>NC_065578.1:87152198-87512198 GCF_024542745.1 Macaca thibetana thibetana | reverse complement strand
AATTGTCTCCTGAAAATAACTATTATTGATGGGAAGCTGTCAGTCGGTTTTTAAGGTTCATCATTAGGGTTGCTACATCTTTGATTGATTGCTATAGTTAAATAACAATGTCTACCTTCCCTCAAGTGCAGAGTTTGGAATTGCATTTGGAGACTTGATTGAAAAATTGTTGTGAACCTGAGGTTGATCTCATGAGCCTTTGTTGTGGTATAAGTATCCCAGACTATTCATTCTCAAGTTTGTAAAGCCTAGCTTAAAAAAGGTAGTGTCTGAGTACCTATTGCAATGGTTTCCCAACACACTTAGCATAAAATCTGAGTGTGTTACCACCTCCTTCTTGCCAGCCCCTTGCTGTTACTGGAGCACATCTCACATGCTTCCTGTACAGACCTTCTGCAGTCCTTTCTGCAGTTCACACAGATGCTCATAGGGCTTCTTCTCTCACTTCATTCGGACCATTGGTCTCCCTGGCCACTCTACCTAAAATAATAGCTCGCGTTACTCTGCCCCCTTTCCCTGCTTCATTTTTATTCATAGCATTATGTCTAAGTTAGGGAGCTACCTGTTTCTTTGTTTATTGTCTGTTTCACCCACGAGAATGTAAGCTTCCCAAGTGTGACAGTTTTTTTCTTATTCAATGCTGTATTCCCAACACCTAGAACTGTGCCCAGGACACAGTAGGAGCTTGACAAATATTTGTTGAATAAATGAATGAAGGGATTAATAAGTGCTTATGGTCATCTGATTTCTCAAAACAACCTTATCTAATCTTAGGAGAGACTGATTGTTCTTTTCTCACGGTACAAAATACCGTGATGATAGCCAACCTAGATGCAGCCTGAGCATAAGAAATTTCAGAAAATCTGGCAAAAAATGCTTTGGCCCCAGTTTCCTCCACACTCTCCCATTGATCCCTGACTACTACTTTCATGTTTCATTTATTTATTCAATATACATTCAGCAAATGTATATTGAGCATGAATTCTTTTCCCAATTTAATAAAGAAAAAAATTCCACCTCTTTCCTGATATTAACATTTAGTAGAGATAGTGTCATGAGTCAGACAGGCTTCCTTCAAAGGAGCAAAAACCCATTCGCTGTTGTTCAAAACTTTTCTGGGCCCAAAGAAAAAAATCAGAAACACAAAAAACAAGCCCTATGTGCATTAGTAACTATCTAATTTGTAGCCATGGAATCTGTTGGTTTTCATGTTTCTATATATTTTTAGGTACATTAGCAACCACAAGAAAAAATATTAAATGTGAACATGATTAGATATGTGTCAATAGAAAGTCAGCGTATGAAATGCTCTCTGCCACACCGATTCACAGAGTGCTGCTGATTTACATGATTTTATAAACTTGGTTACCTGCTCACAAAGTTATCTAGTGCTTAAAATGTAATAAGAGTTAGAGGCTTTTTTTCTTTGTTTTTGCTGTGAAAAACTGTGTTTCCTTTAGAGTAGCTCACAATTTATATACTGAAAATATATAAAAGAATTATGTGTCAACAAAATGGTGTTTAAGGTTTTAAATCATCCTAACAGTCAGCCCTGAGACTTCCTCACTAGACATCTCAGAGACTTTATGAAAGTTTTATTCTACAATTCCCTGCTTGCCTTTACTCTTAGCTGCTTCTTCTAGCTATTCATATATAGTTTGAAAAATAGAGTTTATATGCTTTAAGTTGCAAGGCATTTAGAATTTTCATAATCTCTTTATTGTGGCTGAAGCAGTCAAAAAAATGAAGCCTACTGTTGATAATATTTCACTGTGCCTTTACTAGATTAACTGGGGCAAGAAGCTAGAACTTGTGGCATTTTAAAAAATACTCAATTTTTAAAGGAGCCTTTATTATGAGGAAGGTGCAGGATAATTAGTTTCAAAATACTTGGTGAAGATCAAAGAGTGGGGAATAAGGAAGCTTTGTAAAGAATAGATGGTGAAGATAAGGTTCTTGAGATTAAGAATTTCACACTTTTTGTTTTGTATCTTTCATTGCATGGAGTGATGTGCTAAGCACATAGTAGGGGATCATTAAGTCCTTGTAATATTAATTTATAAAAGTGTGACTGAGAATTATGCCTAGCGTCAAATTTCCAGTCTTATTTTTTACAAGATAGAGTAGTATAGAAAATTTAGAGACGGGCGGATCACGAGGTCAGGAGATCGAGACCATCCTGGCTAACACAGTGAAACCCCGTCTCTACTAAAAAATACAAAAAACTAGCCGGGCGAGGTGGCGGGCGCCTGTAGTCCCAGCTACTCGGGAGGCTGAGGCAGGAGAATGGCGTAAAACCGGGAGGCGGAGCTTGCAGTGAGCTGAGATCTGGCCACTGCACTCCAGCCTGGGCGACAGAGCGAGACTCCGCCTCAAAAAAAAAAAAAAAAAAAAAAAAAAGAATGAAATATGTTTCAGTAATTGATGAGAAAAGTATATGTTCTCTTATTGTTTTGCATAAATTCTCTTAACATAAGTTTACCCATAGTATATCTCCATCATCTGTTCCCTTTGGCCCTCCTCCCATTCGGTTTCTCATTCATGGGTTTAGGTATCCATTTTATTCAGTATTTACTATCTTCTGAATACTTATGTTCCTTACCCATTGGAAGCTCTTTGTCTAGTGGTAAAGACCGATGAGAAAAGAGGAAAATTCAATTCTGTTTTGATTAACCTCTTACATACTGGAGATAAGACTCAGTTCAAACTTCATTGTGTGCTAGAGAGACTTTTATAGAGATTATTATAAGAAGATAAAACACAACAATCCAGGGAAATATGAGCCTCTTGACTTAAAGAAGAGCGGAAATGCAGGTTAGTTCTTGATTCAGGTGGCCCTGGGCTGTCAGTAGTTTCAGAGCAGAGGTTCCTGAGTCTTCAGGATGTTCTCTTTGTTTCTGTGTCTCTTACCTTCTGCTTACTTGGGTTTCTCTGCTATTAAAACTTGTTATTGTGAGGGATGAATTATAAGTTTTCTCTAATAATTGGCTTTTAAAATTTGCCCCTGATTCTAATTTTGTCTCTGCATCTCTTGGTTCAAAATACTTAGAAAGATGAGTGAATTGGCCCAGCCCATGTTTTTTCAAAGCAACCATGGATGCCCTTAGACACTCCATACCCATCCCTAACTCAGTAAATTGTGAAAGGAGGGCAACATCACATAGTAAAAACAGGTCTAAGTACTGTCTGTTCATCAGAGGCTATCAAAGGAGGCACAGAACAGGCACTGTGTTGATATGTCTAGTTCAAATTTACCTTGTAAGTGCTAGGATGGGATGGTGCACAGAACTCTTTAAGGACTCAGAGTTGGATCACTTGGTTGAGTCTGGGGCTAGTCAGAGCAGACCTCTTGGGGAAGATTACCCTTGAGGTTGAGTAGAGTTTGATCCAGTGAAGAAGTGGAGAACTGTGTTAGGCAGAGAAAACACCACAGTAAGAAATAAGGACAGAAAGAAATATGTTTCATCGACTGAATCATATATGGTTTAATAAATATTTCTGAAACTTGAATTGCTAAGTACAGAGTGGAGGGAGGGAAGAATAGAGCAAGACAGGATCTATGTTAGAATGCATAGGGAAAGTAATATGAAAACATTACCTTATACAGGGGAGTGACTAGGTTATGTTTATAATTGAGATGCACCATCCTGGTGGCAGATGGCAGATGTACATAAACGTGGCAAGACTGGAGGCAGAGACAACAGGTAGGAGGATAGTTCAGGTAAGAGATGAAAGGATCCCAACTAGAAGGTGCAATAGGATTAGAAAGAAAGTATTATGTTAAAGCAATATTTCTTGAGTAAAATTGATTCTACTTGGTGACTCATTAAGATGTGCAAGGTGAAGAGAAAAGTCTGGGTTTTAGTTTGACAAAGTTGGTGGAGGTAGTATTGTTACTTGAGACAGGAAAGAAATAAAGGAAAGTAATTCTGGGGGAATGTGATGGGAGGAAATTGAAATAGAGAGATGTTATGTTGGGAGTACCTGGGAATTAAGTATGAAAGAAGTCAAGGACCGAGATGAAGAGGAAGAGAAATAAATGGCATTTTAATCCATGAAGTGGTCTATCCAGCTTTTCTCTATATTACTGAGAAAAAGCACAGTTGGAAATGGAATAGGTGGGGGCAGGTGCAAAAGGGGATAACCAAAGGTTCATCCCAAAAGAGATTTAGCTTCAGTCATCCAATCACAGATGACTGCACTACCTGGTGTTCCAGCAGTCAGTTCCAGTCTAATGTTGGGAGCCCAGTGTGATCCCAACATAAAACTTGCTGCACCTTCAGTAAAATTTATTCCCATTGACCCTGATGATATAATCGGAGGGTATTCATAGGGTATTAGGGTAAACTAATAGGAAAGGGTAGTTTGGAAAAAGATGAATAAACATAAACACGTTATCCATTCTTTGAAAAAAAAATGCCTACTGTATGGCAGACTTTGTTAAATAACTTAGCAAAATTTGCTTACTACCTGTAAAGAACTTTGATAAATTGAAGATGTGTTTAGGAAAATAAAGTAAGTGAGAAAATATTCATGTTAGTAAACAAAGGAAAAAAAGAAGACAAACTACCAAGAGAATAGAATAAATGATTGATTTGCTTTAGGTAAGAATGACAGAAAAATATGGGTTAGAGTGGACTATAGATTGAACAGATTCAACAACGTAAATATAAAAGCAAGTATGATATTGAAATACCTAAATAAAAGTATAGCATGTAAGAACAGTAGTGGTTCATCTTCTTCCTAGGATGTCGTATTCCCGATTGAATAGTGTATCTGTTAAAGTTCTTTGGTTTTTATCAACAGAAATAGACCCTGGATATTATTTAGGATGATTTCACTCATAAGTAATAGAAAATTCTATCAAAATGCCTTAAACAACAAAGGAAATCTACTGCCTCATATAGCTAAAAGGTTCAGGCTTCAGGCTGTTTACAGTAACTCCAGGGATGTGGTTTCTTTCCTTCCCCTGTAGTTTTCACAATGTTGGGCTCATCCTAAGACTGGTTTCTCCTGTGATAGTGAGGTAGATGCTGACACAACCAGGGCTTCATGTCCATGTCTGATTATTTTTAAATAATTCCCATTGATGATAGAAGTAACGTCTTTCCTAGAATTCCCAGCAAACATGCCCTATATTTGATGGGCCCAAATTCAGTTATATGTCCACTTAAAACCATTTGCTGTGGCCAAGGGAAGAGGACATGATAATTAGCTTGAGCCAATCCAGATCTGCTCCTAGAGACAGACATGAAGTCAATTCCACACCAATTGCATGACTAGATGTCTAGAGCTTTGTTAGGAAGAAAGCAAGGGAGGGAGGTGGTTTGTATGTGGGAGAGACAATCAGCTAATATCTATCACATTTACTTAAGCAGGAAATGAATGTTTTGGGAGGCCTAGAGGGTAGCTGCGCCTGATGCTTCAGTTTCCTGAAGGAAAGGCTGGAGAATTCATCACAGAAGTAGGACAGGAACTAGGTCAGCTACTGGGGTCTAGGGGTTGAGGTAATAGGAACCATTTGACAGGCATTTCAGATTATACTGCCAGAATGACCTAACCTCATTGCTTTTCCATTCTTGTTTTACTGTGCACAAGAGTCAAAGTCACAGTGGAGAGAGTTGGCCAAATTTGGTTCATGTGCTCACAGTTCAGCTAGGAGAGCTCAGAGAACATTGACTGATGGTCCCACTGGACTGTTCATAATGGAGAAGAGATACTTGCTCCCAGAGATATTGGGGGTAGTTTTCTAAATAAAGGTTAAAGGGGTCTGGTTTTCCAAGCATAAATGTTCACTGCAAGTATTATTAGATTGGAAATATAAAAGGGTATAAGGAACTCAGAAGGGCTAGATTAAATAAAAAGGATAATTGCCAACAAATAGTTTTGACTGAAAATGTGTCTGTTCATCAGCTTTTTACTGAGTATCTCATGTATGCAATGTGCTATGTGGATGCTACAGTGAATTACAGAGCTAGGAGGAAAGAAACTTTATCCATTTAAAGGGCATGCAATCTGACACCTTATTTTTAAGGTGAAGAGAGGAGAACTAGACAGGACAGTAGTGAGTATTAACAAAGATGGACTAGATCCCTAAACTGCATTAATCTAACCCATCTAGGGTCTTTCTCTTATGCTTCACATACTCGCTTAGTTGCAAAAATGGTCATAAACCAAACAAACTTCAGAGAAAGAACCCCAATACTATCCCATGTTGGAGGCCAGGCTGAGAAGTAATGGGAATGTCTTCCTCTTTATCATCATCAAAATGGGCAGCATCAAAACCCAGTATTAAGACCCTAACCATCCAGTCACTTCAAAACAAGAGTCATCAGTAACAGGGACTAGAGAACTCGCTTCAGCCAAAGGTCTGTCAGTAGAGAGGTGGTGGCCAGTGAAAGCAGAGCTTGGCACTTTTTTCCTGAGAGCTAAGAAAATTAAAAATAAACTACTATCTGCTTCAAATGACTTCCATACAGCTATGCAGCAGTACAGAAGAGGGTGAGAAGTGTTGGATCAGGGGGAGGTTCTCTAACTTCTAAAGGTGCCTTCTGCTGCTAAGATTCTGCAGCTTCAGGCTCTTTATTGTATTTTTGTTCAGTAAGTTTTTAAAAAAATTTTTTTAAAGTCCGTTTGCTACTGTAGTACATTTAAACATCAGCAGATGGGGCCCTTGATTCCTGAGAAGAATGCCAGGGCTTGAATTTTGTTCATGTCTGTGGTCTGCGTGAATTTTTCTTGTTGCTTTTACAGCATGTTAAATTTGTACTCTTTATAGTTCACAAACCTTTATATAATCAAGAAAAATAAAACTCACTAATGGCAAGAAAACCTTTTTTTTCCTCTTCTGCTGTTCTATAGAGATAAGTTAGATCTGTTTACAAATAGAAAAATGAGACTAACATAATACTCAGACAACATGATTCTGAAACAGCAACAGAAGTCAATGTTGTAATTAATCTGTTGTCCGTAACTCACGAAGCTGTGTGGGAGGCTTTTGCTGCATGGGACCACAGGTGACAGTTTGGTTGCATCCAAGGTTACTCTGATTCTGGATTGTTTTCTCTCCTCTCTCCTGAATTTCATTTTATGAGGACATTGTGTGAATTGGATGGTTTTTAGCACTTGCCAATGATTATTATTTTTTTAAGTGACGTTTGTCGATAGTCCATAAAGGGAACAACTGGTCATCTGGTCCTTGCACCTGTTCAAGTGGGTAAGTTTCAGCTTCTTAAAGGTGAGATTCTTTCCCTCCAGAAATGTAACAGCCCTTTGAGGAAGGAGTGTAGTTTCGTGGGCAGAAGAGATGACAGCATTTGGTCCTCGTGCAGTCCTCTCTTGATTTTCTCCCTGATTTTTAACGTGACCTTGCTCTTGAGGATTAATCACTGTTTTTTCTTGTGCCCCCAAAATGGGATGACCCAGAATTTTATTTGGTGGAAAGTACTGTGAAGTAAACAGAGCAAAATGGTTCCTATGTGCAAAGCTTGATTATGTAGATACTTATTTCAATGTGCTCGCTGCATCTCTGATTAGTATGATTTAATTGATAGATTGAAATAATCTTCCTTAGTTTAATATTTATGTTGTAAATAAATGCTTATGCTTGGACAGGTCTTAATAGTGTACTTAAAACACAACAAGAAGAAGACTAAAGGTTTATTGGTGATGGAAGAGAGAAAATTGGGTCTCTTTTTTTTGTCACTATTCTGAGTTTAAACAAATAGATCTGTTGTCCAGCATCATTGTGCCCTCTTAACAACTGACATTTCAGTTTGAAAGACGTCTTATATATTTTAAGGTATATTGAAGATTATACTCGTTTCCAAATTTAGGCCTTAAATAGCTAATCTTTAAGAATGAAGCATCTTCATTCAAAACATTCTGTGTGTGTGTATATATACACACACACACACACACACACACATATTTATTTTTTGAGACAGAGTCTCACTCTGTTGCCAGACTGGAGTGCACTGGCATGATCTTGGCTCACTGCAACCTCCAACTCCTGGGTTCAAGCAATTCACCTGCCTCAGCCTCCCAAGTAGCTGGGACTACAGGTGTGCACCACCACACCCAGCTAATTTTTGTATTTTTAGTAGAGATGGGATTTCACCGTGTTGGCCAGGATGGTCTCATTCTCTTGACCTCATGATTCACCCTCCTTGGCCTCCCAAAGTGCTGGGATTACAGGCATGAGCCACCGCACCCAGTCTATATTTTTATGAATGTGTTACCTAATGTGGCAAATTGAGATGCAGTTTGCAGATTTAGGATTTGCCGAGTTTACACTGATGAAACTAATGTGTTACTTCTGGGTAGAAATGATGTTTGCCTGTGGTTAGCCTGAAGCAAATTTTAGGGAGGAATTGTTCATTTCTTTCCCCCTTTTGTGCTGACAAGCTAAGTGATACATACAGAAATTGTGTGCACTACTTGTGCCTTAGTCTGAGGAAATGCTTATGGGCAAATTTCATTAGTACTTGATTAGTACTTGTGCTAATTAAGCCAGGCACAATTTTGCCTCTGGTCCTAGTATGATGAGTTAAGGCTGGACTGAAAATGTGGCCCTAAATGCATATGTTGGGAGCCTGTAACACCCATATAATCCCATAGAAAATTCTCACTTGACTCTCCTATCAAGGGTCTAAAAAAGTGGAACAGAGCACTCCAATTTCAGTGCAATTTGAGTTCACTCAGATATGTGATATGCTAATGTTTAGATTAAGCAGATGGCAAGAAAGGCAGTTCTTAGTTGAGGATTGTTTTTCTCTTTCTGTGTATTATTTTCAAACAAACAGTTTAAGAGATAGGTTATTCTACTTCCTCCCTTTGCTTCTTTCTCCCTGAATTAAGAAACATTTAGAAATCCATGGTTCTATTGTTATCATCCTATGTGCCCATGTGCACCCATTTTCTTTGGGTTGTGGTATAAGAATGGTCTCACCATTTGATGAGAAAGCTTTACTGTTTTTGTGATTTCAAATAAAAAGGAGATAGGTCCTGGATGAGGCAAGGAATAAAGAGGAGGTGAATTTGGAAACAAATTTGCTTGGAACAGAACAGATGTTATGCCTCATTCTACATCTCTAATTTCTCCTCTGGGCTTGGCAGTACTGGCCCTGATTCTCCTACTTTTCTCTAGTCTTCTTCCTCCTCCTCTTGCCTTATCCAAAGTCTTTTCCCCCACTCTACTTGCCTTGCAATTTTGGAATTTTCCACCTTCATTTTTTACATGTATTATGATGTGACATGTTAGTAACTATATAAAAAACAACAAACCCTGGTAACCTTCATAATTCCTCCAAGCTTGTCTAGCCTCTTGTAAATGAAAAGGTGAAGTTTTAAATATCAGGTTTTATTTATACAACCATAAAATTTTAGAACTAATGCTAGACATCGTTTCATCCACTCCATGTGTTGTTTTTAGTAAGAGATTTTCTTGGGATTTTGGAGTGGCAGGAAAAGGTAGACATGGGGACAGGAGAGAGAGATGCGGGAGGGAGAAAGGGAGAAGTCTGGGCAAGTTTGGTTTTTATTGTGTGTTTTAATGCAATTCCCTCTGAGGATTTTTCTAGAGACTGCAAAAAAAATTTAATTGCCTTTCGATTGTGTCGGATATAAGAGAAACATTTCTTTGAATGAAATTCCTAGCTATGGGCAGCTCCAGGGAAGTTTGGCTCAGTTGGGTTAAGTGAGTAAATCTGCAAACCTACCCTCACCTGCATCCATCTTCTTCTTCTTCCTTTACCTGGGTAAATATCTTTCTTTTCAGCCAAGACCAGTCCTCTCACTGGTGTCTGGATCTTCCTGAGTTTTTAAGAATACCAGTTACCCACCCTCTGCTCCCTCTACTTTGCTGCCTTGTCCATTTTTTTTCTTCTTCACTAGATTACTCTCCTTGGCTTACACATATGCAGTATACTCTAGATGCCTGCACCATGCATAATCCTTCTGATATCACCCTCATTTCTTTACCCTCGTTTTTAGCAACAATTTTCAAGAGTGTTGTCTATGCAGGTCATTGTGATCTTCATTGCCTTACCCGCCCATTTACTCCTTAACCTGTTCTAATCTGACTTCCAATCCCTCCACTGAAACTACTCTTGATAACACAATAAAATGTCTTGGTGATGACAGATCCAAATGGTGTTTTTCTGTTTTCATCTTCATTGTCATCTTAACATTCAACATATGGCTAGTGTAATTGAGGAACCAGAGCCATGACCCAGTTCCTTTTGGAAACTTTCTCCTTTCTAGGTTTCTGTGATGATGCACACTCCTTGTTTTCTCTAATGTCTCTGGCTCTTTAATTTTATTCTCTCTTTTGGTCAGAAATCAATGTCTATTTTGTCTACTACTTTCTGTATAATGGCTGGTACTGAATCTGGTATATAGTAAGCTCTCAAAAAATATTGATTAAATGAATAAATGAAATAGTTTCAGCACCATGAGCATCATGTTTTTCCCTCTAGAGATCTGTGCAGTATGGTAGCTACTAGCCATATGTGGTTATTTAAATTTAAATTAATTAAAATGAAAACTTCCTCAATTATACCCGCCATATTTCAAGCACTCAATAGCCACATGTGTGACTAGTGGCTAACATATTGGACAGTGCAGATTTTTAGAATGCTGCCATAATTGCTGACAGTTCTATTGGCTGGCGCTGTTCTAGTGAGTTTAAATTTAAGCGCAGTTGCTGAAGCCTGGGCCACGTAAGTCATAAGGTCATGCAGAAATTTGGGCAAATTATTGTATCTCTCTACAGGCCTACAAAAACATACAGGGCAAATGGTTGACTAGAACAAACAGGTATTCCTACTATTATAAAGGAGGACAGAGTAGTATCCTAGTTAAATGCACAGGATTGGTAATGGACAGAATTTGAGACCTAGTCCTACTATAACATTTGACAGTTACGTGTCAAGGGCAAGGGTTTCTTCCATTTTGCCTCTTTGTACTTCAATTTCCTTTACTGCAAAATGAGGTTACTAGTGGTACCTTTCTTATAGGGTTGCAGAAATTAAAGAAGTTGATGCAAATAAAGTAGTTAGTATTGTTCTCAGCACAAAGTGAGAGCTCAATACATGGCAGCTAGTATTATTGTTGTTATTACACGTATCCCCAGGATGAAGGCACACACCTACACGTTTCTTCTTCTATTCCATCAGTGCTGTCTAACCCTGCTATAGTTTTTCAGGTAACATAACAATAGTGACTAAAGGGTTATACATTCTAGGCCGACATGACAGGAGAACAGGATTGGAGTCTTTAAGAAGTTCAGGATTTGACTGAAAATATTTGCTACAGAATGGATAGAATCTTCTAGGACCCTGCATTTTCAGCTTGAATCTCTGCATGCATGCACTGGGAACAGACTCAGGAAGGTTGGCTTGAGCAGCTTCCACCAGGAGTCCACATGTTCCCCACAAATATTGCACTGTCAAATATCTATTCTCTTTGCCCTGACAGCACAAAGAATTGCTGTTGCTTTTCCAAACTGGGAGAACACCTAATTGAAAGATAGACAACCTGGATTTCCAGTGGTCTTCTATTGGATCCTATCAGTTACTTTATAAAGGTATTGTCCAGCTCCTTTTAACATGTGGATAACCACCCACAATTTTTCAGTTTCATCCTAATAATGCTGGTAAGTTAACTAACCTATCTTTGCAGCGACTGACAGAGTCTCTGAAGAAGCACTTCTACAAGTGCTTGTCATTTGCGGTTTGACATTTCTGACTTGCTGTGCCCCATGAGCATGAATTTGGAAGTTCCTTTAGGAAGGATTTACATGTCACAAAATTTTAGGATAGGTCTGATTATCATTTGTAGTCTCAGCTTCAGATTTTCTTTCTTATTAGAGACTTACTCAGTTCAGGTCAGCAGCAGTTTCTATGAAAGGAATCGGTTTGCCAGATTTTAACATAGAAAGTGGTTCTGACACACCTGTTTAGGGACTTACTAATTTCTTGAGTGTAGTAATTTGAGCAATTCACATGTGAAATACTTTTTTAGGTAACATCCATTAGTAGCAAGAGCGCTGATCGCCTCTCTTCCTATCCTCTGTAGTCCCAGACCCAGCTACTATTAGTAGATTCCACAATGAGCTGCTTCATTTCCAAAAGTTCTTATGGTCAGCTTTTTAAAAATTAGAGTGTTTTAATTCAATCTGACATCTACTAGAACAGAAGATTGGTTCAACTTAACTTTTGTTTTGTTCAGACATGATTGCCAATGACTCATTTCCATATTTCTAGTCTTCCCATCACCTTCTTGATCTCTGTGTCTGCCAAGTTCACTGGGTTAGAACTTGAAACTAGTGTGATCCTCCAGCCCCAGGGTTCCATAAAGCCCCTGTAACCTTGCCTAATGGTACTGTAGCAAGAGGAACAACTAGACATCTATATAGACCATGACAAATCTTTCTTGGAAAACAGTTTTGGTGCTTGCCCTTCTCAAGATGGTTGAGTGCAACATCTTTCTTTCTAAATAGCAGCATATTCTTTAGTCTTTAACTGCAAAAAATTGGATTTACAATTGAATTAAAGGCAGAATTTTTAACTGGGCACCACAAAATATGGTTTTCTAAGTCGGTGAGAAGAAATATTAACTTTTAACTCTTCGGTTCTTTCTGGTAATAATATTTCCATCAGTAATCACCCTGAAAAAGAAAAAGCAGGTAACTATGATTTGGAGCATGTGGAATGGTCTTTATATAGACATAAAAGATGAAAAAAATGAAATGTTTTCCTCTCTATTGCTGAAACAGCCAAAGAAAGAGAAGGAGGACTGATAGACAGCAGCCTGTTTTCTACAGGGAATATATTAAATACCCTTGATAATGAGAGTGTTAGCTCCAGGGACAAAGAGTTAGTTCATTTAAATGATTATTACTTTGTCTCGTTTGCTTTTTTTTTTTTTCTTTCATACTTTTTTTTTTTTTTTTTGTATTTTTCTTTGAGCCACGGTTTCTGTCCTTTACCAAGTATTTACAATTTCTTTCAAGTGAGATCAAATGGGATTGCACTTCCTGTTTCATGGGGGTTGGCTCCACCATTGAAAATTATGGGTGCCAAGCAGAAAGAATCGGGTAACTAAAGGGAGATTTCTCCCTTTAGAAGGAAAAGCTTCATTTTAGTTGAAAAGGAAAGACAATGCAGCTGTTTTGAGTAGCTTACATCTTTAGAAATGCTAATGAATGTGATTGAATTTCACTGAAAGTGGGACTGAACAGTGCAAGTCAAAAAGAAAAAGGAGTTTTGAGGAACTAGTCTCATTTAGAGACAAAGATTTTATTTACAGTAACTTTATCCTAAGATCTCCATTTGCACTGCTCCTAATTTAAAAATATAGAGCCAAAGCAAAAATGTTCACCTAAGCTTTTGGCTCATCTCGGGTTTTCTCTAAATTTCTTTTTTTGGGAGAAGCATTGTTCTCAAATAATAACCAGTTCAAGAAATTTGCTGTCAGATTCTGCTAGCCCATCCTTGTTTAATTAAATAGGGTATGCAAAATTGAGAAACAATGCAGGCAGGCAAAAGGAGCCCCTTGCCTCTATTGAAGGGCTCTGATGGTAATGGTAAAGTGAAGCTTGAGCGCAGTGGAGCTGTGTAATTGCCAAGGATTACTGTTGTTATTCTTCATTATACATGGATTTTTAAGGATAACAATTGATCTATCCATGTCGGCAACCAGCTCTCAGTTTTGGGGGGATTTGGAGGGAAGTCTTAGATAGCTACAAATGGTAAACTTGGCCTGTTTTGGATTCTTGGACTTCCTGCAGAGATTCTGCTCATGGCTGGGTGTTAATGAAGCATCCAAAATAAAAGATGGCAGGGAAGACAGAAAGTTGGAGGCCCTTGCAAGGAAAAAGAAAATAGCTTTCTCACCCATCACTAGGTTCATGGGTAAGGCCCCATAATAAAAACTAGATTAACAAGAGAAAAGTGCAGACTTTATTTAATAAGCTTTACATAAGACAGGAGCCTTCAGAAGTGAGGATACAAAGAAACAGAGAAAACTATGTATTTTTATCCTTAAGTTTGGTGAAGAAGTAATTAGTCATGCAAAGGCATGATTGGACAGAGTGGGTACGATAGAGAAGTGGTAATAAATTAGGGCAAACTTAGCAAAGCCTGTTTGATTCTTCTCTGTATCCCCCTATCTTCAGAAATACGGATGTTCCTTTCCTGCAGGTGTAGGGTGGGTACCTCTTGAATGAGGGTCTTACCTCCTGCGTTAGGGAAAGGAGCAGGAGAAGCAACCTTCCTAGGTTTTATGACCTGCTTCAGGAAAGAGGGGGTTATGAGAATGGCTTCTTCTGTTTTCTCAATGACAAGGTGCTATATTTGGGGGGTAGTACCGTCCAAACTCCATCACTCTGAAGAAACCTCTGATCTTTACATAATTCAGGTCCATCTTCCTGACTTCCTGTCCCAGGGTTCCCTTTCAGTCATCCTTTCTTTATCTTCATCTTCCCATTATCTGAATCAGCTTAGAGTCAGGAAAATAAAATGTAGAAATAAAGAATGTGGAGCAATTGCTTGTATCTATGTGCCCCCCAAGCTTTTTGCCTGGTTTTATATATTTTTTTGACACTGATAGAACCCTCAACTTAGAAAAAGTACCCGGCCCTCAGTAAATACTTGTGGAGAAATGCAGAATACATTTTGCTGGTAACTTGCTATCTCACCTTCATCCTGCCATGGGAGCCTCACTGGAGTGCGATAGCTGGGAATATCTGGCTTTGAGCAGGATGACGAGGCTTCCTTGTACCTGCACATGATGAGCTCAGTAAATACTGAAGGAAAGAAGGAAGGAAGGGAGGGAGGAAGTTAGGTTACATTTCACTTCACACAGGATGACATGAATACATTTGTTTGGATGATAACCTCAGAAAAACAACTGAGATACCGAGGAAGAACATGTTATTACATCTCAACATTAAGTACGTAAAATATTTTGCACATTTTGGACAGATGCATTTCTTACAAATAAGGACAACTTTGCTTTATCTGCTTTGAATGTTAGGGCTTTAATTGTCTCTGAATAGACAAGCATTTTGATCTTTGGTAGCACTGTGGGACTCGGTATCTTTGTACTGAAAGCTGAGAATGCTGAGGAAGGCCTTTAGAAGAATTTCTTAAGGTAGATAGAGACATTTAAATCGAAATGAAGATACAGAGAAAGCAAAGTGACCGAAACGCAGTGGGTTCAATAAGGCACTTGGGGAACAGGAAGGCCTAGGCACTGGTTGCCTGTGTCTGGGTGTGAACTGGCAGGAAAGATCTAGGCAAAGGTGCAAGAGCACGGACAATTCAGCAAGTATGTCAGGAATCTCAGAATAATCTTCCTTAGCAGAGACTGGCAAGGCATCTATGAAGAGGAAAGCATTAGATGGAGCTTCTCTCTTTAAGGGCCAACTGAATAGAATAAACTGGCGGGGAATGTAGAGTGCCATTCTCATCCAGTGCAGGAGAGCAAAGTATAAAGCAAACAAAACCTTCTAATACATTGAAGGAATTGTGTTGGTGTATCAAATCATTTTTGGCTTTCATCTTTGCTTATGGCAATTTATTCATGCCATAGACCATAATCATACTTTTTGGTCAGAGTGACTGAGTGGAGAGGTGAAGAGAGAATTGAAGAGAGCAGGAATGTCACATGTACTGAAAGAGTTTTGGAGACAGAACCTTGGTTACAGAAATAGATGTTATTTAACCAGAAGAAGCAGCATGCTGAATGTAGGGAGTAAAAATAGCCAAATTCCATTTGCCTGTAGTGGTGCTAGAAGGAGTCATCTTACTGTATGAAGGTTAAAAAATTCAGCAGAGCTAGGAATGTCAGGTTAGGGATCCCTGAAGGGATTAGGGCATCTCATCTCTGGCCATCTCTGAAAACACAACTTTTGTCTTAGGTATTATTTTACCTGAGACATAAAAGCACACACCTAATGTCAAGTTGACATTCTTTACAACCCTGTGATTTTTATGAATTGAACTTGTTGGCAAATGACATCAGAAACCAGAGAGAACTGGGCTTGAAAAACAACATGTATGGAAAGTAAGATCAAGGACCAGGACACAGAATGCGACAACAGGGACCAAGGGTCTGCCTGATGTACCTACTATGGCACTACTGACCCCATAGACATAGTCACCTGCATGAGGTTTTGGTGGCATCAGCACCTCATTGTGCCAAAAGCAAACAAGAGTGTGTTTACAGCTACATCTGGATTTGATCTTTATGCCTCGGACAGTCCAGCGTTTGTTTCCATCATTGGATGTGGGCAGGTCATGCTTAACCTCTGTGAGCCAAACCTAAGAGATCACCCTGGCTTTGTTGTATTCAGCAGCTCTTGGAAAGCTACCTTGGTGTTTGGAGCTGCTGCCAACCTTTTTCAACATAAATTTAAAATTACGAGGCTTTGCCACTTCTCCCCATGTGTTAAAGAGTTGCGAAAAGCCACTCTGAGTTCACTTTCCTTTAAGAGTCCTTTTTTTTTCTTCACATCGAAGCTGTCAATTCAAAAAAGGCTTGTTATAAATGGATTAATTTATGGCAAGATTGTTGATTGACAGGAAAAAGTTTGTTTTGTGTGGATTTGACATCACAGCCATGCATAGCCAATTTTCCCACTAACAGCTTCTTTATGGAAGAATTCTTCCAGCCACATTGCATAAACAGCTGTTGGAAACACCTTTGCATCGATCATTTGTAATAGTTTATTAAAGTGATACCTGGCAACATGTCTATATAGTTAAAGGCTTGCTCATAACCAAACCCCATTTTTCAGGAATTTATTACTCAAGCTTTTCAAATCATATCAAACTCAAACCTCAAAAGTGAACACTCACTCTAGGCACTGTCTCCTTCTTTACTGAGGGTTCTGAAGCAGGGGTCTCATTTCTTAGAATGACATGTGCCATGATTGATTATGCATCAGCTTTCTGAATAAAAAACAAAAAGAGGTTTTTTTTGGTAATCATTTTTCCCTCTGAAAATATGGTAGCTTTCCTTCTCCAGATATAAATATTTGCAGAAGAGATGTCCTAATTATCATAAGGATGACCTTCTGATTTTTAAGTTTATATTTTTATACTCCTGTACCAGATTTGGACCCATCTCTTAATCCTTTGGATGCCTGCCATTTTCTCTCCTCTATTCTTTTTCTGTTTCCCTTTCCTCATACAACAAAGCCCTCCTCGACTTGCTTTCCTCTTTGTCTTTAAATTGAATGTAGCTTTCCTTCCTTAAAGTCTGTACTATAAAGCAGGTGAAAAGATGGACTTACTGAGACTAGGGTTGGAATGCCAGCACTTTCACATGCTGTGTGACTTTAGGCGAGATATTTTGCCGAAGTCCCTGTTTGTTTCCTCACCTAAAAAAATGGGGGCTATAATAGTACCAATTTCTTAGGCTTGTTTTAAGGTCTAAATAAGCTGATGCATGTAAAAGGCTTGGCATAGTGCAAGATTTTAACTATATTGTGGCTGCTGCCCTACAAATACAGGCCAAGGTAGGATTAGGAGATGACCCTCATTTTTTTGCCTGCTTGGGTCTTCCTCTAGTCTTCTTCTGAGGTCAGGACACATTTTGTTACAAATATTGATATTTCTTAGCTCCTCCATGGGATACTGGCAGCTTTTTTTTTTGGCAGCTTCTGTGGCAATGATGCCTCTTGCCCCAAACTTGGTATTTATGGAGCTTCCTCACAGGGGGTAGAGGAGGAAGGTGCATAATGAACTGTGATACTCCATTAGCCTGGATAAGCCCCAGAGCATATGAAGAGCTGAAGGAGCCAGCTGGCTCCCCAGTAAGCCCTGGTGCTGCCAAGACTTACTGACTGCTGACGAGGAAGCAAAGAGGAAAGGCTGGTGCTTGGAGGAGTGAGGAGGACATTCCCCCCACCAGGATTAGAAAATGATTGGCTTAGGCAAATCATGAGGATTGAATGAGCTAATGAATGCCTTGAAATCCATCGACAAAGATTCTATTAAAATCCATTGTATTAGTATGTCATTTCTCATCTCCAGGGCAGTGGGTCTTTGAACAGGATGGGAGCAAACTTTCTTGTGGATGAGTTGCAGTCCTTGAACTGACTTCTAGATCATATCCACACACTGTATGCAAAACATTGTGCTAGACTTCCTCCTCCAAAACGATCACACTTCCACAGCTGGATTCTTAAAAAGAAAAAGAAAAGCTGATTCCACAAATGTTGCTGGTAGGAAAAAACCCATGTAAGGTTTCTTTCTTTTCTTTCCTTTTAAAAAAAGTTTATTAAGAAAGAAAAGTCCTCTGCAGTTGGACTTTACTTGTTATTTTCCACAGATTTAGGGGGAGATAGTCAAAGGCAAAGTAAGTAATGTCTTCCAGCAGAAATGGAGTATTTTTTCTTCTGTCCTCGCAAAAATGTTGCTATGTGTGTCAGTTATGGAGGGTACATCACCCTCCTTTCTTCAGAAAATGTTCCTTTTGCTGCTGGTAAAAATAAAAATTCTCCTCCTACTGTGCATGCAAATTCTCATGGAAATATGGTTTTGCTCCTGAAAAATATCAGAAAGTAAAAATTGAAAATGTCGTGACATGTTTTCAAATCTACCAAAAATGCTCATGTGAAGCAGCAGTTTTTGGAGTTACCATGAAAACCATATTCAGTATGAATGTGCAAAATTATGATTTTGCACACTATTGCTTTAGTATACACACCTGAGAATTTTTTTTTCCTATTTGATTTTCATGAGAGTCAAACTTCAAACAAATAGAACTAATCAAACCAGACAGGTCTCATCCAGTGCTCCAGTATAAGCAGTAATAACAGCTGAGGGATCTTATTTAAAAGTACTGGTAATTCATGAGCTCTGCTATGTTGATACTATTTGGTGATCTGCACTCTTGTGATGCCGTTCTCCACAGTGACAAAAGGCAGAAAAATCTATGTATTTTGACAGTATTCCAAAAAGCACTCAGGGAATAGTAAATTTTTTGAAAAGAGGTAGACAGAAAAGATTGGCATTTTTCAAAGACAGAAGTGTACCTTAATGATTCTGGTAGCACCACCATTTTGAATCTCTTTTGAACACGTTGGGAGGAAAATCATGGCTAATGAAAATACCCATCAATTTCATCTCCTTTATATTGGGGGATGGTCCAATGCTTAAACAATTGCTGATGGGATCCCCCAGTAAGAGGTTACCTCAAAGTTTTCTGCTGAGTGAAATCACCACATTTGCAATCCGGGGACATATTCCATTTTCATGACTATTTGAAGATATCTCAAATGGCAGCACTGGAAAGTATTTGGACCAAGAATGATTGACAGTGTCTGTAAGTACTTATTACGTCAGGGCTTTAGTTCGTCGATTGATGGGAAATGATGTATAATAAATTAGAATGATCACACATCATTTCCCATCGATTGAAATGCCAAATCCTTGACGGAGTAATGAGTTATGGCCAATACCACTCACTGTCTTAGGAGGAGATTGATTGCATATCCTTTCATCGATGCGATCCAACAACACGAAATTCTAAGTACACATCTAGCTCCCAAATTTTACCATCATTCCAGTGCAGAGCATAAAGTTAGTGTTGCCTTGGTGAGTACAGTGCCATGTGGGTATTGGAGCATGGATATTCTTCATCATCTGATGCAGTGAGAGCTTCATTCGCCACAGAAATACAGATGCATCCTAAGTGCAGAGAGACTCAATGAAGCACCATTAGCCATCCTAGCTACAACAGAATTCATTTCCTTTGTAGAATAAAAAAGGAAGGCTCCCAGGTCTCTTCACAAAAGCAAAGGGAGCAAGTTAACAGTAAGCTCAATGGGATGAATGTTCAGTATGCTCAGGTAGCCAGTGAGTGGGTATTTTTTCCTATTTCTCTTGTGTAACTTATTCTCAGTATTATATGTTTTCTAAATCCTTCCAGTGGGTAAGACCAGTTCATGTTCCTCTCAGGTAGGAGAAGCAGTTCTTTCTCATCTCATAATTAAATAGCAAAAGTCACCAGCTGTGAAAAATTTTTGTTTATTTAGGTGGCCAACCTGTCTGTTTTTCCCAGTGGAGGTGGGAAAGCTGGCATGATGCATGAAACTCACACTCTTTGTTTCTCAGTCAACATTCGATGATAATTTCTAAGGCCTTTTTGGGCTTGTTATGTCTTCATAGGCAATTTAAGGCTAAAATAAATAGAAGCCCTTTTAAAACGTTATTCAAATCATTCAACAAATGTGGTTTTGAGTAGCCACTATGTGCAACCCTTTAAAATGTGTGATACCCTTTAAAAATGTGTTTTGGCAAACACCCCAACATAAAAACTCTGTCTCAGGTAGAAAATGTCAAAACAAACAAGAAAACCCCTTTCTTTCATGCTTAGATAATGTAAACTGTTTCCCAACTTTCTACACAATTAGAAGCATTTGATCTCTTCATAAATTGAAAGCTGCTAGACTGAAAGTCTGATGCGGGTAGAGAATATTGTCTGTCTTGTTAATTGCTGTGTACTCAAAGCCTAGGGAAGTGCCTGACACATGTCAGGGAATCGTCTTGAATGAATAAATAAAAGAATGAATGATGTATTTGGAATTATAAGACTTTTCAAATACTGGTAACTTGATGAGTTTTTTTAAGAAATCACCACCTCTATATTCACTTTTTTCCACCTGGTAGAATTATAGTGGCCATTAAGATTATCTCCAACATGGTTACGTAATATTTAGCTACTGAAGGAGGATGGAGTGGAGAGAAAAAGCAGGCAGATGGAACTAACATTTAGTGATTCCCACTTCCAAGGTGTATTACACATATTTTCTTATGACCACCCTGTGAAATATGTATCATCCTCATTTTACAGATGTGACACCTGGGATCCTGAGAGATTAACTTTCTCCAATTTACTCAGATAGTGAGGAGGACTGATGACAGGTCAGCCAAACTCAAGTCTGCTGCTGACCTATTCTTGGGGAATTGGGCTTCCAGAGACTTTAAGGTAAGAAGCCAGAGGACCAGAGCAGAAATCTGGCCTGAGGATTACAGTTAGAAACTCGAGATGTCACTGTTCCAAATAAGTTGGACTGGCCAGACCTGGTGGCTCATGCCTGTAATTCCAGCTCTTTGGGAGGCTGAGGCAGGAGGATTGTTTAAGCCCAGGAGATAGAGGCTGCAGTGAGTTATGATTGCATCACTGCATTCCAGCCCTGGTGACAGAGTGAAAACCTGTCTCAAAACAAACAAACAAAAAACAGGTAAGGCAGGAGGATATGGATAATGCAAGGTCCATAGATACATATATTCCTGTACTTGCAGTAGATACACAGTAACTATGAATCCTTCTCAAATGATTAATTGAATGAAATAATAGATTGGATAAATGAATGACCTATAAGACTTTTAAACTGTCAGGGAGCTAAAACATCAAAAGCACAATGCTTGACTCTCAATACCACTTACTTGTGCAGTCAGAAAACAATTAGTGGGCATTTACTTGATTTTTACTTTATCCTGTAGCTACTACAGATTAATAATATTTTCCTTGACCTCAGTGAATAGTCTGTAAACAAGTATTTATAAGATGATAACATAAGTGCTAGTGGAGGTAAGTGCAAAACTATATAGGGGAGCAGGATGTGGAATACATAAAATTATATTTGAGCTGGGAGAGGAGTGAAGGACTTAGGGAGACCACGTAGATTAGCTTGTATTTGCACATCCTCTGCGAGGAAGATGGGGATTTCCTCTGAGAGGCAAGGAGGGAAGGGTTTCAGGCAGTGGGAACAGAATGTGCAAACCAGTATGGCATATTTAGGAAATTACAAAATACACATTAAAATTTATTCTAATCATACCTTTTTTCTAGAAAAACAGAATTAGGCTGGGTTTATAGGGCAAATAAGCAGACTCTAATATGACATAATATTATTGGTATTCATAAGAATTACCGCAAGTTTCCACACAACTGATTCAGTCACAGTTATTAATTGGCATAGATAGAAATGGTTAGATGATCTCATTGCCTGGACCATCATTATTAATTTCTGAGTAATTTTTAAAAGTGATTGCTCAGGTTGCAAAGAGCACTAAGCTTTAAGAGTAGAGTTATTAGCAATGAAGGAGAAAAAGGTCAATTCTATTGGCCTCTACTCTTATTCAAACAAGTGGAATATGTCATCAAAATACTATGTCCTGAGATAAGCACAATATATAGTAACAGGACAACACTCAAATAAAGACCATCTACACCTAGGGAGGCTGAGACCCTTCCAAGTATACCAGAATTCCCAGTGGAGCATCCTGGGACAGCATTCACTGTTGCAAATTCACCAGCAGGCAGTTCCCTGATTCTATCTTCAGGAAACCCAATCCTGATAGAATTTGCAACACAGTTTATATTTCATTGATTATATTGGTAATCCCTACCTTTGAGCAGAGTCAAAATCTAGCTGTCTATTTAACATTATTTTTTTCTATCCAAAATTTACTTTCCTATATAAAGAATATCATGTGGAATGGTTGGGTTCGGGAACTGTCCATTAAGTCCTGTCTAAACCATAGTGCACACATTTTGAAACCAGAAGAACTACCAGTTCAGGCAAATCATATTTCAATTATACTTGTTGCATGTAACAAGGTTTCAACAAGAATGTCTATCCAAGCCCAACGGAATACTGGGATCCATTTCCTGCAACAGTGACTTCTCTCCTGGCAAAAGTCCCTTCTCATAGTGTACCCATAGCTTATAAACTCTCTTCCTTTCTACATCTGCATAAAACTAGAAGCTCATTAGATCATCTCCTTGCTACATATTTTATATTGAGAGGAAGAAGGATGGTAACCTTTGTGGGTAGTAGGAAGTGGTTCTTCCTCCACAGTTTATATATGTGGGTTGTTTGTAAACCAGGGAAAAGATATGCTGTTATGAGGTTAATATACAGGGTCACAATAATGCGTGTTCTCCCGCTTCTAACTTTGGATTAATTTGCTTAGCGTATCTGTTCAATTTATTCTCAAAGGCAGAAATTATAATATAAATGACACTTGTATAGTGATTTGAAATTTACAAAGTACTTTCACAACATTATTCCATTTAATGCCAACAATAGCCCTTTGAGCTGGGTGCTTTATCTTTTGAGGGTAACTGAGATTGTGATGTGAAGTGATGTACCCAAGGACCCACCACTATTAAGTGATAGAACTGTGATTCTAAGCCAGATTTCTGATCAACAAGTCTAGTCTGTCTATGACATCAGACTGCATAGCAAAATTTATATTGTCAAAAGACTAAAGGTTGAACACTAAAATCAAGTTACAGCATTTGTAACAGTCTTTCTTTTAGGAAATGGAGAATCCTTCTCAGCATTAGCTTGGGGTTTCTTTAAGCCCACCATTACAGAAACAATTGGATTTTCTGCCAAGAAACATTAAGGCTGATTTGACAAGAATGACGAGGCACTTTAAGAGTTGACTGACTGTTAGTATAAGGCTTTTAGAGCTTGCTAAAATTGCATCAACTATAAGTGAAAGAAATGGAAGTATCTACCCAGAGTTTCAAAGAAAAGCCTGTGATCTCAAGAACAAATGGTAGCATGGTCACATCTCTCTCCATTCATCCAACAACTCTCGGATTTCTATACTATACAAGTTTATTTGGTTCTTCTGCAATGTTCTGTGACCCTAACACTCAGGGACCTACTGAGGTCTAAACTGATCAATGAGAAAAAATCATTTTGTGTTTATTGAAAGACTTTCAGACCTGCTTAGCTGAGACACTTGCTGAGATATATTTGCAATTCTGTCTTAGAACTTCCAATCTGAGGTGAATTTGCCCTCCTGTCACCATGTCTATAGGGTGTAGCAACACCTGAAAGCAATGAACAAGATCTTTGAAGCTGACAAGATCTCTGCTGAAACCAAGATGAGTGATAGAATCTTCCATTATGAATCTATACTTCTTGTGGACTCTTAGTGACTGTAATTATTTTAAAATTATTGTACTTTTAAAGAAAAAAGACTAGACAGATTTTTCTCTCCATCTCTTTTTCAAAGAATATATCAAACTAGAGTGCAGGTTAGTGTAACTGACAGATTTTTCATTGTTTTCCAGTTAAAGAAATGAACACAGACAAATGAGAAAACATCTTTGATCTATGGTTGTCTTTAATCTCATAAAATTCTGGCTTTTAAGATAATTTTTAAAAGAAGATTCTTAACTGTGGATTTTCCCTAATCTTTGCACTTAATTAATGATCATTTATATTAGGATCTTCTCTGCCCCTTTTTAGGAATGAAATTCCAACATGAATATGTTATCTAATCCTCATATTACTGCAATAATGTACTTGGCCACTGACAAGCTTAGTGTTAGGAAAAATAACCAAGAAATAATCAAGCCCAGGGTTAGGGAAAATAACCAAATAAACGGTCAACTATCTAAATAGACTCTGACCTATAGATAAGCCCATGTTGATTTCTAAGTTGTGTCACCTGCCTGATGCTATCACATTTGGTAGTGTGAAACAGATTTTTTAAACTGCCTTTGCTGAGATAATAGAAAATGAGGCTGGTACTTAAGGTGTAGAAGACTAATTTTACATGAATAAGCCCACATTAAATTAAAGACCTGTGGCAGCTGAAATCAGTGGTGGTGTTCTAGACTTTTCTAAATGTTTTCTCACATTTTAGAAGATAAATTTCACCAACCATCACCCGAGCAAGTCTAGAAGCCAACTATTATTGTTCGAAGTTCAATACCATTAAAACATGTTTAAAGTTCTGATCTTCTAGCTATTCAGAATTTCTCTCCTATATGATGGTACAATTAGAATACATTTTCTCAGAACTATACTGTTGACATTTTGGAAAACAATTCTTTGTTGTGGAGGGCTGCTCTGTGTATTGTAGGACGCTCAGCAAACTACTGGCTTCTACCCTGTATGCCAATAGCTCCTTCCCTTCAGTTGTGACAATGAAAAATATCTCCAGACATTGCCAATTTTTCACAGTTGGTGGTGGGGGAAGAGAGGGGATATATATGTATGCAAAATTACCCTGGTTGAGAACCATTGAGGTAGAAGCATAGATTTCTGGGTTCTATACCTTTGTAGCATCTGTAGATATTAAAATTGAAGGTGAGCGGGCTTAATGACACATCCCAGATTACATAATTGTTTAGAAGCAGAGGTAGGAATCAAGCCCAAATCTTGTGATTCCTATAGTATTTTTCACATTGCAGCATATTATTTTTGAATATTGTTGTGGAAAGAATATTTCACTGACTCACAAACAGTCATATCCAAGAACGTTCTGGCAACATTAAGATGATGACTGTAAGAACTGAGTCAGAAAGAACACATTATTTATATGAATGAAATGAAAATACTAAAAAAAAAAAAAAAAGCCCTATTTGCTGTTACAGTTCAATCTTGCAGGTATTTGGGTAGTGATAAACAAACAATGTCTAAACTACTGACAAAAATTCTCTCCTTGACCGAACTCTATGCAGGGTCCCCTAGACTATTTTTCAACTAGGCTTTCCTTTTGGGCTTCCATGTTTGTATCTCCATTGTCCAATTTTAGTGAGAATCTTGCTAAGTCATTTTAACTCCCACCCTCCCACCTGCCCCCTGCCCCATATCTGTTCTCTTTCAATAAATGAGTTCATCATCCTCCACTATCCCCCAGGTAAGGTCTGGTCATCCTTGTGTGCCTTCAGCAAGAATCCTGTTAGGTTGGTGTAGTCAGGATTCCCCACTGATCCCTGATCTTTTCTCGTAGTAATTTTTCATTCACTGATCACCCCTTGCTGTTTGGGTATAAATTCCTACTTACCTATGCTGTATTTGGAGTTGAGCCTAATCTCTCTTCCTCATTGCACAGTCCCATTGTGGTGGTCCCTAAGCCTATCACAGTAGTCCTCCCTGCACGTAAATAAAGTTTGCCTTACCATCTTTAAGGAGTGTTATGAATATGTTTTTCTTTAACACTACTCATATAGCATATATAAAATGATAACCACAATGAGATCAATCTGTAAAAGTCTCTTGACTGCTACTACCTCATTTGAGGTAGAAAATTATTGCAAGTGTCATGCCACTTCCACATTTTGTAACTAAGAATAGAAAAAAAAATGTGCCTGGCAAGAACAAAAACTACAGACTGAATTAACAGCCTGGGGCCACTCATTATGCCAGGATATATGTACTTAAGCTGTGATGGAGGCTGCCATCTTGGATTGACCCCATTAGCCCTCTCTGGTCCATCAACAAGAAGTAGTGGAGGCCATCTTCCTCCTCTAACGAAGATATTGCCAAGAAAGTACACTGCTGTGCAACCAGGTGTTTGAGGAACTGAAGAGGGTGAAAAAAAGGTAGAAACAGAAGGGGTATATTTTGCATTTTCTATTACATATGAATATGTACATGTGATGGGGCAACTCTCTCACATATGTCTTGCTCTCCATCACACACTATGCTAACCATTTGTCACACTCAAATATCAATTTATCCAAAAGTTTTCTATGTTCTTTCTTTCTTAGATTTATCTCCCTTCTTTATACCATTTTTACTGAGCTATTTGGTTAAAAAACGTGTTAATTTTTTATAAGACATTTTATATCTGATGCTGTATGGAAAGTGCTTTGTGTGAAAGGTATATTTATTTGAAGCAAAGTTTATAGTGCATAGTTTGCTAACAGTCCTAATTGGCTTCAATTTAGGGGAGATTCTAGATAGTTCAAGGTTTGTGGGTGCAAGTGTTTTAAAATAATTTAAAATATCCAAGGAGTAAGGAATATACATCATATTGGAAAATATAAAAAGGAAGAATTATAATTGAACATAATTTTATCTGGAAATTATACTGTTAATGCTTTTTTCTCTCTCCTATACATATATGTATATGTGTGTATATATTTCAGATTATACAGTAAATATTTTTGCTACTTTTTTCATATTGTTATGGTTTTTTATGTCTTTGATTATTCATGTATATTCCAATTATATGAAGATACCCTAATTTATGTAGCTATTTTTAATTTTTTTCATTGAATTTTATTTGTAACTTTTTGGGCGATAATGGTATAAAATGCTATATAATCAATAATAAACTAATTATATGATTTATTTGTACCTTTAGTTTTTTCCTGATATATTATTTCCTACAAGTCAAATGCTGGATCGAAGACCATAAAGACTTATAGAACTCTTGAAACATATTGCCCTATTGCCTTCCACCAAATAGATTTGTAAAATTTCCATCATAAATGTATGACAGGATTTTAATTTAAATAACAAGATGCAATTGCTGAATAAGAGTCAACATTAAATAATTCAACAATATCTTTATATAGATACTTCTATTGCTTTGGCACTGTAGATGTTTTCTTTAAAGTTAACACCTTTTAATGAGTAGGCAAAAATCAAAATTAAAAGAATTTGCATGGGCTACCAAAAATATTTTTCCATTAAAAAATAGCAGAATCATTAAAGATATCTAATGTTCTTTCATATTTAATATTTTATATATCAAGCTCAACTTTTTTCTCAATTCAAAATTTAATGACTTATTAAGCAACTATTGCATGCCACCTCTGTAATCTCAAATCTGGTTGGGGTGATAAGAGAAGTGCCTAATTAACTGTAATACAATGACATAGATATTAAAATGAAGACAAAATGCAATGGAAACATGTGGTAGGGCAATGTTTAACTTTTCTCTGGAGGATGGAGCCCATAAAAACTTTGCAGAAGAGGTAATTTCTAAAGAGTGATTAGTAATTTTTTAGGAAAGGGAGAAAAGAGCTTTGGAACAGAACAATATCAAAGAGACACAGGGACATGAAATTATACAGCTTGTCTAGACAACAGTGGTAATGAGGTATGGCTGGCACATAAGAGGTTGTGGTGTTAACATCGAATTTTCAATTCCCTGTCAAGATCTTGTTTTGACTTATTCTGTAGTCAAAGAGGAGCCATTGAAGAG
The DNA here is from genome assembly GCF_024542745.1 of Macaca thibetana thibetana. Classification (NCBI taxonomy): domain Eukaryota; kingdom Metazoa; phylum Chordata; class Mammalia; order Primates; family Cercopithecidae; genus Macaca; species Macaca thibetana. The sequence continues at coordinate 87,484,209 of NC_065578.1, read as the reverse complement.
TTTTGAGCAGGAATATGAGCATGATTTTTTCTGTATTTGGATTCAAGTTGGAAGAGATTGGAGACAAGATAACTGGCTATTGGTGTTATCTAAGGAAGATGACAAGAGCTTGAATATCAGTGGTGGAAAGACTACACCTAAGGGGCAGAGTAAAATGTGTATCAACTGGTCAGTCAACAGATATTAATTTTGCTTGAACAAGTTATCAGCATTTTCTGTGCTGGAAATTAAGAAGATAGCAAGTCCTCCCACACAGAACTTCCATTCCTTTGGGAGAATTGGGCAATAAACAAATATATACATATACATATATGTACGTATATATACATATACATATGTACATCTATCTATCTATAAAGCAACTGACGATGATGAGCAGGAGGAAGTGATCAGTCACCATGAAAGAGAATAAGGGGAAGGGGGTCTTTTTAGTTAGGATGATATCCAAGTTGCCTCATGAAGGATGAGAGAAGCCAGCCATGTTAAGAGCCAGAGCTCATGTGAGAAGACTGCAGTGATGAACTTTCTGAGGTAGAATAGTTAATAGGAAAGGCTGTGTAGTAGACGGGGTAATCATACTGCCTTTAGAGTCAGATGCCTTGAATATAAATTCAGGCCCTGCTGTTTATAAGCCTCAGCTTCCTCTATTAAATGAGAATAATAATGTACACATTACAAAGTTACTGTAAAGATTATATAAAGGGATGTTATATAAAATTTAGCACATAGACTCTAGATAGAAAAAACTCAGTGGAAATTAGTTGCTATTATCGTCATCATTATCAAGAAGAATAGGGAGAAATGGGGCACTTCAAATTTCTGTCTTAGGTGACTGGAGTGCATAAGGCAGCCAAAAATAGGAACATGTTGGGGTGTTCAGAGAGTGATCTGCTTTGAAGAACCTGTTGGACATCCAGCTGGAATTTGAAACTAGAGGTCAGGAAGGAAGTCCGCATATAAGGTATACGAGAGTCACTGACTTTGCTTGAAGAAGGTACACAGAGATTAAGGTGAGAAAACAGAAAACTCAGCACTTTATGAGGTAATTGTCTCTTTTTTAGAAAGCTCTGATTATTTGAAAAAAATTACTTTGAATGATTAGAAATCTACTTATAATTGACATTCACTGGCCCTGGTCAGACTTTCTGGAAATATGCAGAATAAGAACAGTCACTCTTCCAAATCAGAGCCTTCGTAGTATGTAAAAAATGGTTTGTTTGACTCCTCAGTCTTTATCTGAGAAAAATAGTCTCATATTTCAGTCATTCCTCATATATGGGGATCTTTATTATTATATCTCATCATTATAGTTGTTTTTTGGATGTAATTTAATTTGTTCTTGCTCAGAACTAAACCCAACATTCCAAATGTGATTCGATCACCATGATAGTTTCAACCTATTATTTTCATCTGTCAAGTCCTTTACAATCTTAATTCTATCATCTAACATATTAGTGATTCCTGCCAACTTTATGTCATATACCAATTTGATGAATGTGATTTCTAAATTTTTATCCAAGTCATTGATAAAGATGTTTAAAGACTAAGCTAATGTAAATTGAACTATCCCTGCTGTTGACTAGTGGGTGGACGTGAAACCTTTGTCTTCACTGACGAAGGGCAAGTTGTGCTTAAAGTTTTGACTGAATGGGCTGAGTCAGATGGGGCATGAATAGCAGGAAGGGCAAGTTGCACTTGAAAGTTTTGTCTTGAATGGGTTGAGTGAGAGGGAGCATGAATAGCAAAAAGGAACTGAAAAAAGGAGATGGAATAGAAATTATTTGACATAGAGGATGGGAGCTGTAAAATCTTGGGATGTCTTTGGTGGGAGTTATTTGGGGCTCCCAGAGGTACAGGTGGGAAAGAAGTTGCAGAGCCAGACTCTGGAAGTGTTGTAGGTTGACTAGGCAAGTGACCAAGAGGGCTTAGTCATAATAGTTCTGAAAAAGACTAGTAATAGGAATTCCATATCTTGCAGACAAAGCAATAGAAATGTAACAGCTGGAAACAGATGGTAATTATGCAGAGATTTTGTACTGGACTCAAATAATGGGTCTAAGTATGGAACAACACTCCAGTCCTGGGAGGATGATATGGTTTGGCTCTGTGTCCCCACCCAAATCTCATCTTGAATTGTACTCCCATAATTCCCACATGTTGTGAGAGGGACCCAGTGGGAGATAATTGAATCATGGGGGTCAGTTTCCTCCATACTGTTCTCATAATAGTGAATAAGCCTCATGAGATCCGATGGTTTTATAAAGAGGAGTTCTACACAAGTTCACTCTCTCTGCCTGCTGCCATCCATGTAAGACGTGAGTTGCTCCTCCTTGCTTTCTGCCATGATTGTGAGGCTCCCTCAGCCATGTGGAACTGTAAGTCCAATTAAACCTCTTTCTTTTGTAAACTGCCCATCTAGGGAATGTCTTTGTCAGCAGCATGAAAACAGACTAATACAGAGGAGGATCATAAAAGCAAAGATAGAGAAGTAGGAGCTCTCTCTACTTCACCATAATTGGGCTGGGGTTCTGTTAGGATCCCTGTTAGATAGGGCAACTGATAAGGAGGAGGGAGGAGAAGTGAATGTAGAAGTTGAATCCTGAGAACGAAGCCAGTAGAGGAAAGAAAGAAGAGTTGCAGCTTTGAGGTGAACAGTGAATATGTGTATAGAGTCATTATTCTTGAAGGCATTAAGTATTAGGTGGGATAGGCCATGCAGAGGCCAAGGTCACAAGAGAGCCAAGAAGTTAAGACTGGATCAATATATTGTTGGGTGAATAACCCATTTTATATCCCAGAAAATTGAGGAACTGAGGCTGCTAGTGTAATTTTTATCTTCATCTACATTAGTTCAGGAACTAGATAAGCCAAAAATCAAACCAGAGTCTGTGGCACAATGTTGGCTCACTGCAACCTCTGCCTCCCGGGTTCAAGCAATTCTCCCATCTCAGCCTCCCGAGTAGCTGGGATTACAGGTGCACACGACCATGCCCAGATAATTTTTGTGTTTTTAGTAGAGATGGAGTTTCACCATGTTGGACCAGGCTGGTCTCAAACTCCTGACCTCAGGTGATCCACGCACCTCGGCCTCCCAAAGTGCTGGGATTACAGGCGTGAGCCACTGCACCCATCCTATATTTTTCATCTTTAGTAAAAGATTTTTAAGGTCAGAGATCATATGAACAAGACTGCATGAACCATAGCATCCTTTAATATATTTTTAATATACAATGAATACTTAATAAAGTATTTGTTACATAAGTATAAAAGATTATCTTCAAATCCTCGAGTATTTCTCATTTTCATGTCTATAACTTCTTGATGATGATGCTGGTGATGGTAATCATAATATTAACATTATACTGGGCACTATGTCAGACACTCTGATAAGTGCTGAAACTCATTTAATTCTCACAGAAACCTTATAGGGACAAGTTCTTATTTTTTTTCACTTTTTCAGAAGAGTAAATTGACCATTATTAGAGTAATTAAATAATCCGACCAGAGTCACACAAACAGAATGAATGAATTGGGGATTTGAACACAGGCAGTACAATTTCAGAGACAGGAAACACTATATTATATTGCTCCTTTGTTTTATGACAGATAGTGACTCATTTTTAGTCCATGTCACTTTCAACACCAGTTACCTTTCTTTTAAGGGGCACAAAGAAAGCAAAGACGTTATTACTGGATTCAAAAACATGATTAGAAAACAGCTAAGTTAGGATGAGGATTCTGAGCAAGTAACTAGGCTTGCTCACTAAGTTATTCTTCCTACATACCAATTTCAGAATGAACATGAGCAAACATTTTATTATTTATTTTTTTTTAAGACAGGGTCCCATTCTGTCACCCAGGCTGGAGTGCTGAGGTGTGATCTTGGCTCACTGCAGACTTGACTTCCCAAGCTCAGGTGATCCTCTAACCTCAGTCTCCTGAGTAGCTGGGACCACAGACCTGTGCCACCACGCCCAGCTAATTTTTTGTATTTTTGGTAGAGATGAGTTTCACCATGTTGACCAGGCTATTCTCGAACTTCTGTGCTCAAGCAATCTGCCCGCCTTGGCCTCACAAAATGCTGGGATTACAGGCATGAGCCACCACACCTGGCCATGGGCAAACATTTTAAAATAAGAACTTCATGAATCTCCAGGATACATCCTAAATAGTCAAAAATCAATCTGTAAATACCAAGGGATTAGGTATCCATTTTGGGGGAAAGGGAAGAAATTTAAGTTACCAAGACTTTTGCCTTAAAAATGGTTTTTTAGTCCTCATGTTTAAATTAAGGTTTGGACTGGTGAGGCAAAATCATCCGTGTTTTCCATGGCCATGAGACTTGGACAGGACACATGACCAGCTAAAAATATTCTATTTGATTGTATTAATAGAGTTCAAGAAACATTCAATATGTACTTGAAGATTTAGTGTTCAAATGGATCTATTGACCTGTTTAAATGAGTTAACCCACAAAAGAATAGAAGCAATTTTTATAAAGATAAATCAGAGAAACCAGAAACTTCTATGAATACAGGTAATTCCATTTTTGCTACATAAATAATTAGGTGTATACATACCTTATAAATGTCAGTACTTAAATTAGAATTTTCCAAGATCTTTTCAGATGGATATCATAGTTAGGTGAACAAAAGAAGAAGCAGGCGATGATCCAGTGCTCTTTTTTTTTTTCCTTCAAAAACTCTGGTGAACTGAAGAGAATATGGTATTCAAAATGCACATCTAAAAGCTTCTAGGTGGAATTTAAATAACTTCATTATTTTTACCTTTTTCTTCCAACCACCCCAAATATTCTGACTCTACGTGGACCAATCACTTGACCGATTTTCTATGTAATTAAAATCATGTGCCTTCAAAACTATTTGTAGGGGGAATGCTTCTGAGACTCCTAGCTTTATCTTTCTATACTTGTGTAACTTAAAAATGACCAGGCAGAAGTTTTTTTCTTTTCTTTAAATTGCTTTGCCAAGTTTCAGCTTTGAGCACATTTTTATGACTGATTTATTAAACCTGGAAACTAGAAGTTTATAATGGAAATTCTCATAAAGCTTTAACTCTAGCCTTGCTAGCAGGTACCCTGAAGAATGGGGCACTGATGGGCCCTCTGTTGCTGCATTTCTAGAACACAACCTGAGGATTTGGTCACATGTTCATTTATTTATAGGTGAATAATCTTCAACCATTCTAACAGAAATTCTTGTTCTGTTGACATAAAGGAAGCATGCAGTAGTTTGGCTATGAATCATACCTTCTGCTGTCATGATTAATTTTAAGGACGCATTCAAAGAAGTTTCCTCCATAACACTGCACTCTGGGAAAAGAAAAAAAAAATGTGCTCATCGCTTAGGCTGACTGAGGAGATTTATTGCAAATAAAATGATTCCAAATTGACTAGGGAGATTTATTGGAAATGAAATTATTCGAAATCCCTGTTCCGAGGCCGGGCTCGGTGGCTCACGCCTGTCATCTCAGCACTTTGGGAGGCCGAGGCAGGCAGATCACCTGAGGTCAGGAGTTCGAGAACAGCCTGTCCAATATGGTGAAACCCCATCTCTACTAAAAAGAATACAAAAATTAGCCAGGCATGGTGGTGCATGCTTGTAGTCCCAGCTATTCGGGAGGCTGAGGCAGGAGAATGACTTGAACCTAGGAGGCAGAGGTTGCAGTAGGTCAAGATCACGCCACTGCACTCCAGCCTGGGTGACAGAATGAGCCTCTGTCTCAACAACAACAACAACAATAACAACAAAACAACAACAAAAACAAAAAAAAGAAATCCTGTTCCTTTTTAAGATATTTAGAAGTTATACCTAAGTGGAACATTTTTGCTTTAGTTTCAGAAATACAAACTTCTGGCATTGCTCATCATTTGAATTTTTCCCTGCAGGCTTTGGCTTTATTAGCAGCTTAAGAGTATATTTAGTACTGTCATATGTGAAATCTCTTCACTCTGTTAAACTAATATGGGATAAAATGTCTTTTTTTACAGTGTTACTCATTCATTATATAAAAATGAAAGCAACTACTTCAGTGTGGATCCAGAGCTACTAACTATTTTTATGACAAAAGAGAGGTGACAATACATATCCCGTAGGCACATGAGAGTATTATATGAGTCATTAGTATAATTGATATCCATAGAAAGAGTGTTTTATCCAACATGATTAAAATGTGCAATACATTATGTAGGTTCCAGTGTTCCAGCTGCTGTGTGGTAATCTTTCCTTTGATAGATATCTAGTGAAAAATAAAATTATCCTCGTTAAAGGGATAATCTTCTACTACTTAAGGCTGTGAGAATGTGAGACAGTTGCATGCCACGTGCTTTATCCATTTACATGTGATGTTCGCCTGTGTGTTGTGTTTTGCTGTGGGTTCCACAACAACAGAAAGACAAGTAGAAAAGGCCTCCAAAATGGAACTTCTTTCCTGGCAGAACAGGGAAAACCCTGGGTTATAATTCTGTGTCTCTGTCTTAAATTCTCCTTGTTGGGTCCAGCTTTAAATGCCAACAGTGGTGTCCCAGGCACACATGCGCACACACCCACAATCATAGAGCCTAACATTTTAAATTGGCTTAAAGTTGAGAGTAACTTCTTAAATGCAGATGACTCAAGTAATTGTTTTAAGGGGTGTTTCTACACACAGTAAATGCATCCTCCATTCATTGATTGATTCATATTACAATAAGCTTATCAGTTGCCGATTACGTACTAAGTACTTAGGCTCTGGGGCACAGGATACCACAAGTTGAAGGATTTCATTTTAAATAGTAAACCAAAGAAAGAAAAACAAGAGGGTAGAGAGCAAACCTCATTTTCCCTCTTCAGTACTCAGAAGCATGTGCTATTGAACCATATAACTAGAACAAAAGATAACATTGTGTCTGCCTAATGTTCATCTCAAAGAAGTAAAAGTGAGGTATGCACACTACTGGACCCAGCACCTACAATAGTGACTTATTTTTTTTTCCTTTTGTGTATATAAGTGATAATAATAATGCTAAAAGCTGAGAGAAAGGTCACATGCTGGGGATAATGCAACATATCCAGGAAAGTAAAATCAGTGACAAATGAAGAAATATGTCTAATTCTTAATTAAGTGGCATATCTGTTAGGGCAAAGAGGTCTGTTGGAAGCTTCCTTGGTAATCGAGGGTTTTATTTTCTTTTCTACTGACCCATAATATTGTTGAGAAGATCAAATAAAAATAATACATGTGAAGGTGCTTTTTAAAGAAAACATGTGCTTCATAGATGTGACATCATTTTAAAACTTTTGTTGACTACCTCCTGTACATTGCAGGCATTATCTATCTATAAATAGAGGATAGCACCTTGCTGCCCATCTAAGTTACAGATGTACCTTATGTGGAATGAGATACCAGTTGCTTTTAAAGATCCTGAATATCAAGAAATGTTGAAAATGATGAATATCTAAAAATTATGTAAGTAAATGAGTTGCTCAGCTATTTCACTGTCTTGTCTGTCTTTCACAGTACAGGATAGGTTACAGCAAGGCATCATGGTTTGAGAAGAATTATTCATTAGGACAGTGATAATAATTAGATACTATCTATCTAATTAGATACTATCTATCTAATAATATATCTAATATTAGATTCACCACATATATAGGTAAAAACTTTATAGGAAGAAATAAAGAAAACTTTATAGGAAGAAATGATGATGGACCAAAATGCCTACTAGGGAGACTGATTCATTTTTACCTGCCCTCATTTGTTTAAATGTGACTGAATGTTGCCATTTGTGAATAATCAACCAAATATTATGATATATTTTCTTGCTTCTCAAGATGGTCAGATTCTGTTGTTAGCTGACATTGTTAACTAACTCCCTCCAACAACATATTGTTCTTTCACAATGCTAGAATAGTTTGCTGGTTCAACCCCCAGCCCCACCCCAGCATTATCTCTCCTTAACTTTCCGTCTAATAGCCTCTATGTCATTTGCAGTCCTGTATTAGCGTGACTCTGTCTTCCCTACCAGTATTCTAAAAAGTAGCTTTACCCACCTATTATTTCTTCACCAATGTCCACTATAATTTCATGTTATTGCTGCAGTGTGCTGGTCCACATGATGTTTTCTTGTACCTTAAGATGGTGAGGTTTCCTGGGAGAAGATTTTAGAATTTTCTGTATGGCCTCCTGATTACAAAGATTCAGATACGCCTGCGGTCTTATAAAAGTTACAGTAATGAGATTGTGATTCTAATACTACATAAATATTGTTATTATTGGCATGAGTAATAATGATAGATGGGAATAATAATAAAGACTTGGCATGGCCTTTTCCTCAGAGTTTTCAGTGTTTCCACTGGTACAATTGGTGATATCGTTCAGTATACTAAGAAGATAACGTGATCGTGCAGGAGCCATTATCAGCCTCTGTTAGAGCCTTTTCAAATCCCGTGCTTATTGTGTATGTTATGAATAAGGGAGCACAAAAATTATGCATGCAGGGCCAAATTCTCATCTTGCTCAGGACCCCCATGGACCTCTCTTTGAAGTCAATAGGAGCTCAGCAGGGGGTGGAACAAGATGAGAATTTGGAAAAGGAATGTAAAGAAAAAGGGATAATTTTTCCCGACCATATCATCATTTGGTGTGCGTTAAATGCTCACACAGTGCCTAACCCCAATTCCTTTTTACTTCAGTCTCAATAAAATTGCAGGACAGATTTTTTTTTTTCCTGCATCTCTGTGTGTATATACTGTAGGTCATTTTCAATGGGAAGAGAATTGGATAACTTCAATTACTCTCCTGTAAGCTGTTATTATTGAACTGAGCCTGAAGTGCTTTATTTTCAATAAAGAAATATTCATAGAATACAACTTTCATGCAAATTCAACTGCTATAGGTTTTGAAAGATTTTCCAGAAAGGACATTTTTCACTGGCCCCAATAATTAACCACTCATCTTTGTGCCCTTGTTTTCATTCAACTAATTTTTGAAATTATTTTGTCCACTGTGGGATAGCTGCACAAATGTGTGCTCTCCCAGGAAAACACTGTTTGAAATCAACAATGCAGTTTTTGTTTCTGCATTCTAATACGCACCCCCCTCTTAGGATTTGAATTGTTTTGTACACACAATGGTAAATGAATGTCCACAGGAGAACTTTGAAAAACAGTCTGCATATGAGCTAGAGGCCACACCTTCTGCATTCAAGGGAATGCCCACGCTTTGTCAAATTGGCACACGCCTTCTGAATAGGGCCTGCCCTGAGAAACTTGGCTTTCGAGAAAAAGCTCCCTTAGATCGCACCATTTTCTTTCATGAGGAAGCCAAACTCCATCAGAATTTTACACCTGGATGTGTGTTGATGAAATATCTTGTAACTTAAGACCATTAATATTCATGGGACATCTAACATAATTCATGATGGTCTATGATATATGATAGTAAACAGTATCATTTACGCTGAACCTTAAAAATATTGACAAAGACAAGTTCCTAAACACTGATGAAACCTTGTATTTTGTGTTATGATTTCTTGGTTTTATACTTGGTGCGGTTTTTCAATTAACTGCTCTATATGCAAAGCAATTATTCATTTATTATAGTCAGCTTAGATACGGTAAAGATTAGACGAGTAAAACAAATCATCTTGGTGACACTGGCTAGTGATACATTGTTATTATTCTGATATTTATTTATTTATTTGGTTCTTGCATGGCAGGATTTATAGCACCTACTTTTGAATTCTAAGTCTTATTCCTTTCTGGTCTCTATTTTTATGTTTTTTAACTGAGCAAAAACAGTCATAAGATTTGAACTGGGGTTACCTATATGATTTATCAAATGATAGCCACATGTAGAGAAACACTAATTTATATACACACAAAAACATTTTTAAAATTATTTTTTTGGTCAGTGACAAGATTTTCTCGGTTATATAAAATAAGTATCTGGTCTTTTTAAAGTGTGAAGATTCCCAGAAGTGTTGAAGACAGAACTGAATTTATGTACTACATAAACTAGGCATCAATATATGAAGAATCTCATAAGAAATAGCATGCAATTTTGAATGCAAGTAAACCAAGGTAACTACACATATTAGATATTTGGAAGTTAATGACATGGAGCACAATGCCTTCCGTCAGCCTTGCAGTGTAGTTTTCCAAGTGTACTGCAACTACATACCCTGTAATGTGTCATTTTGCTTCTAAAGGGGTTTACATGCTTATAAGAGTGCCTCAGATTTTGGCAAAGTTTATTTTATGCATTATGCATAAAAGTTGTCATCAGGATTTAACAAAGCATTTTGCACAGAAAGATTAGAAATAAAATCTCTGCACACCAAAATGATTTGGATGGTTTTGCTAGAAGGTGTGAACTTCAAAAAATTAGCATGTATCTTACCCCTTTCCCAAATTTCAAAGAGATGAAAATCTCCATAGTGAAGAGAATTATAATATACAGTAGTGTAGCAGAAGCTCACCAATTCTATTTTTTCCCTTTTCAGCCAGTAAGCTCTTGTTTATTAATTATAACAGCAATTTGGAATCTAACTAAGCTACAATTATTAGACAAGAAATTGTCAGGTTCAATAACATATGTGAGGTATTCCAGTTCGAGACATGTGGGTATTAAAACAGGCACACTAGTTTATACGTTGGGATTTTAAGACACAGGTCTCTCAGCAAACTAAGAGAAACTGTGGGTGAAGAGATGAAATTGATGGGATTAGCTGAGAGAAAGGAGATATTGTTTGGATGTTAAGCTTAAAATGAATATTTTTACATGTTTCCTATATTTTAACACTTGTAAAAGGTAGACATGTGTTAGTTCCATCTATGCTTGTAGGAAAGTATGAAGTTCCATGACAGCGAGCAGGACTCGGAGGAGCTGCTTGTGAAACTAAGCTTCCAGGAGATCAGTCCTGGGGAATTCTGGTTTTAAAGGCACATAGAGAAGGAGTGAATTTGTTAAAAAAATAAGGAATGGATTAATCATGTCTTAAACCTTGAAACTTGAGAAGTCTCTTCTGCAATTAAATTCAGTGTCCTGACTTCCACCCTATCTCCCTACACTTCCAGGGTAGTGTCCAGTTGTGGGTTTTCCCTTTGTGTGTGTGTCTTTCTAAGAATAGTCATTCCACCAGTGGCATTGAGGCAATTTCTGGTAGCTGCTGATATGTCAGCTTTATTAATTGATAGCTTCACACGATGAGTAGATTTAAGTCCCTGCTTTTTGTTGCTATTTTTGGAGGTGACATTATTGCTGAATTTAGGGTGCAGCCCTTGGAAATCTGCTTTTCTTTTGGTAACCGTACAGCGGCATTCCTTGGGGTGTCTTTACAAACAGCATCTGGATGAGTAAACCATTAGTAACACCCCCAGAAATGCAGGGACCTTGCTCTTTCCCAGTCACTAGTGTATCTTATGAGTGTTGTTTCAGGTAGCAATTAGCATTTTGTTAGTACTGTCACTGCACATTTTTTTAACTATATAAATTTCTATGGCTTTTTCAGCACTGAGAAGGTTTTAAAAAATACTTGCTCTTTTATTTTTGGTTCTTTACTTTCAGAAAAGTTAATTGGAACTGATTGGTTTTATTTGCTGACTTACCAAATACCACAAAGCTGGAAACCAATAAAGCAAGATTAGCTTTCCACTGTCTGCTTCAGTTTTCTTCAACTCTGTTCCTCTCAGCTTGTCTTTTATCCACAAAACATTTTGTTTTTAAAGAACACCAGTATCTGGATAAGAGTGAAAAAATTGAAGGATAATAATCATAATAATAATGCTTTATACTTGCATAGATCTTCAACATTTTTTCAAATATATTCATTTTTACTGCAATTGAATTCCCATAACAGCCCTTTAAAATAAGAAGAAAAAAACCCTATGTATCGAATATCTTCTGTACAATGCCTTTACCACATTATCTCATTTAATCCTTGCTACAGCCCTGTTGGGATGAAAATTATTTCCCTGGATTTCAGGAGGAAATATCAGTTCTGATGTAGTGCGATTTGTCCAGGCTTCTACAGTCAGCAAGCAGAGGATCCAAGGTTTAAACTTTGTTCTGTGTGGCTCCCAAATTTAGTTCTGTCAACTTTGCAGATTATCTCTATTTTTTGGTTGTCAAAATTCAAGACACAGATAAGTGATTTTCTTGTAATTATGCAGCTGAGTTAATGCCACTGACCAAAACTTGTACATATAGTGTATATACATGTTTGTTTTTGTTTGTTTCCTAGACCTGCATACTTTCCATTACTTTTGTCTTCCTCCGACAACCTGGTCAAAAGTTGATGATGCCTTCCCATCTGGATTGATTTCTCAGTTCCCAAGTCTATACAGCACCCTGCCTCCCACCCTACATTGCCTATGGGCCCTTTAACAGATGACTACAGACGCAGTGAAAGACAGACAGAATCAGCAGAGGGTGAGGTGAAAATCAGCCTAGGTTATGCTTGTCTTTGCCTCTGTGGGTTTAAGGATTGCATTATTGCAGGGTAGGTTTTATGTTCAATACCTGTTTGAGTCAATGTTGCATTGCAGGGTAGCATAGCTAATATTTTTTTGTGAGTGCTGCCTCTAAAAATCAAATCAATACAATTAAACTTTAAGCCAGTGATTTTAATGTGAATATCTTAATACTTGGCGCCAGAGTTGATATTTTAAATCTGATATATTGGAAAGAATAAATATCTTAGGGGAGCACTAATGGGAAAAGAGTTGAAATCAGGTAAACCTGATTTGGATAATAATCAGCCAGTCAATTAGCTCATGCCACGGAGACTGGCACAGGCCTATATTGTGTCTGTCTCACAGGCCTCAGAAGCATCATTGGCCACTGTGTTATACCTGATAGTATTCAAAGCACTGTCACACAAATTATCTCATGCTTGAAGTGCAAGGATGACAGAACATGACTCTGGTATACTTTTTTCCTTTGCTTTCTTCAGTGTGGATGGGACTGAGTTCTAGTGCCAACTTTGGAGGATTCCTTACTTTCTGGTGCTGACACTCACTGGAAAAAACTTTAAAGAGGCCCATTTACTAGAGAGATATCTTTTTCCCATTCCACTTATCTCAAAGGTGTCCATAGTGTCTGGCTCCTTCAGTTAGTTATCTACCTATACTCTAGTCAGATCTATGTACTCACCATCCAACATATTTTGGTTATTAAATATGTGTTCAATCCTTTACATACTCTATCTCACTTAACAATTACAATAATAAGAGAAGTGATTGTATTATGCCCATTATATACATAAAGAAACTTAGGTTTAAATAGGTTAAGCAACTTGCAAAAAGACACACAACTAGTTAGTGCCAGAATCAGAACTCAGTTCTCCCTGACTCCAGACCTTAATCCTTAAACCAGAGTACATTTCTCCTTATGCTTCTTAGCCATTGCCCCATTTCATGTCTATGAACATTTTGCATATTCTTCAAGACCCAGGTCAAATGAAACCTTTAAAAGAGCAGAGGAAGCAATAGAGCTAAAAAAAAGAAAGTCATTAAAGTAAACATGGAGAACAGACAGAAAGTGTCAAAGCATTAGTTGTTTATGATTATCTTAATCTCATTTTAAATTAAAGTTGTCTCACAGGTATCTGTGTTTTTTGAAATTGGTAAACTCTTTGAGGACCCCAGTTTCTAATATATTGCTCTATATATTCTGATGCCTGATACACAGAGAATCAGCTCTTTTGCAACCTATACAGGAATCCCTTTACCCAGGAACAGGCAACACATTAGTCAAGAATGTCAAGATGTAGGTGGACATTGAGAAGGAGGTTGTTCCTTGAAGTGAAGCTAAGATTTATATTACAGGAGTCCTAGGTGTCAATGGGAGAGGGTCTGCCAGGAAGAACCAGAGTTGGGAGACTGAGTATTGTGAGGGCTTGGGGGTTGGAGGAGATACGACAGGCAGAGCAAACTTGATAGGATATCCCATGGGTCTTCAAAGTTAGAAGGTGGGTACTAGAGGTTAGGTAGACAATAAATTCAGTGCAACCACAATCATTTTTGGTACCCTTGAATTTTTAAATATTTGAAAGATACTGTCATATGAAAAATGTAGACCTGTTGGTAGCAAAAAGAACACTAGACCTAGTTTCTAATCTCAAGTTAACATTAGCTTATCACTAAATATTTCTGTATCCCATTTCCCTTATCTGTACAAAGTGAATATTAAAAAACTGTACTGGCCTACCTTACAGGATTATTTTGAAACTCAAGTATAAATGAGTACGTAAGGGATTTGAAATTCAAAAATTAGTTTTATGGTTTTTCAAACTGTGTGTGTGTGTGTTTTTTACAGTTGCAAGGAATTGCTGTCTTTATTAATAAAGAATAGGCTAATACCCTACCTTCGAGTAGCTTTCCGTTGAGTTGTAGCTCTATGGCACCCACCCGTTTAAGAAGGTAACCGATAGCACAAGGCACTACTTGCCAAATGAGTGCAGGTGAGACCAGAGGGCTACTATAGGAATTCAGAGGGAAGAGCAAGATTGTCCATTGTCAGAGAAGCTTCAGAATGGAACATGAGAATGGAACTAGATTGAGGAATGATGAAAACTATAAAGCTAGAAAGGAGTAATGTTGGGCCGTGAGATGCAAGGGATGTTTGCAGGACAGATGTAGACTAGATTGTTTCAAGTAAAGGGTCTGTATCAGAGCTGCAGGAGTGGAAGTAGTCTTGGGAGGCCTTGGATGTCAGGTGCCGTATCTGTGATAAAGTACTGATGTACTAGGGGTATGCGTTCTCTTCCATGAGCACAATCTAGAGGCTTCAGCATGGTCCCTAAAGAAACTTAATTTATTCTCTTCTCCTTTGTTATATTCTCTTGGAAATTTTTTTTCAGGAGAAAATTAGTACTATATATTTTCTAAAGCTAAAAGCTTAAGTTCTACCAACACGGTATTTGGTGCAAAGAAAAAGATGGTATGAATATTTGATATGGGGCCAAAAAGAGGTCTTACAGATTAAATATTGTGGAGGGCTGAAAGTCTTCTGTAAACTAATTTTTGAGGACCCTATTATGTTGTGGTAAGAGTCCTCATTGTTCTTATTCTGTTGTGAGTCTTGACTTGCAATGTGGAAAAGCACTGGGCAGAGCAATTACACAAATAATAATCATCGACTCAAGCTTTTTAATGGTAAAAAGATGACTTGATTCTCTGAAGAAGTGAACAGGCAACATTTTCTCATTGCTGTTAATTATAATTTAAGACAGACTCAATTTTGTATTAGTCACAGATGTTTCATTTCTCAGTTCATATATAATGCGGTACATGGAATATCTCCAAAGAGATTTTAGAAGTGTTTGCAGTCTTGTCCATCTCTTTACCACTTGGTGTGGTCTTTTCCAAAAATCATGACATTTGGAAAGAAACTTAGAGAAGTTTTGAAGACATTTTCAAGACATTTTGCTTTCAATGATCTCTAAAAATATTCCTATTGAAAGTGAAAATTGGGAACATGCTCTGAAAAACAAAATCAAAATGCATGTTGTGTCTTTAGAAAGCCTGGTTTGGGGAGTGGCTGGGCTGTGTTCCAGTTGTTGGGGGAAGGGGCACAAATTATGATTGCTGAATTGATCTTAATCATAAAAACCTTCAAGAAGTTCCAATGCTCCTATTGCTATTAAGCAAAAAATGTATTCCAAATAATTAGACCAAGCATCTAGTTCCCAAATTACTCCACTGTGGATTGTTCTAATCAGAGAGAACTTATCAGTAGGACAAATCACTCGTGAAATTGTGATAAGTTTGGGGATGCTCCAAGACATGGCAGGTTTGGAATGCAAACCCCTGATGAGGTTGGAAAGCTTGAGTTGTGTTTGAAGATGGTTAAGAATTAAAGCTTGTCTTCCCAGCCTCTGGTAACCATCCTTCCACTCTCTATCTTCATGAGTTCAATTGTTTTAATTTTTAGCTCCCACAAATAAGTGAGAACATGTGAATTTTGTCTTTCTGTGCCTGGCTTATTTCACTCAACACAATGGATTGTTTGTAACACAAAAGATAAATGTTTGAGGGGATACATATCTCATTTACCCTGATGTGATTATTACACATTGTATGTCTGTATCAAAATATTCATGTAATCCATAAATGTATATATACCTACTATGTACTCACAAAAATTAGAAATTAAAAAAACATATTTTTACATCAAATGAACCACCAAGAAAATTCAAAGCACAGCAGTACCTATGTTTTCCATTGTAGTAGAAGAATGCTATTTGGAAAATAAAATACAATCACCATCAGCACATGACAGGGAATTTTTCTTGGGATATATTGATAAAAGTTATAGTTGCATGTTATATGTCAAATCTTTCCCCAAAAGAAGATGCCATATTGAAAGAGCATCTAAAACATAATCAAATGGTTTAATTTTAAAATGAGCATATATAAAACTTTTTTGGTAAGAACAGTAAAATCACAGCGCCTCACAAACATGTGATGAATTCATATGGGCATACATGAAAAGTTCCTTAAATATTGTTCTTCTTCACTTTTCATCTTTATTTTATGCATTAACTTTTCCCAAAAAGAAGGCATGTTAATTTACATATTCAAAATTTGTGTATTATATAATTCACATTATTCTTTAAAATGATTTGATTTATCCCTAAATCTCTAAATTATCTCAAAAATGATTTAAGATATCCAGAATCAGTGAAGTTTAGGCAGTTAATCTTTAGAATAAAATTATTACACAGTTTCTCCATAGTCTTTTGAGTGTTTCTTTCCAAAGCTTGAAATGAAGTGGTGGGACCCATTTGAGTAGATTCTTCAGTAATTAATTTCCTTATCTAAAGTTCTGAATTACAGTTGGAACTCTTATTACTATCTGATACTATTGGAGAAAGAGCTGGTTACAGGAGAAATAGGGAAAGAAGAGAGGAGCAGGAAAAAATAGGTTTTCTTGAAAATTAAAAAATGTAGAAATAATCAACTGGGGAGCTGATCACAATTGTTTATCAGCTATGTACCTCTAGTACAGAAATAATGCTTTCTTTCCACTTGAGAATGGCATATTGGTATTATTTGTTGTACTGTTTTCTCATCAGTGAACAACATCATGTTGTTCATGGCTGGGAGTTGAAAGGACCAAATGTCTTTCTTGGTGTTGCTTTTACTTTGTTTCGGGGTAAGAAGTACTTTATGATATTGGTCTTGGGTCCTCAGAATATAAAGTAAAGGTAGTAATACTGACTTCTTCACAGGGATAAGTAAGCTTATGTCAGTGAATTTTTCAGAGGAGAATAAACTTTAATGTAAGATTGTCAGTAGACCCAGTGAGTAGAGGGGACTTTTAAGATTCTTAAGTGGGGGCTTCATTACCATGTGAATGAGAATGACAGAGCAATTACATCATTTATCTTAGTTTCAAAAGAAATAAACTTCCAAATCATTATAGCTCCTGGTTAAGGAGATATTTGAGACACCTAAATTTCTGGGGTAACAGCTCAAGTTTAAAGATATTTACAGTTCAAAGTCCAAGAAAAGTTTACTACTACCAAATTCAAGTCATTAATGTGGTTTGGCAGGATGCTAAACTTGTGTGGTACCTTGCGCTCCATAGATAACCATTGAATGTTTGGTAATTTGGTGTTGGAATGTTTTATTTAGAGCTTTTGATAGACAATGATTCTAACCACTGCGTGGAATCCCATTGTGTAAGGAGCCCCAGTACGAGACAGAGTGTAGTCAACCATCTCTAAAATAGGGCAGTGCGTACACTCTTCAGTCTCAGGAAGGCTGTCCGAAGTTTCCTAGGAACGACTTTACAGTTGTCTCATTTCTGGCCAGATTCAGGGTGCAGGTTCTTAGCTGAAGTACAATGGTTTGAAGGTATAGCTACCATCAGCATTCAATTTTGAACAATTTTGCATTGAGGTTCTTTCCATTCTTTCAAATCGTCTTCCTGGCTGCACATATTTCTATTTGTTTAGGAGAAAAAAAAAAGAAGGGAGTTAAATGATTTCTGAAGCAATGCTTGTCTGCTCAATATGGTAAAATGTCATTTAAAGAACGTTCCAAATTAATATTTTTTTCCCCAGAAGTTTCATAATGTGTTACCATGTAACTGCACAGGAGAATTTTGTAATGACAGATTTCAAGACTAATTTGGGGCATTACAAACTCTATTGTCTGGCATTCTGTTAACCTCAAATCTCTATTAAACAATACTTCAATGTATTAGTTATCTATTGCAACAGAAATGCTGTATAACAAACAACCTCAAAGCCTATGTGGCATACAACAGTAAATATTTATTTTTACTCAAGTATTCGTGTGTTGACTGGTAGATCTGCTGATTTGAATTGGCAATGATAAGGCTGTCTTCTGCCAGGTCAGCTAGGTGATACGTTCTCTAACATGTATGAGGCCTGAGCTGGGAAAATTGATTTGACTCTGCTCTGCTCCACATGTCCCATCCCCCAGCAGGCTAACTTTGAAACATTCACATAGTGAAGGCAGAGAGCAAGAGGAAGCAAAAATGTGCAAGAACTGGTGGTGTCAAGTTCATTACTGTTTGTTTGGTCAAGGTAAGTCACATGACTTTACCCAGAGCCAGAGTAGGAGGATACTAGAAAATTACAAGAAAAACGTACTGATATAGGAAATTCATTAATTGGAGCCACTAACAAAATTGATCTGCCATGTCCATCTATGATGTAGTGATAGCTTCATAAAGATAACCTTGAGATACATTATAAACTACATTTCAATGAAAAAAGTTCTATTATTAATTTTGACGTGAAAAAACGTTTGATCATATTTTTAGGCTTTCTACATTGGTAACTCATTGCTAGATATTATATATTAATATTATGATGGATGATTGGTTAGCCACATACCATATTCCATAACCAAATCACATAATAAGAATTTCTATTATACTTGGTATTAGAAGGCTCAGAGTTTGAGTAATCACATGAAATTGTAAAATTTTCCCTAATTTAATCTTAACAGCTTGAGGAAAAAATTACTTTTTAAACAAAAAAAGAATTGCAGTTGTGAATATATTGGTGTATGATTAATGAATAAGATCTTAATTAGATAGTTACTCCAGGCGCTAAGGCAAGTGTGACAAAATGAGGCATTAAGAAAAAGAATCAAGGAGAATACGGTGAGTGGGCGATCAAACTGAGGGATGAAAATTTAAGGTGAAGCCAAATGGGCACTGATATTCCTTATGAAGTTCTGTGGCATATCTCCCTTCTCTTGTCCCCTTTTGTTTGGAGTCCTATAAACACAGTCCAGTTGTCCTTGCAGACTATGGGTGGCAATGAGTTATTGATGAGAATGAGTGTCATGTGAATAACTACTTCTTTGAAGATCTCTTCAGGCTGATGTAACTGGAAGCAGCACAGAAGGAAAAATTGATGGCCCATATTCAGTTTTTGAATAGTAAAGCTTGAAGAGCTTTTAGGTACTGAACAGCTTGAGGGAAGGCTGGATAATGAAACATAATTGTACTGATTATGCGGTTGAGGTATGTTAAGAAACAATCTGCTAATTCTGCTAAACTGTGGCATTTTGTAGCTCCTGTTAATATTTTTAGTAAAGGGACAAGAGATTAATTTATTGAGTCTTATTCGAAAAAATGATTTCTCATATTGGCTCTAAGTTTAGGAGTTCAGGGCACTTCTCAAATGTTATCTCACTAACCCTTCCAGCATCCCTGCTGTATATGTGGGTGTCAGACGTTTATGAATAGGAAAACTTAGCAAGTAATAAGTGACTTGCCCAAGGTTATGCCTAAGCAAAGCACTAATTTCTCTTCTGTGCTAAGCCCATCTTCAATTTTTTTTCTTTAGCTTACATTATTTCAGGAGGCTATAGAGCCAGCTGAGAGATAGAATATTTGGAATGAATATAAGGAAAAGAAATATCTAAAATCGAAATCATTTCATCTGATAAACTTTTTCAGAGTAAACTCTCTCCTCTGGTAATTAGCAGATGTGAGAATGAAAAATTTATTTTTATTAAAATAGAATACTGATTTGATTTACCTCCTTTGAGCAGAAGCTGTTAGGAGGCTGTTCCTTTACATTTTCTTGGTTTTGTGTAATGCTTATAATCCAAGAACTCTCTGTGTGTGAGTTAGTGATAATAGGTAAGAAATTTCTTTCTTTGATTTGCTGGGTTACTTTATCACTTATTAAATCACTAAGTCTTTCTATTCAAATTATTTCCTGTGATTTTCAGTGCTGTTTATTAAGCGTATCCAGTTATCTTTCTGGGCGTATGGTAAGGTTTCATTCCCAACTCTCTTGACGTGAAATGTGGTCACATGGCTTGCAGTGGCCTATGTGATACATGTTACTTCTGAGTGGATGCTTTAAAAGCTGATATATAATTGAGCATCCTCTCTCTTTAAGCTGTGCATGGTGGCCAGCAACTTCTGGGATAGTGATTGTTTCATCTTCTCGGGACCCTTAATGACAGCAATGGATGGCTATCCCTGACAATTTGCAATGGCCATGTAACATGCAAAGGAAAAAGTCCCCTTTCTCTTTGTTTTAGCCACTGAGATCTGGGAGTATTTGTTACTGTAGCATAACCTATCCTACCCTGACTGACATAAGAATTGGCACCTAGAATTTTGGGTGTTGCACAAACAAAGCCTAAAATATGTGGGACTGACTAGCATGTATTTGTTGCTATTGGGTGTGTTTGGCAAGGCATTGCAAGAAAGACGATGTTTTTCTGAAAGATATGGTATATTTACAAGCAGGAACCAAAAGGAATAAAAAAAAAAAAAAAAAAAAAAAACTCAGGGACTTGTATGATTGCTTCTCATTCAAACAATAAAAGATAAAAATGGGAAATTAGTGTAATTGTTGCAAGGGATACCTATGGTTAAAACCATTAGATGGATCAACTTGACACCTAGAGAGTACTTTCAATCAGACAAAAAGGCTAGGAGAAAAGAGATTTAAGTTGTGGATCTCCCGGAGAAAACTGATATTCAAAAACTGATAGTGCCAGCAATAAAGACAAGAACTGCAGGGAATGTCAAGAAACCAAAGCAATACAGCAAATATAGGACTTTTGTCATAAAACAGCTACAGGTATAGTTTTTGGTATGTGAAAATTACTGAAAGAGAACGGATAAGAGGCTTACTAAGTTTTTTAAGATTTTGCACTGCCAAAGAAATCTTAATCCTACAAAAAAGACTTAACATGATCTCTGGAGTTAGCAGCTGTTGCAGACAATAACAGTTATTGTCCATGGGGAAGAAGTAGGCTGAGAAAGTTGCTAAGCTCCCAAGGAGAACATATTTCCTGATACCCATTTTATATGTGGCCAAAAAGTATAATGGAAAAGAAACAATATTCCAAAAGACAAAGCCAAGGACCACAGAGAACAATGTACAAGGAGGAAATCAAGGCCTAATCAAGGACTATTCCTCACCTCTAAGATAGCAATTCTCACATTATCTGTCAGGAACTTTAGACTTGTCATGGACCAGCATCTCTTGTGTGTTCCCCACTTTCTCCTTTCTGAATGGAGTGATGATGAATGATGAAGAAACCACTGTGCAGTATCTTGAGATCATAGGCTTTGAGCTTGATGTTATAATCTTGAAATTTTGGGCTTGTTTCTGTTGGATAGGGTTAAATATGTTTTGCATGCAAGAATGAGAATGAACAAAATATTTGGTAATCAGAAGGGCAGATTGTGGCAGTCATCAGTTCTGTTTATCAGTTTTTTGTTCTGATTCTCTTTTTTGGACACATGGAATGTTTGTATTTTCTTGCTTCCTTTGGCCGAAGACGTAGAAACAGAAATCGACTTCTGGGAGGAAACTTAAAAGCCAGGGAGTGGTTAACTATCCTTTTTGCATGGTCTCTTTCCTTTTTGTATGGCTACCAGCACCTTTCAGAAGCCCCTCCATTAGCTCAAATCCTTGTGGACTATGATAACCTGACGACTGCATTGGAGATCTCCAATGGCTGGTAGTGTGTTTAAGAAATAAAGTATTGCCTTAAACCACCATATTTATTACTGCAACATAGCTTACCCTAGCCTGACAGATGATATGTCTTCCAGTTGGAAAACAGAATATTAAATGAACATTTATAAAGTGCATTTGTTTTAAGTATTCTGTTCTACTATTGAACATAAGTATATGTTTTTTTTTCACAAAAAAAATCAAAAAAATTCCTCAAAAGCAATTTTGCTTTCTATAAGAAAAATATCTCCTTACCTGTGATTTTATAAAGTGCAATCTTGGTTGAATACTAGTAATAGTAAGCAAACCTATGTAGCTCAGAATTTGATCAGGGGTTACACACAGGCAGAGTTTAGACACATTAGTATTTGTAAATATACAAACCAACTTAAAGAGTTAATTGAATTTCATTATTTCTAATCCTAAAGCTGATTTCCTACTGGGACCAGAAAGAATTCTATTCTAAGCAAGTTTCCAGAAACATAATATGTATATGATAGTGGGGGTGGCTGTGTGTTGAGTTCTGCTCAATCACTGGGCATAGGCTATTCTTGCAGACAGGACACTAGATTTGAAAGAATCATGTACTCACCTGATACACAAATGCTGTGTTCCTCAATAACTGGGTGGATAGGTGAATGTAAATTTCTCTGACATGAGCATGAGTCCATATTCCACCCTATCCCTCAAAGGTTATTAACAGCATGCGGTCTTCAGTGGTTGTACTTAACAATATAACAGTATTATGTTCTGTACTTATACTTACAAAGCAATTTCGTAATGTCTCTTATTTACTTTATGGTATTCTGCAATGCCTAGGGAACAGTAACTTAGACAGAATCAGCCAACCACAATAACAAGTGAGGCATGTTTTATTATTGCTCTAATAGTAGACTTTTGATATTCAATTACCCAACAGTTGCCTGGTGCTTGGGTTTGAGGCTGTTTTGAGCAATCAATTTCTATCTCCCCAATGCCCACTCTACATAGTATAATCAGTAATCATTTGGTAAATGCTAAATTCCAGTATGATAAAATTGATTTTGGCCACTTCCTTGACCTCTCATTGACCAATACCAAATTCATATGAACTGAAAAATGCAGGGTAGTACACTGATTCTCAAATTTGGCTGCAAACTGGTATTACCTATGGGATTTTAGGAGATGTTCACTGAGTCATACTCCTAGAAATTCTCATTTGACTTGTGTGGAGATTCTCGAAAATTCCTAGGGTAATTCTAACATCTAACACAAATTTAAGAAAAAGAAATATAGTATTTAAAAGTGCATGCTCTGGAGTCATACAAGTCTGGGTTTATACTCCTGCTTCCTTCTTATTAACTGTGTAACCCTGAGCTAGTTTCAAAATTCTCTAAGCTTTAATTTCCTTATCTTTAAAGTTAGGATAAAATGTTATTGTAAGTTTTAAATGGGTTAATACATGTGAAGAGTTTTAAGAGTATCTGGCACATAGAAAGCACTCAATAAATATTTTAATGCTAGAATAATTATTAATTCAAAGCTAGAGGGGTCTTGAAAGTAGGATAGAAATGAGTTGAGCAAGGCATGATGCATTCTAGGAATGATGTACAATTCACGGAGGCTGAAATATGGTGTGGATAAGATTGACTAGAGAGAGTTAAGGCTGGAGACATAGTTTGACACAAAATATTGAGAGTTAAGTATTTTAAGTTTTATGGCTGGGGTTTTTACTTTTAAATAAATGGTGGTTTTTAACACTTAATATTTGGACACACCGATGTTTATAATTGATTGTGAGTTATGTCTTGGGTAAAGTAAAAACTAGATTCATATTTATGCATACTGTAACATTGCCCTCTCTCACTGATACTCTATCTTTCATTGAGTATGAGAGAATAGGGTAGCATGCAGCAGTTGTTCTGGTGATTACTCACAACCCACCATCCAACTTATCTTAGGCCCAGCCCACACTTACTTGGAGCATTTTTAATTGGGATTAAGCATTATTGTTTGGTTGTGAGACACGATTTTAGAGTTATATTTATTATTTTTTTCTATGCATGAACTTCTGCTTCAAGCCATAATGTAGCAACTATTACTGGACCAGGCCTTCTGCCATAAACAATGAATAAACAACTAGAAAAGTAGACACATGTAGGAAAAAACTGTTTTCAGTTATTAGAAAACAAGAAGTATACAAGATCCATAAGAAGTGGAAAACAAGCAAGGTGAGCCCTGTGATCACCTTGTTTTCTTCTTGGAAGCATATACTAGAACCCAGTAAAGGAAAAGAAATCCAAGAGGAATCCAGTAGTCTTGCTGAACTGAAGAGACAGATAATAGAGTTAGTGGAAGCTGAAGTTGCCAGAATTTGTAGCATGGAGTACCACCAAGGTGGGAACTATGCAAAGAGCTTAAAAACTCTGCTTGGGGTCCCCTGAAGTTTTGGACTGAATAGTAAGTTGCAGGTATATAGGGTAGGACTATTCAAGGCTTGGCAAAGAGCAACTACTGAGGAAGAACAACTACTAAGGAACTATAAACCGAACAACTACTAGTGCTCATGCAGGGCAGTATCGGGGGAACCAGCCCCTGATGTTTCAATGTAGGTTCTTTTTTATTTTCCCTAAGTGTTGGCAACTCTGAGAAATAAAGGGAAAGAGTATAAAAGAGAGAAATTTTAAGCTAGGTGTCCGGGGGAGACATCACATGTTGGCAGGTTCCATGACACCCGCTGAGCCATAAAACCAGCAAGTTTTTATCAGCAATTTTCAAAGGGGAGGGAGTGTAGGAATAGGGTGTGGGGCACGGAGATCACATGCTTCAAGGGCAACAAAAGATCACAAGGCAGAAGGTCAGGGCGAGATCACAAGGTCAGGGCAAAACTAGAATTACTAATGAAGTTCCATGTCCTGCTGTGCACGGGTTTATCAATTGTCATTGATAAGCATCTTAACAGGGTTCAAGAGCAGAGAACCGGTCTGACTAGAATTCGCCAGGCTGGAGTTTCCTAATCCTAGCAAGCCTGGGGGTGCTGCAGGAGGCGAGGGTGTGTTTCATCCCTTATCTGCAACTGCATAAGGCAGATACCCCCAGAGCGACCATTTTAGAGGCCCCCTTGTCCCCTCAGGGAATGCATTATTTTCCCAGGGCTGTTAATTATTGATATTCCTTACTGGGGAAAGAATTCAGTGATATTTCTCTTACACATTTTTGGCAATAAGAGAAATATTGCTGTGTCCTGCCTGGCTGCCAGGCAGTCAGACCTAATGGTTATCTCCCTTGTTCCCTGAACATCACTATTAACCTGTTCTTTTTTCAAGGTACCCAGATTTCATGTTGTTCAAACACACATGCTTTACGAATAGTTTGTGCAGTTAACGCAATCATCACAGGGTCCTGAGGGAACATACATCCTCCTCAGCTTACTAAGATGACGGGATTAAGAGATTAAAGTAAAGACAGGCATAGGAAATTATAAGAGTATTGACTGGGGAAGAGATAAATGTCCATAAAATCTTCACAATTTATGTTCTTCTGTCATGGCTTCAGAAGGTCCCTCCGTTCAGGGTCCCTGACTTCCCGCAACAGGGCGGAGACCCAAATGTTCTCTAGCCAGTGAAGAAAGACTTCATGGAACACCCAGGGTATTTGATAAAGATCCCAGACAGCCCATGGCCTAAGAGTGAGAAA
Organism: Macaca thibetana thibetana; assembly: GCF_024542745.1. Lineage (NCBI taxonomy): Eukaryota > Metazoa > Chordata > Mammalia > Primates > Cercopithecidae > Macaca > Macaca thibetana. The sequence continues at coordinate 87,458,552 of NC_065578.1, read as the reverse complement.
AAATTGAGTAAAGACTTCTCTAGACTTGTCCTAACAACAAAAATAACAAGAAAAAGCCTCCACAGGAACAAGCTGATCTGCAAGTAAATTATCTGCCTTCCAGATCAAAGATTAACATTTTCAAAGGAAAACAACAAAATTCGAATATTGAATACCATAACTTTCACAATATTTAGCTCCAACCAAAAATTATATGCCATATAAAAAAGCAGGAAAATGTGAACCATAACAGTAGAAACAGATTCAGAAATGACAGCCATGATAGAATTAGCAGAGAAGGAAATTAAAATATGTATTATAAATATGTCAAGAATTTAAAGAAAACATGAACACAATAAGCAGTGAAACGGAAACTGTTAAAGAAATTGATCATCTAGAGATTAAAAAAAGTACGTTATCCAAAATGAAAAATTCACTTGATGGATCTAAGAGCAGATTGCTTAAGAAAACATCAGTGAAGTTGAATATAGGACAGTAGAAACTATCAAAACTGAAGCATAGAAAGAAGAAAAGCCTGTAAAAAAATTAATATTGCCTTTCAGACCTGTGGACAATGTCAAGGAATTTTGCATATCTCTAACTGGAGTCCCAGAAAAGGTAGAGAGCACAGCGGAAATAACATTTAAGAACATAATGGCTGGATTTTTTTTCTGTGTTGACTTAAAAAGAACTGCAAATATCCAAGAAGCTCAACAAAATTCAAATAATATAAGCAAGAAAATTATATTAAGGGATATCATAATAAACTCATTGAAAATCAATTATAAAGAAAAAATCTCAGAGCAGCCATATTAAGAAAAAGAAAAGATGTTGTACACAAGCAAACAAAGACATAAATGACCAGAAACAATGCAAACCAAAAGACAAACATCTTTAATATGTGGGGGGGGGAGGGGCGTGGGGGAACAACATCAGCAAAACAAAACAAAAAAACAACAGCTTAGATTCTTTATCAAGCAAAAATATCTTTAAAAAATAAAGACTATTTTTTGAGATAAGCTGAAATAATTTATTGCTAGAATATGTCTTGATAAGAAGTGTTAAAGGAATATTTAGAAGGAAAATGATACAAGATGAAAATTCAAATTTACATAAAGAAATGAAAAGAATGAGAAATATAAATATACCAATACATATAAAAAGTTTTTCCATTAAAATTTTTAATAAAAGAATGTATTGGTCTAAATTTGTTAGTCTAAAACAAGTATAGAAGTAAAATGTGTGATAAGAAAAACGGAGAGAATAAGTTGAAAAATAGAGCTGTACTGTCTTAAATTTTTCATAAAGTATAATATTATTTGAAGGTAGATTGTGATAATTTAATAATATTGTGAAAATAGAGCAACAACTAAAAAAAGACATATAGCTATGTAGCTAATAAATTGAAAGGAGATAAAAAACTAAAAAGAAAAGTTTTTCTTAAAAAGTTTTTTTCTTAAAGAAAAAAAAGGAAGAAAATACAGATGGGATAGAGAAGAAACAGCAACATAGTAGAATTAGATCCAGCTATATAAAACATTATATTACATAAATAGACCAAACATATCTACTAAAAGGCAAAGATTGAATGAAAAATTAAGGAATGGGTAAATATTACTTGTAAGTAATATACAGGAAACATAAAGGAAAAATAATAAAAAGTTATACTATGCAAATCATGCAAATAGTATAAGAAATTTGGAGTGGCTTTATTCATATCAGACAACATAGATTTTGAAACAAATATTAGCAGAGCTTTAGAGGGATGTTTAAAAACATCAGCTCATTGAGAAGATATGACAACCTTATATATGTATACCTTTAAATGACAGTTTCAAAATACAAATCTGATAAGACTGAAGAGAAAAAATAGACTAAATCCACAATAATCATTGGTTGTCTCAGCTTTCTTCTCTCAGCAATTGATAGAACCAGTAGACAAAAAAGCAGTGTGTAGAAATCTTGAAAAGCAATATCAACCAACCTGACCTCATTGACATTTGTAGAATACTGCACCCAATAACAGTACCGTGAGAATGCTTTTAAAGTGCTAATCTTTTGTATTTTGGGATATAAAACAAGTCTTTACATATTTAAAGTGATTAAAATCATGCAGAGTATGTTTGCTGACCATAGTGGAATTAAATTAGATAGTAATAACAAAAAGATATCTAGAAAATCTCCAAATACTTGGAAATTAAGTAACATGCTTCTAAATCATCTGTGGATCAAGTAAGCAATTAAAAGGGGAATTAGACTAAATGATTACAAAAATGCAACATATCAAATTTTTTCATCTAAAGTGTACTTAAAAGGAAATCTATAGTAGTTAAAACAGTGCTCTGAGGGAAATTTATAGATTTAGATATGCATATTAGAATAAAAAGAAAGTTTTAAAATCAGTGATCTGAAATTCCACCTTAGGGAGTTAGAAATAAAAAAGAAAATTAAATACAAATTGAATAGAATAAATAATAATGTAACTTGAAACATTATATATCTAAACATAAAACTGAAAACTGTAAAAGTTCTAGAAGATACCATAGGGGAAAATCTTCACCATCTTGAGATGAAAGATTTCATAGGGCACTAAAAGTATGAACTTAAAAAAGTAATAAATTGGACTTTATCAAAACTAAGAATATCTCCTCAAAAGAAACAATTAAGAAAATGAAAAGGCAAGGTACTAAGAATATATTTCCAATTCATACAGCTGCTAAATAACTTACATACAGAACACATAAATAAAAAACCTCTTAAAACTCAGAAGACACGTAATCCAATTAAAATGGTCAAATACTTCAAACAAGATACACAAAACATCAAGAAACACATGAAATAATGTTCAACTTCCTTAGTCATCAGGAAAATGAACATTAAAATCATAGGATATATCACTATATATGTACTTGAATGGCAAGAATGCAGAACAACTGTAATTGTCATACATTGCTGATGGGAATGTAAAGTGGTACAACTACTTTGAAATATAATTTGCCAATTTCTTAAGCACATTCATTTAACACAGCAATTCAATCTTAGGCATTTATCCAATAGAAAAAGAAATATATATCCACACAAAACTTGTACAAAAATGTTTATAGTAGCTTCTTATTATTATTAGCTCCAAACTGGAAACCTGCAAATGTTCATTACCATGTGAATGTTTAAACCAATTAACCATATTACTCAGAAATAAAAAAGAACAAATTACCAACACATACAACAATATGGATGAAGTTAAAAAGCATGATGCTGAGCAAAAGAATTTATACCCATGCACATACACTGCCTGCACACAAATGTACGGCATGATTTTATGTAAATGAAATTCTAGAATGGACAAATCTTATCTATAGAGACAACAGCACATTAGCAGTTGCCTGGGATGGTTGGGTTGGAAGGACTGACTGGGAAGGGGTACTAGGAAACTTTCTGTGGTGATGGAAGTGTTCTTGATTGGTTTGGTGTCACACAAGTGTATATATTTGTTAAAATACATCAAATTAAACACTTACGTATATTAAATAAATAGCTTGCCAAAGTCAACTGGAGACATGAGTATGCATCTGCATGTACATTATAGACATAAGCAAGAGCATTGCTAAGAAGTGTTTCCATACTAATGACAAATTATTATAATCATGGCGCTGGCATACCATGTCAGTTTTTATAAATACCATGAAATTTATATAAATTTTGGTTTTAACTTTGGCAGAAGACATTCTAAACTGTAAGCCATTGTACTTTTAAAAATAAATACTTAGCTATAATGTTTGATGTTACTATGTAAAGCTTAAAGCTTAAAAATGCTCTCTCTCTGTCACATTATTTAACTTTTTTTTGTGATGTCATCAAAGTCAGCTGACACCCAGGGGAACGTACTTTGCCCTTGAATAACATCCAACATGTCAAGTAGCAGACAAAAACAAAAGATTGCAAATTGGGTAAACATTTGGACAGTTCACAGATTTGTAAGTAGTGTATAATTTGATCACATTTGTTTTATTTAAAGAAAATCTGACAATAATATAAGCTCATGTAGGAGCTGCCCTGGACTCAGAGAAACAAGTGTAGAGATCAGTAGTTCAGGCAAGGTATAATGAGTGTTTGAATTAAAGTACAATAAGGTATAATCAGAGAACATGTGAAAGAGATATTTGTTATAGTTTGGTTTGTCATAAATTTAATGACCTACAATGGAACCTCTTAGGTCTCCCCTCATACTAAAAATAAAATTCAGTATTCTCCTCATGCCCTATATAGTTCTGCATGGTGTGGTCACAGCCTGCTTCCCAACCTCATCTCTGAATAATATCTCCTGCTCCCCTTTCCACTGAGCACCAACCGCAGTGATCTTCTCACCTCTAAACACAAGGTCATTGCCTCCTCAGAGACTTTGCACTTGCTGTTCCTTTAGCCTAAATGCTCTTTAGGTGTATCTTCTCCTCATTTAGGTTTGAGTTCGGATACCAACTCTTTGGCTCCTTCTCGTCACTTAGGTTTGAGTTCAGATACCAGCTCTTTGGCTCCTTCTCATCATTTAGGTTTCAGTTCAGATACCAACTCTTTGGAGAGCTCTTGCCTAACAATGCTCCCGCCCAGCCTTGCTATCACATTATCATTTCTGTTTAGCATGTATCACAATCTAAAGTTATTTGTTTACTATTTTATTTAATCCATTACTGCCACTACAATGTAAATTTTATAAGAGTACCTTAACTGTAATATTCTCCAGTGAAATCCCAGGGCCTACGATAATGCATAGCACAGATATTTTTGAACAGAGAAGTATTTAAATGTTTTAGATGGTAAAGATTATGAATGAAATGTCATAAAATATATGTTAAATATATGTTTTATAATATATTTTATAATTATATTTATAAAATAAATATAAAATATATATTTAACATATATTTATATTTTATTAACATATATATCTTGATTATGTTGCATTGTTTTGTAGGACTCACTGTAAGAGTAACTCAAAGTAGTAGCTGAGAGGGTACATATCATCATCTCCTTTATTGCCATACTCTCACTACTTCTCACTACTCCATCTATTTTCCGGATCAATCATTCATTCAGCATTTATTGAGAACATACGGGCATATGAAGATAAAGACATACACAATTCAAAAGGTGCAAAAGACGCCTGAAAATGTACTGTGAAGTTCAGAAAAGGAAGAGATATTTTTGCTTTAAAGAGGGGTTGAGAAAGTGGGAAAATCTTGGAAACAGATTTGACATTTCAGATTGGTCCTAAATGATAATAGAAGTATATGAAGAAGAGACAGAAAGAAAGGGCTTACCAGGCAGAGGGAACAACTTAAGCAAAGATAAAAGGTATAGAAGTTGAGGAAGTCACTCGTGATGACCAAAATATACTGTGCATTGGAGGTAGTCTGGTGGAAGGTGAGGTTGGAGAAATACGTTGAGGTCTGATAATGAAGGGCCTTGAATACCATGCAGAGAACTTTATCTAGTAGGTAACTGAGGAGCCATCAAAGGATTTTATCTATAAATGTGACCAGGTTTGTGATTTAAAAGAAATTCTTGCAATAGTTAGGATAAGGGAGTGAGGCTAAACGCATGAAGATTATAGTTGAAAGATCATTGAAAATTTCCAGGCAAGATATGAGAAAAGGCTAAATTAAGACTGGGGCAGTATGAATAGGTAGATAAGAACTGATTTCAGGATTAGAATTGATGGGTCTTGGGACCCATAAGAGAGTGAGGGAAAAAAGGGAGATAGTGCTGACTCTGAGTTTCTGGTTGGAAGTCATAGATAGGCTGTAATTGATCCACTGTGACCTGCAATTGATTGGCCCTCTTGGTTCACCTCATTTCCTTCATTGACCTTTCTCCCCAACCTTAACTCCAGAACAGAGGTTTCCTTCTACTTTGGGCTCATTAATACCTCTTTTCATTCACCAGGTATAGAGCCTGCTAGCTAATCAATCTGCCTGAGCAACCTTTCCTTTTCCTGTGTGTCAGCAGCTGAGTATCTTAAAGATTGATTCAATATGCTCTCGATTCTGTCGAAACTCTTACAGGATGCCTAGAGAGCTATTTCACTGCCTTGTAGGTTTGCTCATCTGCTAACAACCTGCAATAATACTTTAATTCATTCAACTTTTTCTTATTAACTTCTTGTATTCACTTATATTGGTCCATAGATGATATCAGCTCCATCCTCAATGGTCTCCACAGGTTTGCTCTTAAGTCATTATGTGAGATGTATATTTCTGACTGTGGATTTAATACTGAGATGAGTTCTGAGATGAGTTTTCAAAATTTTGAAAGGTCGAGAGACAACGTATAATGGGCAGTTTCTTACTTTTCAGTGCTTACAACCTAAATGAAAACATGACTTTCATCCCTTCCCTTCCTCCCTCCTTTTTTCCCTTCTTCCTTTCTTTGTTCCTTCCTTCCTGCCTTCTTTTCCTCCTCAATTAAATAAAAATTTAGTATAAATACTGCAAAGGCATCCAGAATAAAAAGATAAATAAAATATAAAAGTCTCTGATCACACAACAATCAATAATTAAGTGACAAATTATATGATGTAGAACTTAAGCCTAGATGTAACAGAGCAGGCCTCTTAAAGAAGCTAGTACTAGCAGGGCGTGGTGCCTCATGTGGGTAATCCCAGCACTTTGGGAGGCTGAGGCATGCAGATCACTTGAGTGTAGAAGTTAGAGTTAGAGACTAGCCTGGGCAACATGGCAAAACCGTGTCTCCACCAAAAATACAAAAAATTAGCTTGGTGTGGTGTCACACACCTGTAGTCCCAGCTACTTAGGAGGCTGAGGTGGGAGGACTGCTTGAGCCAGGGAGTTGGAGGTTGCAGTTAGCCAGTTAGCCGAAATCATGCCACTACACACCAACTTGGGTGACAGAGTGAGACCTGGTCTTGAAAAAAAAAAACAAAGCTAAGCTAGTACTCATTTAGAGAATGATTATTATTAGTAGTAATAGGTTTAGGAGCTCTCATAAGTATAGGATATCTTCATTTTAAGAAATTAGTTCATAAAAAATCAGTATATTTATGTGGAGAAGTCAAAAAATGTGGACTGGAAGTTGTACAGTTAGATGGACTCAAAGTTGGCTTTTGTAATCGTGAGCAAACTGGAACTGTGTTAAAGTGAATAAAATTTTCTAGGAACATGTGGTAGGGCCCTGAATGGCAGGACTAAGTAATGCAAAGCTAGCTTATCAAAGTTATAGTCAGTAAAACAGGGTTTTATTAGATAGCGTGCTACATAAAGGTAAACATGAACATGGAAATATATAACTTCTGAGTCAAAACTGTCAAAATAAAATTGAATGTAGGTTCACTAAACACACTATGATGGCATTGGGGCAACCGGCCTTGGTTGGAGATCATGGGAAAGTTCTTGGAGACTTGTAGTTGCCCATGAGATTTGTGTAACTGTTGGTGACATTACTGCTAAAAAGCTAATCAAATGTTTTATTCTACATCAGTGCAAAAAGATCACAGGGGCACCACTTCCTGAAAACAGTCTTGGCCAAACCACCTGTGAAGTTGAATGGAATATTCAGTTCTGTGTACCTTATGTGTAGAGGATCATCTACAAGCTAGAGCTTGCTCTTAGAATACCACTGATGATGTTGCAGAAACAGTGTTGCATCAGAGCTAGACAAGAGATGACTATAAGAAAAGTCTGAACAATTTCAAAATTTTGAAAGATCACGAAAGAGTAAATAGATTTGTTCTTTTTTAGTCCAGAAGGCAGAACAGCATCAATAGGCACAAATTCTGGTGAGGCAAATTTGGATCCAAAATCAGAGAAAGATTTTTTAATTGGTTATTCTATCAGCAATTCAGGAAGTTTCCATCATCTCTACAATAAAGGCCTTTTTACTGAGAGTGTTCAAAGTCTACACAGATGGGCACTTGTTTGAGATGTCACTAAGTGAAATCCCGTAAGGATGGTGAGTTAAATGAGATGATCTATAAGCTTGCTTTCAATGCTGGGTCCAAATACAGCCTTACTTCTTGTATCTTTTCTTAGTAGAGGAAGTTGCACAAAATGCTGGTTAAAGTAATAATAAAATTATGGGGAAGGTGGAAGGGGGAAGAATAGTAAATATTCTTCTTAATGTATTATAATGATTATATATTAGTCTAAGGACACAGGGAAGATTTTGGTAGAGATTTTGGTTGTTGTTTTGAATCGATTTAAGTCAAGAATAGATTTCTTTATTTCATTTTCATACCAAAGTGAAATGGGAACCGGTAGTATATTCCATACACCCTTTGGAAATAGTTTTCCTGTTCCCTAGTGTGGAAAGGATAAAAAATACCTAGTTGTTAGGCTTCAGGTTAGGCATTTTATTCCACAAATACTAATGTTGAGCATACATGGGTCACTTTATATTTGCCAAGTATTTTTAAGAGTTATTAATTTGTCTTCATAATAACCATGGGAAAGCAATGAAGTTGTATCTCTACTTAGCAGATGAAAAAACTGAGGCCACATGCATGCAGAATCACCAAGTGTATCAGTTTCAAAAGACTTGAAGTTTTTTTCAGGGGAGGAATTGCTTTTATACTATATTTTCAGACAGTGAATCTAAGGAACCAAGTAGTTGATATGATTCATTCATTAACATTGCCCTAAACATCAGGCTGATTCTTTTTTGAAGGGAGTCTCACTTTCTGAGCTTATCTGATAATTTTATAATTATTATAATAATAATACATTTTAAAAATGTGTAACTCACTTTTGCACTCTACGAAGAAAGTTAAATTATTTCATTTAACAGACAAAATTAAATGTGTTCTTAACTACCCCACATGCTACAAACAGTTGTTTTTATAAATCCAAGGAAAAAATCTAAGCAAACTTGTTTACCATTGGTTAAATAAAGTTGAATTTCAAATGACATAGTTCTTATAGTATATTACTTGGCACACAGATTTATTCTAAATTGCCACATTAGCACTGAATCATCCAGAATAGCATCTGCTGGAAGACCACCAACAGAATCCCAGGGATTGGATGCAGTCATTACAATGACAATAAACACCAAATTGGCAACTTTTGGGGCTGGCCTTTTTGTTAAAACACATTATATTTTTCAAAACTTCAGCTGATTCTACACCAGTGATCTCAATTTTCAAAAAAATTCTGTACTCTCCTGTTGCTCACTTCATGTTACTATCTGTAATCTAGTAACCATATCATATTTCTGATGATTTAAAGTTGATTTTAAGTTGCTTGAAAATAATTTGCTAATTTTGTCATGTACATTATTATAAAATTGCATTTAGAAATTACTGGGATTAAAGCATTATTATTTCAAAAACATCAAGATTGCATTAGTTTGCTACAGCTGCCATAACAAATTACTACACACTGTATGGCTTAAAAGAACCAAAATTTATTGTCTGCAGTTCTGGAGGCTGAAAGTCCAAAATCAAGGTGTCTACACGCTTGTGTTTCCTCTGAAACCTACAGGAAAAAGATATGTTTGAGACCTCTCTCTCGGGTTCCTGTAGCTTCAGGCATTCTTTGTCTTATAAATGGATGTCTTCTCCCTGTGTCTGTTTATACTGTCTTCCCTCAGTGCACTTCTGTCTTGTGTCCAAATTTCCCCTCCCAACACAACACCAGCTGTGTTGAATTAATGCCCACCCTAATAACTCCATTTTAATTTGATTACTTCTGGGTAGTTGCAGTGACTCATGTCTGTATACCCAGTACTTTGGGAGGTGAGGTGGGTGATCAGTTGAGTCCCAGGAGTTCAAGACGAGCCTGAACAACATGCCAAGACCCCATCTCTATAAAAAAATTAAAAAACAAAAATTTCCAGGTGCAGTGACGCACACTTGTAGTCCTAACTACTAGGGAGGCTGAGGCAGAAGGATTGATTGAGCCTGGGAGGTGGAGGTTGCAGTAAGCCCAGATTGCACCACTACACTCTAGCCTGGGTGACAGAAGGAGACCCTGTCTCAAAACACCAACAAGCAAAACCCAACAACAACAAAAAGAGCAAAAAACAAAATTTGATTACTTCTATATGAACCCTATTTCCAAATAAAGTCACATTTTGATGTATTGGGGGTTAGAACTTCAACATACTTTTTTGGGGATATCAGAGGGAGGACAAAATTCAATCCATAACAATACTGTTACTTCTAGAAACTTGGTTAATAAGATCAAAGCAATGAAGAAAATCATGCAATTATTTGAAGAAGTTTGGCAACCAAGCTAGCAAAATTTTAAGCTTTTACTTTTTTATTTTTCGCATATCTTTAAACTGGGTTACTATATGGATGCATTTCTTCTTCTTTTCCTACCAATAAATCTTAATATTATATGATATTTGATATACAAAATAATGTGACATATTTATGTATATTATAACCTGTAATAAATAACTCATTACATAAAGTGTTTGAGTAGTATGGAAGTTGTCTTTGTCTCTCTTGAGTGAATTCTTTTTCCTTCTGGTTAGATGTAAACAAAACTCTGAATTTGATATTCATCATTATTTTGTCTTTCTTTATATTATATACATATATGCTATACATATATACATACACATGAAATACATATGGGGTTGTATATGTAAAGTACATCTATCTGTGTATCAATCATCTTCAATGTGTTGCCTGGCTCTGCAAGTTTTTGAACTTTATAAAAAATAGCATAATACTCTAGTTAGCCTTTCACAACTTGCTTTTCTTTCTTTCAAAATTAGAATCCTAAGATTCACTGACATATCTGTTATTTATTCATTTTCACTTGCTTGTGGTGTTTCATTGAACAAATCCCCTCCCCTTGAAAGTGTCTTCTTGGCTGTTCTTAGCACTTTAATCACATACATTTTAGTGTTAACTTGCTAAATTTTAAAAGTATTTATTTAAATTTTAAGTGAAGTTTTATTGTCTGTAAGATCAATTTTGAGGAGAACTGCTGTCTTAACTATATTAAGCTATCTGATCCATGAACATGGTATATTTCTCAACTTATTTAAGCATTTAAAAATGTATTTCAATTCCATCTGGAATATTTTTTTCTGGCTAAAGAATACCTTTAATATTGCATTTAGTTCAGATTTGAATTAATTTTTTCTTGTCTGAAATTTTTTTTTAGTTTTTATTTTTGAGGACTCTTTTCCTTGAATTTAAAATTTTATAACACCAATTATTTTCTTTTGGCAGTTTGAAAATTATTTCATTGTCTTCTAGATTTGACTTTTTCTGTGAATAAGTCAGCCGTCAGCTGCTCTGCTCGTTTATGTCCTTTGAAGATTAGTATATATTTTTCCTCTAGCTGCTTATAGGACCTATGGTATGCCTAGATGTGGTGTCCTTAATGTTTATCTTGCTTGAATTATTTTTTTTCAAAATGCAAAAAGAAAACATCTTTTCTGCTTCTTTCTCATTCTTATCTCTTCTTGGACTTTATGCGTAGATTAAAACTTTTAATTGTATTATCTATTTTTCTTATACTCTTATTTTTTTTTCATCCCATTCTTTTTCCTGACAGCTTTATCTGGGATATTTTCTATTGACATATTTTTGCCTATTGACATTATTTTGCCTATTGACAACATTTCTATTGACATACTGATATATCTTTCATATGTCTTCGGTGTATATTTAAATGCTAGGTCATCAATGGTCCCTTTAGTTCTGTGTATTTTGTAGTTAATCCCAGCCATTGAGTTCTTAAGTTCAGTTAGTATATTTATGTGTTCCAGAATTTCCAGTTTTTATAGTTTGAAGCTGTCAAAATTGCCAATCTTTTTTATATTTTTGAAAATATTAAGCATATTTTTGAGTCCTTAGCTGATAACTCTATTTTCTAAATTCCCTGTGGATCTGTTTCTATGTTATGTTATTTCTCTTGGGTTTTGATTACATTATATTGCTAGATTATATTTCTGACTAATCACTGTGTTAAAAAAGTAAAGGTAATTTGAGACTTAGAGTATGTGTTAACTTCCACCAAAGAAAGTTTATTTATTTATTTATTTTTGACAGGTGGCTAAGGGCACTAGCAATCAAGGTTTCCTTTAGTTTAAATAAGGATTTAGTTCATTTGAGGCTGTTTTTGTTTTGTTCATCTTTATTCAAAAATTTAGGAGATTTTCCAGTCCCTCTTGCTTGGAAGGCTCTGAACTTGAGTTCCATCTATCATGAGTCTGGAAGCTGCTCTGCTCAGCATCTCAGCCTTTGTTTTAGAAACAGTAGAGGCCCACAGGGGAAAAGAAGCTCAAATGTAGAGTGATTTATCTGGGAGTTTATCATTTTCTGAATTTTGGCTTCATAATTTTTTACTGTCTTGTTATATTTTCAATGAATTGAAACATACTATTTAAAACATTTGCCCACATTTATTAGTCGCTTTAGGGTTGATCTGAAATATCTAGTCTACCATTATTGTAAACAGAATTCCCTTCCACTAATTTTTAAAAATTGAGGTTGTGTGTGTGTGTCTGTATTATTTCAAAACATTGTATTTATTTATTTTCCAAATCTAACTGGTCATATTTGATAGTCTCTTGGTCATTGCTCACATATCTTGACTTTTTTCTTTTTAAAATATTTTATTCATAATTATTTTATTTTCTTTTACATTTTTAGAACTCCACAGGCTGAGGGGTTTAAATTTGTGAAGTTTTTCTCCACACTGTGGAGTCTTTCTTAATGTGCATAGTAATTTTATTGTATTATGAGCTCATACTTTGTTGAACTTCTGTGAGAATCTTGGGGGGCTAACGTGGGGGTACTTTCCTGCAGAAAGCACTTGTACTTGCTCCTGGTGGGTACTGTTGAATACAAGTTGATACCACTGTAATATAATATCTCAGCTTCAGGTTTCTCTGGCCACAGGAAAAATATATATCTGAAATTGTGACCTGAGTGATAGCAGGTCTATAGGCTAATTCTCAGGAGAAACGATCAAACTGTTTTTTTCTTTTTAAATTATACTTTAAGTGTACATGTGCAGAACGTGCAGGTTCGTTACATAGGTATACACGTGCCATGGTGGTTTGCTGCACCCATCAACCCGTCATCTACATTACGTATTTCTCCTAATGCTATCCCTCCCCCAGTCTCCTACCTGCTGACAGGGCCCAGTATGTGATGCGCCCCCACTCGATGTCTATGTGTTCTCATTGTTCAACTCCCACTTATGAGTGAGAACATGTGGTATTTGGTTTTCGGTTCTTGTAATATTTTGGTGAGAATGATGGTTTCTAGCTCATCCATGTCCCTGCAAAGGACGTGAACTCATCCTTTTCCGTGGTTGCAAAGAATTCCATGGTGTATATATGCCACATTTTCTTTATCCAGTCTATCATTGATGGGCATTTGGGTTGGTTTCAAGTCTATGCTATTGTGAACAGTGCCACAATAAACATATGTGTGCATGTGTCTTTATAGTGCAATGATTTATAAACCTTTGGGTATATGCTCAGTAATGAGATTGCTGGGTCAAATGGTATTTCTTGTTCTAGATCCTTGAGGAATCACCACACTGTCTTACACAATGGTTGAACTAACTTACATTCCCACCAACAGTGTAAAAGTGTTCCTATTTCCCCACATCCTCTCCAGCATCTGTTGTTTCGGAGTTTTTAATGATCACCATTCTAACTGGCATGAGATGGTATCTCATTGTGGTTTTGATTTGCATTTCTCTAATGGCCAGTTATGATGAGCTTTTTCTCATATGTTCATTGGCTGCATAAATGTCTTCTTTTGAGAAGTGTCTGTTCCTATCCTTTGCCCACTTTTTGATGGGGTTCTTTGTTTTCTTCTTGTAAATTTGTTTCAGTTCTTTGCAGATTCTGGATATTAGCCCTTGGTCAGATGGATAGATTGCAAAAATTTTCTCCCATTCTGTAGGTTGCCTGTTCACTCTGAGGTAGTTTCTTTTGTTGTGCAGAAGCTCTTTAGTTTAATTAGATCACATTTGTTAATTTTGGCTTTGGTTGCCATTGCTTTTAGTGTTTTAGTCATGAAGTCTTTGCCCATGCCTGTGTCCTGAATGGTATTGCCTAGGGTTTCTTCTAGGGTTTTTATGGTTTTAGGTCTTAGGTTTAAGTCTTTAATCCATCTTGAGTTAATTTTTGTATAAGGTGTAAGGAAGACATCCAGTTTCAGCTTTTTGCATATGGCTAGCCAGTTTTTCCAACACCATTTATTAAATAGGGAATCCATTCCCCATTGCTTGTTTTTGTCAGGTTTGTCAAAGATCAGATGGTTGTAGATATGTGGTGTTATTTCTGAGGCCTCTGTTCTGTTCTATTGGTCTATATATCTGTTTTGGTACAAGTACCATGCTGTTTTGGTTACTGTAGCCTTATAGTATAGCTTGAAGTCAGGTAGCGTGATGCTTCCAGCTTTGTTCTTTTTGCTTAGGATTGTCTTGGCTATATGGGCTCTTTTTTGGTTCCATATGAAATTTAAAGTGGTTTTTTCCAATTATGTGAAGAAAGTCAATGGTAGCTTGATGCGGATAGCATTCAATCTATAAATTACTTTGGGTAGTATGGCCATTTTCACAATATTGATTCTTCCTATCCATAAGCATGGAATGTTTTTCCATTTGTTTGTGTCCTCTTTTATTTTGTTGAGCAGTGGTTTGTTGTTCTCCTTGAAGAGGTCCTTCACATCCCTTGTAAGCTGTATTCCTAGGTATTTTATTCTTTTTGTAGCAATTGTGAATGAGAATTCACTCATGATTTGGCTCTCTGTTTGTCTTTTATTCATGTATAGGTATGCTTTTGATTTTTGCATATTGATTTTGTATCCTGAGACTTTGCTGAAGTTGCTTATCAGCTTAAGGAGATTTTGGGTTGAGACAATGGGGTTTTCATTCTTTTTTTCTGTTTTTGAGATGGAGCCTCGCTCTGTCACCCAGGCTGGAGTGCAGTGGTGAGACCTTGGCTCACTGCAAGCTCCGCCTCCCGGATTCATGCCATTCTCCTGCCTCAGCCTCCTGAGTAGCTGGGACTACAGGCACCCACCACCACGCTGGGCTAATTTGTTTTTTTTTTCAGTGGAGACGGGATTTCACCATGTTACCCAGGATAGTCTCCATCGCCTGACCTCATGATCCACCTGCCTTGGCCTCCCAAAGTGCTGGGATTACAGGCATAAGCCACCATGCCCAGTCAGATGATGGGGTTTTCTAAATATACAATTGTGTCATCTGCAAAGAGAGACAATTTGACTTCCTCTTTTCCTAATTGAATACTCTTTATTTCTTTCTCTTGCCTGATTGCTGTGGCCAGAACTTCCAGTACTATGTTGAATAGGAGTGGTGGAAGAGGGCATCCTTGTCTTGTGCCAGTTTTCAAAGAGAATGTTTCCAGTTTTTGCCAATAAGTATGATATTGGCTGTGGGTTTGTTATAAATAGCTCTTATTATTTTGAGATACGTTCCATCAATACTTAGTTTATTGTGAGTTTTTAGCATGAAGGGCTGTTGAATTTTGTTGAAGACCTTTTCTATATCTATTGAGATTATCATGTGGTTTTTGTCATTGGTTCTGTTTATGTGATGGATTACGTTTATTGATTCGCGTGTGTTGAACCTGCCTTGCATCCCAGGGATGAAGCCAACTTGGTGTTGGTGGATAAGCTTTTTGATGTGCTGCTGGAATCGGTTTGCCAGTATTTTATTGAGGAGTTTTACATCAATGTTCATCAGGGATGTTGGCCTGAAATTTTCTTTTTTTTGTTGTGTCTCTGTTGGGTTTTGGTATCAGGATGATGGTAGCCTCTTAAAATGAGTTAGGGAGGATTCCTTCTTTTTCTATTGTTTGGAATAGTTTTAGAAGGAATAGTGTCAGCTCCTCTTTGTACCTCTGTTCGAAATCAGCTGTGCATCTGTCTGGTCCTGGACTTTTTTGGTTTTTTTAAACCTGGAGTCCTGGTGAAGACAGACACTTTCCTGATAGGCTTCCATTGCTAGTACACAGATGCTTTTAACACTCTTTGACTAATATTGTAGCCCATTTGAGGTCCAAAATTAATGAAATTCATATCTCATGGATCATTCACTGGGTTGTAATCATGAATATATGTGCTGAGTGTGTTGGCTGAAGGAAAATATATCTAAAAACAGATAAAGTAGCAAATTAATAGATATATAAAACAATTATTGAAGCCAGGGATAATACTTACAGGGGTCAGGTAGGTAATGTAAAGGCATGAAGTTGCTAAAAATAAGACAATAAGAACGAGTGGGCAACTCTAAAAGATTCAAATTCAAATGTAAAAATGAAGATAGCCCTGAAAACATCTCCTGAAACTACTTGACCCAGAGACTGCCAGTTTTCAACTCTGCCTAAACTCAACAAATACCTTGATAGTATACTTTACATAGACTTGAATATGTGCTATTTCCTGATGTTCCTTGACAACATCCAATTGTACATTTAAATGTGATCTATAACAATTTGACTTGCTAAGGCTAATGTATTTTAAACTGCGTGCTCGATATGGCCTTTGTTCTACATTTTTTTTAAGATGCAGGAACATCTTTAGCATACATTAAAAATAAATGGTCATGGAGCAAGGATTTACTAATCGTAGTAAATTGAGGGAGTTTGGATAAAAGATCACTTTTGAAAATTAGGGATTCCAGAGGCTAAAATTAGCAGTATTCATGATTTAGAGAACAAAAGTTACTATTAAAACATTGTGCATAAAATGTTTCCACCACTAATCCATATTATATGATGATGAGAGAAATGAGGTGAAATAGAAGATTAATGAGAAAATCAATGGTAATTTCTGTCTTTTTACTAAATAAGGATCGATTTGTATCATCACTATTAGCATGTAAGTATAAATGGGAATAAAATCAGGTCGAGAGGGAAAAGTTGTGTTGAGTTTTATGGCTCAATGTAGGCAAAGTGTAGTGCTTAATTCCACAGCTTTCCACTTATTGTGCAATCACACACTATTTTTTTTCATATCCAGACTAGATATTCAGCAAACTCTTACTATATATCAAGGAAAAAATGCTGCAGAAATATATTTCTTATTTAATTTCTACTATTCTTTTAAATGGCAGTTTGCAGAATGCATCTGGGTGTACAGCTAATGACCCGTGAGCAATAAGCAACTGTTTAAGTAAAATGCACTATGAAAAAGCTTTTACCAAACAGCATTTTAATATTTTAAATAGATTTTCCATTGCAGGCTCTTTGTAACTGGATTAGTTCTCTGATATGTTCTGACAGAGCTGTGGTTAGGGATACTCCATTAACTTTGTCTGTCATCTTATTTTCCCTAGTATTCAGCAGAACACCCTTATATTTCATAATTTGTATTGCTATCAGTGCTGATTTGTAAATGTGCAAATTATAATTAACAATGGCTACTACTTCTATTAAATATTAAATCATTCTTGCAGCTTATGTTTTCCACAGCAGATGGAGCCCTGTGGTATGCAAATGGACTTTCCTTACATTGTCAGCAATATTTAACCTATATTTTAACTTAAATAACACATTTTTCCCTGTTTGCTTTACGTTTTCTATAGCATTTAGGTTAATATTTATTTACTGCAGATTCCCTTTCTACCAATAAGAATTTCATGGACTATTACATCCCAGCACTGTGGTTTTGTTTCCGTTCATTAATAGCTCCTTAATCATCTAGCTTGCTTGTAAGTACAAGAACTTGTTATTTGTACTGATGCTGCAGTATTGCATAAGAAGCATTTAGTTATATTTTAGTATGTACAGCAGAAGCAAAAATGTTGAGTACACCATCGTAGGTTTTAATTTGAAATCCAATCTATGTGCACATTTTTCCTCCAGAATAAGCAAAAGCATTTAAGGTTTTATATTGTGTTTTAAACATTCTATTAAATGTCATCAGCAGATTCAGGAAAATGTATTGCAAAAATATTAGAGAAGTATAAAATGTGTAAATGTAATAGATGCTTGGGACATGGAGAGGAATGTAAAAGTCCAACATTTATCAGGTAGCCATAAACTACTAAGAAACATTGATAGAATGTAACATTCTTATGATATATAGTATCTTAAGCATGAACTCTTATTTCTGGTATTTATTACAGTGCTGTTGCATTAGAAAACACTAATCTAGAATTATTGCAACTCTTCCTAACTGTGGAGTACGAATATTTTCGTTGAGGAATAAGTTCTAACTTTCTTAACAATGAAAGGATATATACTCTTTAAACCCGGCTGGAATCAGAAGGTTGTGTTTTCTTGACAGGTTTTTAATGGCAAGTTAAGACTGCCGGGGAAACCGTAGAACTCAAAGGCATTAACTGACAAATTAAGCAAAGAGTAATGAAAACTTCGATGTGTTTGAATCATCATTCATTGAACTGTAATTGCCTTAGCAGCACAAAATTAAATTGTAACAAGTAAGGGTCTTGACACTTCCCGCAATTTCTAAAATAGCTTATACATGCCATGGAGGGTAAACAGCAGTCACATGAAATACTGGATGTGAGTGTTTTAAATTAATTAATTATATTTATTTATTAATTGGAATCAGCCATTCAATAAGACACACAAGGTTATTGTAACAGTCTGCCTTTTGGATTCTTAAACATAGAAAAGTTTTGGTCTGCCGCAGATGATGCAATTATAAGTGGGGTCACATTCAAGGCGTTCAGCCTGTTGGTTTATGGAAACAATTAGAAATGACTTGCCGGTCGGGCGCAGTGGCTCACGCCTGTAATCCCAGCACTTTGGGAGGCCGAGGCGGGTGTCATGAGGTCAGGAGATGAGAGCATCCTGGCTAACATGGTGAAACCCAGTCTCTACTAAAAATACAAAAAATTAGCCGGGCATGGTGGCGGGCGCCTGTAGTCCCAGCTACTGGGGAGTTTCTGGGACTGAGGCAGGAGAATGGCGTGAACCTGAGAGGCGGAGCTTGCAGTGAGCCGAGATTGTGCCACTGCACTCCAGCCTGGGTGACAGAGGGAGACTCTGTCTTAAAAAAAAAAAAAAAAAAAAGAAAGAAAAAAAAAGAAAAGAAATGATTTGGCACTTACAGATCTCCTCCACCCAACCCCCATCCTGGGGTAGGAAGAAAGATTAGGAATACACAGAGATAATTGTTCAGATTTTGCCTTTAGGGATGTCATTTGAGAATCTAGCTAAAAATATATTAGTTTATTTGTGACTGACCAAAGAAAGTAAAATCTACATAGCAGGTTTCTTTTCCCTCCAAGAAAAAGTTCAAAGTTTTAATGCTAGAATACCAAAAAGAGTATTAGAATACTCAGAAAGAAAAGTATATCTGTTTTGCTGAGGATGTCCTATAAGAGTCAAAACAGAGAAAATATAAAACAAATGTTGGATTAATTGAAAGTTACAGTTATGAAATTCACAAGAACTGCCTGACCAATTTTTCTGTGGGCTTTAGAGATGGTGACTTTCCTAATAGATTGTGCTTCAGTTTTGGGTGGGAAGCTGTGATGAACATTTGAGTGAGAAAATATGTGTCTGAGTTAGAGCATCTGCTTTCATTACTTAGTTTTCCAGAGGACATTGTGAGTCAAGGAAATGAGTGGGTTTTATCCTGGAAAAGATCCAGGGGAAACTAGATCTTCTTAAGAAGACAAAGGAAGAGCAGATTTCAGCAGCTTTGAGAAGGGAGCTGTGGGCGAGACTGAGTGGGGGAGGACTCACCCTGTTGGTCTGTGGTGAGCTCTGCTCATCTGGAGGCAGTGAATCCTCCTTCAGCAGCACAGAGACTCGTTCAGGGTTCAGTATTAACCTGTTTAAAAACCTTCTCTTTAGCATATTCCAAATTGAGATGCCCTAGACAATAGAATGCCTTTGCATCCGAGGGCTGTGCTTAATGGGCATTGCCTGAAGGTAAGGCCTCTACAGAACATTCACAGAAGAAGCACAGTGGGAATGTGAAGAACATAAAGGACCTGGGCTCTGGGTGTGGAATTTCAGATTTAAAATTCAGAGGAGTCTCCATAAGGAGGCTGAATCTTAGAGTCAAGTAATTTCATCAGCATTTCCTAAACTATATGTTTGGGAAGAGAGGAGGGGATTTGTATACCCTTCAAATGGTTTGCTTATTTTTGTAACCTGAAGAAACAAGTTAGGACCTAGTGCAAAACTGATGATTGGGATATATGTGAACATACATATAAAAATCTGTCACAGCAACAGAGGCTATCAGGCTAATTTCTATCCCTTCTTCATTTGGGCTGACGTTAAGGATGAAAGTGGGGTGGAGTAAAACAAAAGAGAAGCAATGGAATACTCCTGGATGAACAAGATAAAAGGCTTGTTTTGTTTTATTAACGACTTTGAATGCCTATCTCATGCTCTAGGGAGCTTTTCTCATCAGTAACTTCTCATATTTGCTAAATCCAGTGTCCTAAGACATTATTTCATTCCTTATGTATCTTTGGGTCTTTAGCCGGCAGCATCTACACAATTAGGTTTAGGTCTTTTGAATTTCTGCTTATTATTTCCTATGGAAACTCTAATAGTCAAGACCTGTCATCATGCCACCATGAGGCTAGCATATAAAGTGGACACAGTGGAATTCAGTGTTCCTTCATCCCCATTATACTGCACCCTCTTTCCTGATATAACTGTCCTGTTACCTGCTTCAGCATGCCCAATTACAGCTGTCTTTCCCTGGCATACCTCATTCCCAACCATTCTTCTCTTCTTGGCTTCGTCAAAATGTCTAAGTTTTGTGGCCTCTGCCCTCAGTACTTGTTACCTTTATTTAATCTTATTAGGCAAATGAAATCACGTAAGATGCTATTGGCTGATAAGGTCTTTGGATAACATTTGCCTTTTGATAGTAGGTTTTCATTACATGGACCCAAGGGGAATGTTATAGACCCTATGCTAAGACCAGTGGGGCAAGAACACTCTTTGCTTTTCTTCTCAACAGCAGTTTAACTAACTTGCCAAGGAAGAGCTTTGGCCTTCTAGTTAAAGTCCATGAAATTGTGTAAGGTGCCAAACCAGTGCCTTCTTTAAAAACAAACAAAACCTATGAAGGAAAGCTCATTGTCACTGGTCATTAGAGAAATGCAAATGAAAACCACAATGAGATACCATCTCACACCAGTTAGAATGGTGATCATTAAAAAGTCAGGAAACAACAGATGCTGGAGAGGATATGGAGAAATAGGAATGCTTTTACACTGTTGGTGGGAGTGTAAATGAGTTCACCCATTGTGGAAGACAGTGTAGCAATTCCTCAAGGATCTAGAATCAGAAATACTATTTGACCCAGTAGTCCCATTACTAGGTATGTACCCAAAGGATTATAAATCATCCTAATATAAAGGCACATGCATACGTATGTCTATTGCAGCACTATTCACAATATCTAAGACTTGAAACCAACCCGGATGCCCATCAATGATAGACTGGATAAAGAAAATGTGGCACATATACACTATGGAATACTATGCAGCCATAGAAAAGGATGAGTTCGTGTCCTTTGCAGGGACACGGATGAAGCTGGAAACCATCATTCTCAGCAAACTAACACAAGAACAGAAAACCAAACACCACATGTTCTCATAAGTGGGAGTTGAACAATAAGAACACATGGACACAGGGAGGGGAACCTCACACACTTGGGGCCTGTAAGGGGGTGGGAGGCTAGGGGAGGGATAGCATTAGGAGAAATACCTAATGTAGATGACGGGTCAATGGGTACAGCAAACCACCATGGCACGTGTATACCTATGTAACAAACCTGCACATTCTGTACATGTATCCCAGAACTTAAGTGTATATGTGTTTACATATATATATGTGTATATATATGTATGTGCACATACATGTGTATATATACATGTGTATATATGTGTGTGTGTATACACACACACACACCAAAAACACAGTGAAATAAATATCAGTCTTTTAGCACATTGACCCAAATAATGCTTGCTCAAGGATCTGTAGTTTTATGCAAACCCAATATTAGGCCTAATAGAAAGTAAATACTAAATCTAGGTAAAATTACCCTGCAAGGCATATAACTTTCAAGAAAATTAAACTCTCCTTGCTTTCTTTATGTTCCTAGTGTTTTATTTTAAATTTTGTATAATTTTGCTTTTGAAAACCTTCAGTGTTTTTGTTATAGATAAGCATGTTCTCTGGCAAACTTGACTTGAGAGAAAGAAGCTCCATGCCAAAAGCTTTTTTTCGAGCAGGGTAGAGGGGAAAGCATAATTCAATAACTTTGCAAAATGCTGCAGATCCTATCTAAATTTTGAAGATTTGCAGTTCATCAGTGTATTAAAGGCCCTGAGAAGTCCTGTAGTGAAAAAGCCTGTTTAGATTTGTTTAATTCAGCATTTTCTAAATGTGTAATTCTTTTGTTCATAACATTCTGGGGAACTAGTTTCCCAATTAACACAATCATGGAGGATGGGGAGGGGTGGTGGCATGCTGCTGTAGACATCTGCTTGTACTCTAATTAGTAGAAAAGAAAGGAGAAAATGTTGTGTTGCAAGCCACTGTAGACAGCCAGTAAACACACCCATTTTTTTTTTCACTCATTCATTTACTTTTCAAGAATTTCCTAAATATCAGCCATGTAAACAAGGCTGAATAAGGAGTTGCGCCCCCCCACTGACAAAATCCAATCTTGGCCTTGAGGTGTTTAGAAGCATGTTGGGAAAAAATCACATAATAAAAGTTGTCTAGGCAGCACATACGTGACTGAATCAATGATCAGTGGTGAGACAGTGTCTTCCAGTGCTTGAGTCCTGACTTCCTGGGATTTGCAGGGACTACTGGATGCTGATGACCTACTGCTGCTTGGACTCAGCCACGTCTATGCAGACATCCAGTCTCGGTAAAGAAAGAACCAAACCAAAAAACACCACTTCAAAGACCCTTTCAATCTGTTAGAGCCTTAAGCTGGAGGTAATATTTCCTTTCTCTGAAATTGAGGAGAAAGCATAGGGCTTGGAATCATAGAACTTCAATTTGAATCCTGCCCCCATCCTTCATAGCTTTGTGTTTGGATATATCCCCTGACACTGCAAGGGGCAGATGCTGAGGATACTGTTATTTCTGTTTTCTAGGGTATTGATCTAGAAGGATCCTGGGAAGATCTAATGAAAACGATTGTATAAATTCCTACAGAGTAAAATTCTATGTAAATTTTAGGTGTTATTTTTTATTATCCTTGATTCTATTATTCCTAAACTAATCAAAATAATGACTCAATATGTAAGTCACTATCTTAAATGTTTTCCATTTGTTTTCTCTTTTAATCTTTACAACAGCCCTAAGTGTTAGATACTCTAATTATTCCATTTTACAGAAGAGAAAATAGAGGATGGCAGAATTTAAATCAAGGGTTTAAGTTAAATATTTTTGTGTGTGGCTAGATCTCTACCATGTTCAGCAAATTTGGAATTCATTCTTTCATCCATCTGATGTTATTAAGCACCTACTATGTACCCTATATCGTTCCAAGTCCTAGTTATACAGTAGTGAACAAAATGGATTAAAAATCACATCTTTGTGGAGTTTAAATTCTAGAGAGGAAGAAGGACAATAAGTGTAAAAAACGCGTAAGCTATGTAGAATGGTAGAAAGCAATGAGTACTGCTATGGAAGAAAGGGCAAGAGGTGTTGGGAGTGTGGGAAGAAGCAGTGACATATAATTTTAAATGAGTTAAACAAGGTTGGCCTGCTGAGATGGTGACTGTTGAGCAAAGATTTGAAGGAGGGGAGGGAATTGGTCTTGCAGATGTTGGAAGGAAGAGTGTTCCAGTCAGTGGGGACAGCAAATGGTAAAGGTGCTGAAGAGTGAATATGTTGAGTGTGTTTGAGAACCAGTGTATTCAGTGGGGTTAAAATGTGCCAGGGGAAGGAACAGCCACATCAGGGAGGCTGGAAGGTGTGTGGCCTATAGACCACTGCCAGGACCCTGGCTTTCTGTCTTCAGAGAATGGAAGACATGGGAGGGTTCTGAGCAGTGAAGTGATGTGATCTGATGTGTGTTTCAAAAAGATCACATTGGCCATTTTGTTGAGAATACACCCTAGGGGTTAAGGGAGGAAGCAGGAAAATAAAAAAAGCAGCCTCATTTCTGGTACAAAATAAAGTGAATTAGAATGTGCTTCCAAGTCTCATTTAGTGTACATTAAACTGGTTAGTTCATTTTCCATATAGCAAAATGAGTATGCTGGGGAGGCCTTTTTGAACATCTATTTATCTTGACCAAATACTTTCTTCTAGCATCTTGAAGTCATTTATTTGGCTATGTTGGTGCTATAACCAAAATGAGTTTTTCTATAATAGTGACATAAATCCTGGAATTCCACTAGAACATTAGATTAAATAGGCCTTTTTTTTTTTTTGTGGGGTGGGTGGGTAGTGTATTCCATCTACTTCTTATCAAAACCAGTGTAAGTTCCAGTATAGACTGGGTGGTGATTTGAAAACACCACCTATTCAGGTTCCACCCGAAGGTAGAATATAGACAAAGAGTAGAATATCATTAGAAACTATATCCTGCTATGGAAAATTAGGATCAGAATCATGATCTTTTAAAAGCAAGAAGCAGAAAACTGACACAATAGAAATTTGAATTCTTTCTGAACTCATTTTAATCATTGATATTATTATCCAATTCCTAGCTCTCAGTCCCACAAAACTCAACCTGGATGAAGAATTTGATGTTGTTTTTACTGAGCTGATAGAAGTAGAAATCACATAACCTTGTAGTAAGCTCGTTTATGGATATTCTAGTAACTTTATGGACCATACTTAGGTTAATGATAGAGCAGAAATGCCGTTAAAGTAGAATACTATTAGTTAATCCACTGGTGACATGCATTAGTGATACTTGAAAAGGAACGAGGAGTTTTGTGGTTTTAGCTCATCCCTTTATTAAGATTTGTAGGTGTTTTATATGAACTTACTCTCCCATTCACCCTTGGCAAATGACTCAGATCCCTTTAGCCTACCAGGAGACATGCTCAAGAAGGCTTTCTGTTGATGGAACATGACTGACTTGTTTTCTTTCAAAATGCAATACAGTTGCTTTGGAATTACAAGTATACTATGTGACCAAGAAGCAGCCTCAGTTGAAATACAGATTTCATGGTTTATTGGAAATGTGAATCATATTTTCTTTATTTACTTAAGAGTTCATGTTTGGGAGTGGAAGTGTAGCAAAGAGAGATTATTTAAAAATTATTGAATTAATCTGAAGTTCTTCCTCTTCATATTTGATTTATTTTATTTTTTCTGAGAATTGACCAATGTCTTCATGAGAGATATGCTCAGGAAATGACAGTCAATTGCCTGAGAGAAATATCTGTGTTTGAAGAATTGAGGGAGGGCCAAGGGGACAAGTAAGGCAGTCCTATCCTTTGAGACTGTAGTCAGAGATTTAGCAAGAAATTAGAAATGCACAATGTATAGTTTAAGCACATGTATAGTTACCTGAACTCCAGAGTCATTTTAAAACAAAGTAGTTAAGAGGGTATAAATGTTAGTATTCCATTGCCATCCCTGCCACCACAAATCTACAGCCTACTATTTTCCTACCATACATTTCCTAATGATGCTTCTGTTGATAGAAAGCCCCAGTCATTTTTTATTAATGGATGCTGTGACTTCGTCCCACTCTCTTTCCATTGGCACAGCATTTACTGATTAAAGATGCTGGGTGAGTCAGAATATTCCTTGCATAATGATTGGTTACTTGGAATGGGTACCAGCTCTTCCTTTGTGATAAAGAACAGTGTATATAAATAAGGGTAAGAGATTTTCTTGATGTTCAAGGTCTTTGGTCGCTGAGTTACAGACTATAAATTTCCTGGGCCACATTCTAGATGCAGAACTTCCATGGAAGTCAACCAAAGTTTTGTAAAAAAAAATTAACAGCAGGAAAATGCACTATTATTATTTATTTTGGCTGCTCTGAAGATAATTTGATGCATAAAGTATTGAAGAAGTTTTGAGTTTTTTCAGTGATTCATTTTCATGCATATGTTTATCACATTTCTGGGTATTGTTTTCCTCTATCGTATATATTTCCATCTTCCATGGGTAAATCAACATCTTCATCCATATTGCACATTCAGCGGCTGTAAATTCAGCCTGTATTCTCATTAAATGTTACGAATATGTGATTTTCATTTATGATTTTAGCGGGTGTTTCTGAAATTTCCACAGCAGCATCTGGCCAGGAAATAGTGTCTGTGAATCAGAATTACTACAACTAATTTTATTTTTCTTTTGTAGACTTACTTCTCTAATCCTTTCCTAGCAAACAGGAGGCGATTTGGATTCCTTTCTATTTTAATTCTCAGAGACTCTGCTCATCGACAGACTTTAGGTTTGATTTTGCTTTTCCTGGTATGTGTGGTTCAGGGAAGAGTGGAAGCAAATCTTGTATCCTCTCCTCTTCCACCCTGTCAACACTCACATCTAGGCCACCACCATGGTTTAATCAGACTAGAGGGAGCACATCCTAAGAGGTTTTCCCACTACATTCAGCTTTGGTCCCTTCTAATCTCTCACTGCTGCTGTTAGAATGATCTTTTAAAAATGCAGATATTATCCTACCTCTCCCTGCTTAAAACCCTTTGTGTTGTCCTTGAGATAGAAATCAAATTTCTGAACACAGCTCATGGGGCTCTGCCTATTTTGGTCTCTACTTGCCTCTCCAGACAATTATCCCACATTCTTTCTCACTCTTCATGTTCTAAACACAGGAACCTGCCGCCAGGTTCCCAAATCATCACTTTCTTTCACCTCCAGGTCTTCATATATGCTGCTTGCTTTGCAAGGACAGTCATTCTCTATATGCTCCTGCGTATATCCTGCTCAACCCTCAAATCTCTGCTTGAATTCCTCTCTGCTGACAGGCCATTCTTAATGCCACAGATAGGCCCTACATTCCCAAGGTATCTTGCACTTGACCTTTCAAAATAGCCATCACACGTGTAACTTTTTGTTTAATGTCTATCTTCCCCACCAACTGTGCCAACCGCTATCTTTCTGAGGCTCATGACTCCATCTGTGTTATTTCTCTATCCCCAGAACCTCACACAAAATAGTCATTTGCACACCTAATAGGTATGTAATAAATGTTTGTTGATATCACTTTAGTCCTAATTCAACTGCTGTGCTCTGTGACTCTGTTTCTCTCCGATGATTGGAGGCACGTTTATCTTTTTTTTTTTTTTTTTTTTCTGAGACAGTGTCTCGCTCTGTGGCCCAGACTGGAGTGCAGTGATGCAATCTGGGCTCACTGCAAGCTCCGCCTCCTGGGGTTATGCCATTCTCTTGCCTCAGCCTCCCGAGTAGCTGGGACTACAGGTGCCCGCCACCACGCCTGGCTAATTTTTTTTGTATTTTTAGTAGAGACAGGGTTTCACCATGTTAGCAAGCATGGTCTCGATCTCCTGACCTTGTGATCTGCCCGCCTCAGCCTCCCAAAGTGCTGGGATTATAGGTGTGAGCCACCGTGCCTGGCCATGTTCATCTTTTTCTAAGGAAAGGGTGGGATATTCTTCATTTGAGACTGCACAGATCCTCCTCATCCTTCATCTTTCCTCTCTGGAGCTGCTTTCTGATCGAATTTTCACCCTAAAAGCACACTCCATTTGGAATGAGGAAACATCCTCATGTGATTGGGGTGGCCACTAGCCTAAGAGATGGGAGCCTTGAGTTTGGATTCTCGCATGACATTAGCTGGGCTTTTAACCCTGGGCAAATCATGTGATTTCTCTAGTCCTTATTTCCCTGGGCCACACAATGAAATGTGTGGACTGGATTGAAGCAATGGGCTCCTCTGTGATGCTAAGAGACCTTCTTGTGCACTTTAGAGACAGGTTAGGTTAATCTCCTCTAATGGGGTACAGAAGAGAAAAACATGGAAAGGTAAACAAATGGCAATTCAGCATATCTTCCTGGAGTGAATACTGGATTTTGACCAAAAGAGGGCTGAGAATGGACTGTTTCCTTCAACACATGCCTTCCCTTTCCCCGTAGCTCTATGGTTCAGGACAACGGTCTGGGGGAGCTGCAGCTTAGAGAGGAAGCTGGTAGAGGCCACACACGAAACATTTTTCCTCACATGGATCAGTGGAAGCCAGAATAGTGTATGGCAACACTGTGAAGTTGTGTGTGTGTGGGGGCGGGGGCGAAGAGGGGACCGGGGAGGGGTGGGTGAGGTATTATTGTCTGCCATCTAACCATAGTGTCTTTATTTACATAATATATATATTTCTGAATGTAGAGTAAGTGAAAGAATAGGATTTAGAGTTAGACTGAGTTGGGTTTAAATTCCAGCTCTATCACTTTGGGTTGTATGTGCATGAGAGAGAGAGAGAGAGAGAGAGAGATCCATGGCAAATGATTTGATTTCTATTAGTCTCACTTTCCTCCTCCATACATTTACAGTAATAACTACTTCATGGAGTTAAAGACTTTAAAAATAATATTTGTCAGATGAGTCTTTTGTGTCTAGTTAGCATGCCTTTCCTCTTCTGATAATGCCATTCTCTTCTAGAGGAGCTGCTTCTCTCTACTTAGATCATGTCTGTGATTTATAGGGAATGCCAATCATGTAGTAACTGCTTACTCTGTAGAAGCCCACTGCCACTCTCCCCAAAGCAAGGAATCTGTACATGAGCCTAAGCCTGGACAATCAGGAAATAGCCCTGGATTTTTGAAATTGAAGCTGGGATGAGCTTTTCTGGTGGTGAAGGTGAGAAAGTGCACACTCAGAAGCTGCTGGCAGGTGGGGCCCTGGTGTCTCAGAGAATCCTGGTTTGCAGTAGGAGAAGACAGAATAAAGGCAGAGGTAAGGAGAGGGTGTATCCTGCTGTCATCAAACCTTTGTTTCTAGTCATTTCCAATTATACCTACCTCCTTATCTGAGTCAATAAATTTACCTTTTTCTTAGGATAGCTCAAATTATTTGCCTGCATTCACATGTATAAGAGTCAGGATTAATAGAGTAACATGCTGTAGGTCCTCAGGAAACCTTAGTTTTCTTCCTCACACAAATATAATTTTTTGTGTTTCCTTTTCGGATAGGCCTAGGCATCATGGGTTGAAAAAATCAAGAGTTGTTATATTTTAAATTCCAAGTTTTAAAAAAATTAGTGAATTTTTTTTTTTTTTTTTAGTTTCCCCCACAGATTTAACTACTAACCTCAGTGATATTTTTGTGTTTTGAGGATTAAAAAATACAGCAGGTATAGGTACTTTAACATTCTAATGTATGCTATTGCCAGAGTGTAAAGGTGGCACAATATTTCTAAGTGATTTCATAATAAGTAACTAAAACTTTTGTTTATATTCTTTTTCTTTCAATTCTACTTCTAGTCCTCTATCCTATGGAAACAAATCTGGATGTGAACAATGATATATGATATATGTTCAAATGTATGTATGTATGTATGTATGTATGTATATATTCATAAGGGTGGAAAGTATAACAATTTAATGAATGCCCAGATCTTAAGTGTTATTTAAACTCCATGCAGCCCTTTAAATAATTTTTAAAAGAATATTTGTTGGCATGAGGAAACTCTCATATGTTTCAGTGAAAAACAGGCCATAAAACCATATGTACAATATAATGGTGATTTGTAATAACATCACCCCCACCTCCCACCCCACAGCGTATATGTGCGTGTTCAGAGCTATATAGTATAACAGAAACACCAACATACATCTTCCCTGGGCAGTAGGATTCCTGGAAGACACTGTGATTGACTCCTCAGTATCCATTCCATTATCCCTCCTACCTCTACACCATATGCAACAGCTATGGAACTTGGTGAGACTGACCTCTACTTGAGTTTTGTGGGTGGAACTCAAATCAATTTGGAGGGTCAATTGGAACAAATCAATTGGGAGAGTCTAATCCCTCTACTTATGGTTTTTAGGTTAGAGGTGGACACAACCCAGGCCCAAGCCATTTCGTGAATAGTATTATTAACATTTTGGCCTTTTAGAATTTTTTTAAAAATTGGAAGTGCATAGATATTTAAGGTACACAATATGATGTTCCAATATGCATACAAAGTGAACTAATTACTGCAATCAAACTGATTAATATATCATCTCTTCACTTAGTTACCTTTTGTGTGTGTGGTAAGAACACAAAATCTACTCTCTAACCCAGTTCAACTATACAATACAGCAATATTAACAATAGGCCCCATGCTGGACCTTCAGTCTCTACAACTTATCCATCCTACAGAACTGAAATTGTGCATCGTTTGACCAACATTTCCCTACCTCCCCAATATCTTGGCCTGATTGTCTGGCTCAGAGACAGGCATATAACTTTATTTGGTCCAATGAGAGATAATTGAAAGACTTTTATTCAGTGTTTGCATGAGGGATACCCATTCTTACTCCCTGGACATGGATGAGGAAGCATGAAGTCCTGGGTAATATTGAAAGAGATTTTGTCTCCCAGGGGAAAGCAAGCCTTAGGGTGAACTGACACACAGAGGCAGAGTAGACAGGTGGAATGAGACTTTGTATCTGATGACATTGTCAAGTCTCTGAATCAAAATAACACTAAAGTTTGCCCCAGTTTTGGGATGAGCTAACATATTGCCTAATCATTTAAGGTAGATGGCATTGAGGTTTTATATCAAAATAAAACTGATGAGACTTAAATAAAGTGGTTTTTGTTTTATTCTTTATGTTCTCCAGTATTTTAAAAAGATTTTCTCACTGAATGTATATGGCTTTCATAATTAGAAAAGATTGTTTATTTACAAAATTGTTATTAGCTAAAAACTAGCAAAAACCCGTTAAGTGCATCTTCTTCTCTTCTTGCTCATTCTTCTCCTTCTCAACCTCCTTCAATCCTTTTCCCCAAATTCCCACGAGAGCCAGAGAAGCCAACAAAATGTCAAAATTTTGTCACTTCATTAATTAGGAGATGAATTGGGTGAGGCACAACCTACATTCTGTGAAATTGATTGGCAAGTGACTGGCAGAACTACCCTGTAGCTAACAGGGCAATGACAGAGATGGGGTTGATTATCACTGTGTGTCTTATTTTAAAAGTATAGAAACATGGGAAGATTCACAGCGACACTGATTATCTTACACTGAAGGAAGAAGCTCCGAAGTCAGGATCTAGAACTCCTTTACCTCATTTGGCAGTGTGGTCAAAGGAAGAAAGTCCATTCGCAATCTAGATCTCAAAAGCTAGAAGTAACTATAAACTAGACATATACTCATATGATATCAAATTGGTTAGATTGTAAGGCATGGTACAGTAGAGAGAGGCAGGCATGAGCCCATTTAATCAAGGGATCCGTGAGCAAATGGTGGCTGTGAAGAGAGAAGTAGTCCAGAATTCAATTGAGAAAGTGGTTCAGAAATGGTACTGGAGGGATAAAGGGGCTGGTGGCCAAGCACCTTTAAGAAGTCCTGTGGATAGCTGTGATAAATACTGCCTTTGGGAAGGAAAATGCTCACTGGTAGAATCTGCCTGGTGATGGCACCTAAATCTCTGTTCCTCACACCCCATTGCTCTCTGGTTCTAGATTATATGTGCTATGAGGCTACCATTAAACAGATATGAAATCTTAGGTTAGTCACTTAACTTCTCTACCCTTGAGGTGTCTCATCACCTCAAAGTGATGAGGCTGAGAGTTGGATCAGAAGACTTGCAAGGACCCTGCCAGCTATAATATTCTACAGTTCTGCAATTGGTCCATCCATCTGCCCATTGCACAAGTCAGCCAATGAAGAGAGCCTTGGAAGCTTGTGCCTTCGGGAGCACAGCATGAGGAAGGCATCCTCCCAAAGTAGTGCTCCTGGGGAAATGGGGCTTTTGAAGTTGAAGCTGCTCTCCTTGCAGCTGCTCTGCAGAGGGAAAAAAACCTGGATTTTAAAGAAGCAATTTTTTTTTTTTTTTAAACAAAATTAACTCACAGCTGCAAACAGCACAATGAAAGCACATTTTCAAATAATCAGATGCTTTTAGGGCCTCCTTCTGCTGCCAGAACAACTTCAGTCCGAGCTTCTGCGGGATTCCTTTCAAGGCTTCAGCCTCAAGCACCAACCGTCCAGTAGTGAAATGGGGCCTAAAGCTGTTGGTGTCAGAAAAGAGGCAGAAAGTTTTATGATCTCAGGGACCCTAAAGACCTCAGCTGTTTGTTTGTTTGTTCTGTTCTAATTAGGATGCATTACATATTTTTGAAAGGCATCTGACAGCTAATAGGTTGTTTTTATAGGGTCATTTCATTAAATACTTTAAAAAAAATGTTCAGTGATCTTTTAAATTCCATTTAATCAACTAATTTTTATTTTATAACAGTAATAAAATGGGAGCCCATGCATTTGCTAAAAGGTGCTTGCAATGATCAAGGTCTAAATTATGCTAGATTCTGAATGTCCACCTATATTCGGTACATTGATTTTTAGATGAGGATGATATATATTTAGAAGGTTGTTTAAAATCCTCTACTTCACCATGATGCATTTGCATGTGAATTTCTACATGTTGTTCAGGTTGCTGAATTGGCCTTAAAAGAAAAATATATAATATGGTTGAATATCTTGAGAAAAGCCTACTAAAATACTTAACACGTTGGAGAGGCCAACTTTGTCTAAGAGGATGAAGGTTCTTCATCATGAGCTGCTGAAGGCCAAGAATGACTTTGATCACTGGGGTTGGGCCCGTGGATTTATAGCTAGGTGACCTAAGCACAAATCCCTTCTGGGATACCTGTTAATGGGATGACTTTGAATAAGGCTCTTTATCTTCCAGATTTCTTGCCTGTTCAGTATAGAGCATCCCTTAATTTATGTAATACCGTTTTTGAGCTTAGTGATATTTTCAGAATCAGAAATGTGGCTATGATTGAAAGGCAATTCGTTTGTTCTCATAATTAATGACTACGGTGTCTTATATTGGATTTTGAGGATAGCCGTACTATTATTGTCATAACTAAGAGTATTGGGTAGAACCACATCATGTTGTTAAGGCCTCAGTCTGTCTTTCTTTAATCTGACAATTATAATAGCAATAATAATAATGTCAAACACTATACCAAGCTCTGTCCATATAATGACTCAATACTTTAATACCCATGATGACTTCTGTGGTAGTTACTGTTTCTAGTCCCCTCTTATAAATGAAGACACTGAGACACAAAGAGGTTTAATGATTTGTTCAAGGTCACACAGCTTTATAATAGAAGGAACATTTGAAGTCAGGCATTTGGCTCCAGGGTCTGCACTCAACCCGCTTCCTATATGATCCTTTTCTTGACTATGAATTAAGTGTTGTCACAAGCTATCTTGACATACAATATGCCGTCTTAAAGGCCTAAAGTATGGGCTATATATTATGGTTTGGAACATGTATTTGTCTTGAGGTTTGCTGTATTGTTTGCAATTGGTATTGAAGAAAAGGTATATTTAGAAATTAAAAATATTCCCTATTAAGTTTATGGGCATTCAGGCACAATATCTTCAATTCTGATGTAGATATTGTTTTCTTTGTAAGTTGGAGGAAAGTTCACCAGGTCATAACATGTCAGCCAATCATAAGTCAAAAATCATTTCCATGAATATACCTGTTACCATGTGAGCACTGCACAAGGTACAATTTCCAGAAAATAAGAATTTCCTTTTGACAAATATTTGTTCCTGCCTAATTGAAATTTAAGGACTGACAAGACATGTCACATAAAAACCAAAGGAACAAAGACAACCAGAGAGTGGGGGAAAACATATAGATACCACAAGTATATATGCCACAAGTAGAGTCCATTAGCGCATCCTTTTCCTAAATATCTTTCAATCCATTTCCCTATGCAGCCCTTGCCCTTTGCTTCCCCAGTCCTGACTCAGATCCTGAACACTTGCTCCTGCAGCACTGCAGTAGCCTTCTACTTAGTTTCTCTTCCTCCAATATTGTCCCTTCTTTTCTGTTTTATACGCCTTCTCCAGATGACCTTGCTGAAGCAGAAAACTGACACCATCCCAGTTCTGCTTAGAACCTTGAACTGACTCTTCACCAGCATACAATAAAGCTCAGACTCTTTAGGGTGACATGCAATGCCCTCCACAAAATCCCCTGCCCATTTTGCTAGCCTCTTCTCTGATGCACTGTGTCCTTCAAACCTTGCTCTTTCGAGCATATGGAATGCCTTTTCTGGTCTTGTTTGCTGGGAAAAACCCAGTGAGTTCTCTCAGACTGAATTTAACCATAGCCTCATTGGAGAATCCTTCTTTGACCCCCTGCCTTTAGTCAGAAACAATTCTCTTACCTCTGCGCCCCCATAACACTTTATTCAGACGTTATAACCCTTCTCATGATGTTTAATAATTCCCTGGCTACATGTCAATCTTCCCCACCAGAGGGAGGGCTCTGTAAGGTAAAACTTGTTGTCTTCATCTTTCTATCTGCAGTATCTAATGCAGTGCCTGGCACAGAAAAGAAGTTCAATAAATGATTATAGATTGACTAATGAATGGGTGAATGAATAATGGAACAAATCCTATTGCTTGAGTAAAGAGTGAATTTTGGAAGTTTTCTGTATTCTTTAATGAATAACTGAAATATCGGTTCAATTGGCGTAAAAACTATAACATGGACTAGATAGGAGCAAGTGTGGGTTCTCATCCCCAGTGTCACTAATTAGCCCTGTGGCCTGGGACAGATCACTTAACCTCTTGATGCCTCAGTATTGTCCTCCAAAAGATTAGGACACGGATATCTAAAACCCCCAGAGTTGACTTTAGGATCAAATAAAACCAATTTATGGTCAAAATGTTGTTGAAAACTACAAATGATAAAACATTTCAACAAAATTTCTTAGGACTAGACCTCTTATATCCAATTCGATGCTTTGGAGGCATAACACATATATGTCTCCCTGCTTCTTATTTTCTCAAGGTGCTCTGCGTGCTCTTCCTATAATTGCTCTGGGTCATTGAAGAGGCTCAAGAGGGTTTTATTTAGTAGGTCAGTATATTCACAAGCAAGAACTAGAATTGTAAGGAGATTCTTAGAACACATTTATTACAAAAAGAGTATTTCTGTATTAGACCATCAAAAGTCAAAGGCATAATTTGAAATGATGAACGTATCCATTTTAAGTTATACAATACTTTGCATAGTTAATATCACTGTAATTAGTCATGGTTCCTATAATTTATTGAAAAAGATGCTGATCCCCTCTAGTGTACTACAGTGATGAATGTTGGAGGACCAACTTTGGAAGCTGGAAGCTGGAATCAGGAAAATGAGTAACAGTTGGAGAATTTGTATGTAAATCAATAATACCCTTTCTTCTTCGTTTTGAAACCAGGATTTTCATCACACACTGCAAAATCAGAGCACTCCCACAAGTTAGAACTGTCACCACATTCCACAGAACTAGGCAGGCCATTTCTACCATAGGAAATGTTAAAAATCCTCTCAAACATTTGAGTAAATCTCTAGTAAATATTTAAACTCTGTATAACTAGTCACAAATAAATTAAGCTGATTTTATGCAGTCTCTCTAATTAGAAGGACACAGCATTTGTTGAAACGTGATTAGTATTATTCATTAAGCGAAAAATTCTCATTTGTATCTTATTATCACTATTCTGCATAAACCAACACAATTTGTCATGAACTCCCTCATTTGCTGTATCCTCAAAAAGCAGATTATGCTTATTTTTCATTTGGACAGTGGAAAATCAAGCCAGGTGTTTGGCAGCACCAGAGTGTTCAGGTGTAACTGTGCCAGTGATGGCACATTACGAGCAGCGTGGATGAAGGATGAGGCATGGAGAATCTTGGGACCAAGGTGCCTTGAGGCCCATCCCTTCCGAGTGCCCCTGCTGATGAGACAGGTGTTGTACTGGGCTGCTGGGAGGGGAGGAGGAGACAGGAAAGAAACTTTTTTGTTAAGTCAGATCTTTCCCCTTCCATCAGAACCTGAAAATTCTTGCTTGGATTCCTGCTGCATTTGAGCTAGGGGCATGTGCACTGTAAGACCTCCACAGCAGTACCTTTGTTTAAAATATTTCCAAAGCATAAAAATTCAGCTCCATGATTTGTCTAGAGCTGTCTGTCTGTCTAGACACATAAGCACTGTACATATTTGGCTTTTCAAACTTATGGATATTGACAGATAAGACAAAGACTAGGTTATATTATCTGGCCGAGTGGGAACTGCTGGCTGCTTTTCCTCCTCTGCAATCTATTCTTTTTGTCTTTAAAATCTTCTTTGTTCTCCAGCTCAGGTTAGAGACTCCATTAGGGCTTGTGACTGCAGCTGCTTTATGATTCTGGCAGAAATAGGGATGTGAATGCTGTAGGGTCTATAAAATAGTGGAGTGATGATAGGAAATTATTTTTTAAGGAAGCAATGCTCTTAAATATGCTACTTCAAATCCTGTCTATTCTCTTGGAACTTCAGAGCTATAAAGGACTGGGCACTCACTATTTGGCCTTGGTGTGTCAGTTTCTCTTTTTGTCTATCTATTTTTGTTTGTTACTTCATTATCATCTCTTGCTTTTGTAAATACTCTGCTTTCTGTAGGCTGTCTCCATACTCCTTCTGATATGGTTGATTTTCTGAGAGACCAGACTTGTGGAATGGTATGGGAATGATATCCAACAAGAAAATGTTGGAGAGCATGGGGATATTTCCTTCAAAACACACGAAGCATAGGAGCAGGGTATAATGGTGGTCTTTATATGTTGGCATGGCTGCAGAAGTCTCCCTAAAGCAGGCAGGAGGAAGATACAGGGTGGCAGATTACAGCTGAGCCTGAAGAAGTGCTCTCTAAACACAGCTGTTCAGACATGAGCAGGCTAAACTGTGAGGTGGAGAGCTCCCTATCACCGGAAATAGTTAAGCAGAGTTTGTAGTGAGAGCTTGAACTAGATGAGTTTCAACTTCCTTTCTATCACTAATATTTGATGATTCTCTTTTTGTGGAAATATTTGTTCAACTGCCACCATCAAGAAAGTTGAGATAACTTCAATGATGATAGAATTTCAAAATATTCAGGAATCTCAAGTCCTGCTCTTCACTGCCTCACTTTTCCTCAAGACTGCTAGGAAGGCTACCTGCTACTGCAGGTTATCTGGCAAATGTTCTGTTAACACCTGGAGTGACTGGTCATGCTGAGAAACCAGTATAATGCATGACACTTATAACTCCAATTTTAGGGTATCCTTGTCAAGATTTCCAATGGAATCCTGACTAATAGACTCAAGGACTCCTGTGCACTCCTGTGTGGTCAAGGCACAACTACAAAGATATTAATGGCCCATGCAGAAAGCATCATTCTTGGACTCACAACATTTTCTTTGTCTTTTCCATGTATGAGGACTTGTCTAAATACAGGCTTCAGGTATTACATTTTGGCTGTACCTATTTTATGTAACTAGCAGGGAGATTTATAAAGTGAAAAGACTTTGGAAAATCCTGAGACAGGGACTCTCAATGTGAGGTGAAATTAATTACAAATTAAAGGGACAAATACATTATCTTCCCAAGTGGAAAACTAGTTGTGAACCTAGATTATTGGACAGGAGAGCAAAAATTATGAAACTTTTAGATGAGATTTCTTGAACTGTGGTTAGGGACTACCTACTAGTTGAAATACAGATTCTTGAGCCCAGCCCCAAACCTATTATAGTAGCTTTTTATTGCTGTGAAACAAATTACCACTAACTGAGCAGTGTAAAGCAACATCTATTTATTATCTCATAGTTCTGAAGGTCAGAAGTCCAGGTGGGCTTGCCTGGGTTCTCTGCTTAGGATTTCACAAAATTAGAATGAGACCAAGTTTAGAGTCTCACAAGGCTACATTCTTTACTGAAGGCTCTGGTAGGAAAATCCAATTCCAAGCTCATTCGTGCTATTGGCAAAAATCAGTTCTTTGCCATCTGTCAGTGGGGGTTACATTCTGCTCCTGGAGGCCACCCACTTTATTTTTTTTTCCATATGGCCCCTCCACTTTTAAACCAGCAAAGGCACGTAAAGTCCTTCTCATCCTTGGAATCTCTCTGACTTCCTCTGTCATATATCAGAGAAAACTCTGTGCTTTTAAAGGAGTTTTATGATTACATTAGGCCCACCCAGATAATTTAAGATATTCAAAGGTGCACTGACTTGAGACTTTAATTATATCTACAAAATCCCTTCTCAGCAGTATGTAGGTTAGTATTCGATTAAATAAACAGGGGACTGGAGTCTTTGGGGTCCCTCTTTTGAATTATGCCTACCAACCTACTAAATCAGAGTCTCTTCAGTGAAATCAAAGAATTTTTTTAACAACACTCCAAGAGATTTGAATGAATAATAAAGGTTAGGACTGATTTAGAAGAATAGTAAGTAGTGAATGTTAGGTGTCAGGTGAGTGATGCAGAAAATAACTGTTATAGGAGTTCCAAATGAGGGACCGCTGAAGACTGAAGATGCCAGTGATTGCAGGGATATCCATAGAGAAACTGGAGCTTGAGCTGAGTCTTGAAGGAAGGAAGACATTCAGAAGGGAGCAGTGCAGGCTTTTCAGGAAGGGGAGACTCATGAGCAGTGATTCGGAAATTAGAAAACAGATAACTGGCCTTTCAGAATACAGTGAAAATGAGTGTGGTTAGAGTGGAGGTGTGTAATTGTGGTTTGTGAAGAAATGTGAGGTCATGAGTGTATAATGGAGGACTTTGATTGTCAGGTCAAGAAATTTAAAGAAAAGCCACTTTAAAGAAAAAAATGTTTAAAAAGCAATGCAATTGTATTCCCTTTGCCCCATTTACTCACCAGATCTCTGTAATTGAAGATCATAGTTTGATTCTCTTTCAGCAATGCCAAGGTCTTGCTTATTATCGAAAGATAGACAAACATTTTTATTTTTATTCACAGGGATGAGGAAGGAAGGGGATTTTCAAGTTGTAAGAAATAAACTAGCATATGGGAAAGGTTAGAAAACTCAGGGTTCAGACTCATTAGTTGAGGGAGAGTCACAGTGACATGATACTTTTTTAGAAGCACCTTTCTACACATTATGATCCCTAAAATGTTCTCCATTTACTATTCTCCAAGGTTTAAATGTACTCCAAAGACCCCAGATAATGGAAAGTAATATATGGGCAGGACTACTAGTCACTGCATAGTTGTTAGAGTTGAAAGCTGAGAGTTAATATTGTAGCTTGGAACAGAAGGTGGGCTACCTTGGATCCGGGTTCAACAGCTTTGAAAACCAGATGAAAGCTGCAGATACAGGAGGGTATCATTTAACAAGCAGATGGATGACAGGGTGGGTATACTGG
This sequence comes from Macaca thibetana thibetana, assembly GCF_024542745.1. Classification (NCBI taxonomy): domain Eukaryota; kingdom Metazoa; phylum Chordata; class Mammalia; order Primates; family Cercopithecidae; genus Macaca; species Macaca thibetana. Next base: position 87,419,278 of record NC_065578.1, on the reverse strand, counting down.
CGAGTGTTGTTAATTTAATGACTCCAGATAACATGTCTTTAAAACTGAAAGCAAATCACTGGGAAATAGCCAGCAAAGCTATAAACTTGTGGATTTCTGGCCTCTCAGTAGATCTAGATGGGGAAAAGGGAAGGGACGTATGTAGTTCTTTGTTCTGAAAAACTTAAATTGCTTCTTAGAAAGAGGCAGTGTAGGCTTCCCCCAGTGGAAATTATGAGAGTTCAAATCAAATTCTCTACCCAGGAAAGTGGAGATTCACTCTGTTTTAGTGATAATTCTAAGTCTTGTATTTAAAATGCTAAACGAATATAGAAAAGATTATCTAGGCTCTTTTCTTCCCTTCACTGATGTGGGGAAATCTGAATTTCTATGTTACCGAACCATACAGTTACACATTAGAATCATAGATTAGAGAACCACAGGACTTCGAGCCCTTAAAGTTCATCTAATTTCATCACCTTTTAAATCCATTATTTTACTTATCCATGTAACCATCAAGAATATTTTTATTACTCTATATGAGTTTATAGGTATATAAAAACGAACTAAACACATCTCTGTTTTCAAGGAGCTCACATTTTACTCTAGGAAACAAACAGCAAAGTGAAATCCTGTGGAGAGCTTAGCCTGCAGAATCAACAGCAGCAATGAGACTTAAATGGTCTTAGACCAGTGTCAGCAAGCTTTAGCAAGGACCTGAGGCTCCACACCTACCTGGAATCAATGAGATTAAACAAGATGGTACAAGGTGGGTCTAGTCAGCCCTAAGCTTTCACTGTCCCTGGTGCCAGTAGGGCACAGTGGGGAGTGTAGCTGAGCTTACACCCTGCTTGAAGGCAAGGAGGTGGTGTGAATTAGCCAGGAAGGGATCCTTGGGGCTGAAAAGGAAGCTTAACTTCCACTCCACTCATTTTTAATGAGGCAGTGTGAGTCTGCGCTCTACTTTTGCATAATGTCAGCAAGGCCTAGCAGGAAGCTAGACATACACACCCATCTAGTGTTCACATTGGAGCTCAGCAGGGGGACTATCAACAAAAAAGAAAATTAAATAGGATCAGACTCCATTACTATAATGTCCAAAATGTCCATATACAATTTAAAAAATCATTCCTCATACCAGGAACCAAGAAAATCACCACTTGAGTAAGAAATAATCAATAGACATAAGCATCAAGGTGAACCAGATGTTGGAATTATCTGAGGAGAATTCCAAAGCAGCCCTCATAAAAGTGGTTCAACAAGCAATTACAAATTACCTTGGAACAAATGAAAGAAATGAAAACCTCAGAAAAATAATAGAAGTTATAAAAAACCCAAATGGAAATCATAGAACTAAAAAAGTTATTAAAAGCAACATAAAATACACACTGGATGGGTTCAGTGTTAGAGTGGAGATGACAAATGATAGAATCAGTGAACTTGAGGATAGAATAATATAATTTATATAATCTGAGCCATGGGGAGAAAATAGACTAGAAAGAGGTGAGAAGAGAGAGAGGAATTGAAAAAACAAATTGATTGTAGGGACATGGATGCCGCTGGAAACCATCATTCTCAGCAAACTATCGCAAGAACAGAAAACCAAACACCGCATGTTCTCACTCATAGGTGGGAACTGAACAATGAGATCACTTGGACTCGGGAAGGGGAACATCACACACCGGGGCCTATCATGGGGAGGGGGGAGGGATTGCATTGGGAGTTATACCTGATGTAAATGATGAGTTGATGGGTGCTGAAGAGTTGATGGGTGCAGCACACTAACATGGCACAAGTGTACATATGTAACAAACCTGCATGTTATGCACATGTACCCTAGAACTTAAAGTATAAAAAAAAAAAAAAAACTATGACTGCCTCATGAAAAATTAAAAAAAAAAAACAAATTGAATAAACCTAAAAAAATTTCTAAATGTGTTGAAAGATATAAATCTACATATTCAAGAATCTGAGCAAACCCTAAAAGGGATAAACTAAATAAATTCATAGTAAGTTACTTTATAACAAAACTTTTGAAAATTAAATACAAAGAAAAAAGTTTGAAAGCAGCCAGAGCAGAAATGACACATTACTTATAGGGAAACAACAATTCAAATGATGGTAAATTTCTCATTTGAAACCAGAAAGTCCAGAAGAAAGTGGCACAGAATCTTTCAAGTGCTGAAAGAAGAAAATAAATTTTTTATATCCAGCAAAAATATTCTTTAGAAAAGGAATGAAAATCATTACTCTTTTTTTTTTTTTTCTTTTGAGACAGAGTCTTCCTCTGTCACTCAGGCTGGAGTGCAATCACTGCAACCTCTCTCTCCTGGGTTCAAGCAATTCTTGTGCCTCAGCCACCCGAGTAGCTGGGATTATAGGCATGCCTCACTATGGCCAGCTAATTTGTGTATTTTTTAGTAGATACGGTTTTACCATGTTGCCAGGCTGGACTCAAGTGATCCCTCTGCCTTGACCTCCCAAATACATTCTTAAACTAAGAATAACAAAAAACAAAACAAAACAAAATTGTCGCTAGCAAATCTACTCTTGAAGAATCATTAAATAAAATTATCTGAATGAAAAAGAAATCAAAATAGAAGACAGAATATGTAAAAAAAAAATTAAGGTAAACGTAATAGACTGTTCTCATGAATTTCTTAAATTATATTTGATGGTTGAAACACAAATCATTACACCTTCTGATGTGGTGTTTAATATGTGTAGAAGAAATACTTAAAAATATTACATTTTAAAAATGGAACATATAAAGGGATGTAAGTAAAAATAAGAGTCCTTCAACTTCATTTGAAGTGATAAAACATTGAGACTAGTAAACTGTGATAAGATAGTTTGTAATGAAAAAAAAAAATGTTTTTTCTAAAACTAGAAATCTACCCATCAGTGAAAACATCCTCAGTGAATTGTACATTGATGAGAGATACGATTTTATTGTGTTAATGACAACACAAAGTTATTCTGGTGCTTATTGGATTGCACTGGATCAGAGAGGTCTACCTGGAAAATGCAGGCTGAAGATGGGAGCGAAAGAAGTGGGGCTTGAAAACAGTAGATGAGTTCCAATGCCTGAATACCCTAAGTTCCACAACAGACTTCCAGCTTAAGTTTGAAGTTATCTAAAAAAGACTGTCTCTGCCTTCCCCCAGGTTTCCCGTAGCAATTAAAGTCTAATCCCACCAGTGTGTTCAGTCCATCAGCTGGAAAATCAGGAAATAATTGTGCTGCCATAGTCCTTGTGTCTGGTTTCCCAGTTACGAATCATACGCAATACACCTCCAATAAATGGAAGGCTTCCATATTACTACGTCATGTTGTGTGATTTCATGAATATCCAATGCCAGGTAACCAAGATCCTAAATACAGCCTAGGTACCCACAGTGATTCCAGGACCTGAGTACAACATCAAACACAATGTCATTTTGGGCAAACAAGTATTAATTTATGCCTTAACACTCATGTTCACATTGTCATGTATTTGTGAACTGGACTAGATTACACATAGGCTTTTCAGAATGTTTTTACCTGTCTAACTTGAAGTCCTTTTGCTTAAGCCTCATATGATAATCATGATCTTCAGGAACTTAACACTTTCAGAGTGATGTTTCCATTTCCCTGTGCCTCCTTGGCCCTACTGAGCCTTGCAATTAAAGCCAACAAAGAAGCAACATTAGGTAAAGGTAGAGAAGAACAAAGTAATGTGAACCCATCCAAATAGGGATGACAGAAAAGCAGATAACTCTTCCTCTTTTGGCAGCATATCTTCAAAGCGCTTTCCCATATTATCATGGCCCAGTTGTGCATCTGTGAGAACTTTATTAGGCCCTTGGATTTTCCTTCTTAGAAGTGCCTTGGCTTAAAACTCCTTTACAGCTATGATTTTCAAATGTCAGCTATGTGTAGTCCTGGGCATTCTTCTTGGAGTCAAAGAGGGTGACAGTTCTTTGAAGAAATCTTGCAAATATAACTAGATAGCTGCTCTGTTTGAAATGAGGGGTGAGGATCCCAAATCTCTAATTTTTAAGCCTTTTCAGGACTCCCGTGATGTACTTTCTTGGAACACTAGGACTCCACATGATACAGCTGGAAACCCCTAAATTAGAGCTAAGACAATGTGGTGAATGCACAGGCCTGGACTTCCACCTTCTGTCCTGATGAACATTTCTGGCTACCCTCTAGAGCACTGTTCAGGATACCAGCCAGTTATCCTCTAGCTCATCTAAGGACTGATCCCATCTCATTTTCTGTCATTTGCTGTTGACTAGAGTATTGCTCCCAGTGACTGATCGCTTGAGGACATACAACTATCAACCTACCTAATTTAGGAGAATTGCCTGTTACACATTGCTGCTGCAGTGATCAGCATCCTTGGATCTGAGTGGGAACTTTGTACCCTTTAGTTCTCAGTCCTAAAGGCCACTAGTCAGTTTCTACAGGTCTTGATGCAACAGGTGCCTGTCTCATCCCTTGTTTGCAGTGGTCCATACATGCATTGTATGTTTGAGCCAACCTATGATAGTACATTTCTTCTATGGATATCTCTGAGTTAATAGTTTATTTATTATATCAAGGCAGATATAGATACAGATATTAAGGCAAAACTTATATTCCAGTGGTCCTAACTCTGTTTCTTGAGGGCAACATAGAACAAGATTAGTTTCTCTCCCATATGACAATTCTTCAAGTATCTGAAGATAACAGACCTCATGTCTTCACCAAACCTTCTCTTTTTGAATAATGTATTGTCACGATACATTTATTATTTTATTTTTAATACTAAGTAGTAAAATTTGTCTGATCACCTACAGAAATGATGGTTTTCCTGTCTTTTAAAAAAATCTCCAAGAGTCAGGACTTCCATGAGAAGTTCTGTGGGAATATCACAGTCAGATAAATCTTTGCACCATCATCTTCTGCTTCTTTATTTCGCTACTATTCTGGACCTGGAGCAGCAATTGAGCAGGAGGGACATTTCTGATTCATGAGGCACTGGGTATGAAGTGTGCATAAAAGGGGAGAGGCCATTTGGTAGAAATCTGCACACCACCTGGAATGACACTTCCACCCACCCCCCGCCCTCCAATGGTCTGTGCTGTAGGCTACTGCCACCATGGGTGGGCTTCTTTCCCAGGCTCCACGAAGAACATATATCAGTGTCTGCTCATTCATATTCTCCTTGTGAATGCATATCCTTCCAAATGAAATAGACTTTTTGTATCTCCAGTGCCCAGCACAGAACAGGTATTCTATAAATATGTAGTTGGTGATTGAATAAATAGGTAAATGAAATAAGGAAAAGCTCCAAAGCCATTCTCTCTTCTCTTTCTCTTTCCTCTGTTTCTCTTACCAGCTTAGGGTCTTAGCATCGTGTCACCCTGGTGGCTAGTTTCCTCTGACAGTGGATCCTGGTTGCAGGATGCAAACTCTCCTGCTCTTCTTAGTAACTGTTTCTGTTTATTCCACTTACAGTAAATGATTCCTATCTTGTGCCTCTCTCCCCATGCCTGTTCATCAGTATCTTGCTAGTAGCAAATTCTGATTGGGAGTGCTTGTGGCCTGGATCCCTGCTACCTACAGTTGGATCTTCCTAGTTTTAACTATCTAAGCTTCTGCTCATTGCCTCATTTTCACTTATTTATTCGCTCACTTATAGGGCAAACATTTACTGTATGCCTACTCTATGGTTGTGAAAACAGCAACTAATAAAATGCTGGTCCTTTGTTAAGAAGCATAGAATCAAATGGAACTCCATTCTCCTGTGACAGCCTTCGTCCATCTGCTGCTGAGATCTCCCTTACGAGTTTACCTGGTTTCCTGTGAGTGTGTATGTTCTCTGGGTCCTGGCCCCATCCTGTTTTCCCTTACCACTGCCCCACTGTTGCTGCTTGGGTCCTGTACCTGACACCTTACAAGTCCACTGTGGAAGCCCATGCTCCCTGAAGTCAACAGCATGCTTCCATGGCTGCCAATGACCTATGGGGACATCATTATACCTCATATAATGGACAGGTTCTCCACAAACATGCAAACATACACACAGAAACACACAAACATACATACACATGTGGATAAACTTGAACCATATACATATGCACACACGTGGTTATAATGCTTACTCTATTGTAACCTGCCAGAAAACAGAATTTGAGTTATATCAGTTACCTCTTTGATTCTAAGACTTCCTGTTACATGCCTGCAAATATTTATACTTGCATTGAACAAGGTGACTGGAGACTCAGATAGTATTTCCTGAAATATATCATGACAAATGCCTATGTCAAGCTCAGTTCATTGGCTCTGGATCTGAATATGAATGGTTGGGTGGTAACAAGGGCATTTTTTTTTCTTATTTTTCCCCTAATTACATATTATCACATTGAATGTATCTAAGTACATATTCATTGCTTTAGCCTCCTGGGTTGCAATGCTGTGCACATGCATAATCAGATCAGGAGAAATGGGCCCTATCCTCATTTTGAAACTCAATGCACCTGGAACAAAGAACCTCTGACTCTGCTTGCCATCTGCTGGGGGAAGAGAAGGCCTCCCGCTGCCCCATTTGCCACACTTAAATTAAAGGGTGCACTCCTGGCAGGCGGTAGAACACTTGGAGATACAGCCCCGGTGTGGATTTCACCCTCAGATGCCCCAGATGAAGTTTTGTGGGAGTTCTTTGACTTCCCACATTGGGGAGTAGAGTAAAATTTAATTTCTGAGTAGGAAGACTAGTAAGAAAGAGTCAATGTTCTGTAAACCAAGAATAAAAGACAGAGACCAAAAGACAGATAATAAGTATATATTTTATTTAATAATATTCTCAGTAGTTTCAGTCATTTTTCTGTAATTTTCATGATGAATGCAAGTGATACTTTTCTGCATATCCTTAGTGTTGAGAAAACAGGCTGGGGAAATAATTTTTTAGTCAAATATGAAACTGTACATGATTCTAATACCTTGGAGGAGATTTCTTTCTACTTTCCATTGTTCTGTAAATGAAAAGTAAATTATGCTTTGTTAAAAAACTTTCCGTTGAATAGTTTTATAGCAAATGTTTCATTCTCTTCAATAAATAAATGTACAATATTTTTTGAAAATTGAGAATCAGGCTTTGTAAAATTTAACAACCACACCAAATTAGTCTCTCTAGTTCTTATGCTGCAATAGAAAATTATACTTTTTAACTTTTAGTTAAGTAGCATTTAAATAAAATGTCTAATTCACTCTGAGCTTTCATGAAGCATTAGACCTGTGACGCACAATGGTAGTTAATGTGAGCAAGCTAAAGGATTTTTAATGATTACGCTTTATCTTAATGAGAGGTGCCATCTTAATGAGCAGCAGCACAGTCATGTGGATAGAACACTGCTTCAGAAACTAGGCTTCTGGAGACCTCTACACAGGATTTCCATTGCATCACTCTGTGTCTCTTTGCAGGTGTCTTGACCTCTCTGGGCATTTGTTTTTTCTGTGTTAAATAGAAATAATACAGACTGGTGTCTACCAAGCTCTCAAGAATCCTTGAACAAGAGGAGCTTTTCACATATACATGATGTAGGAAATGGTGGATCTACCTAAGACTTACAAGGGACATTTAGCAGTTTTCATTAGTGAGAACATTAATCCAAGTCAGAATTATTTTAGATCATGGGTGAATTTCTTTGTTTTATATTTGTGTGTGGTATTGTTGTTTGGGTTAATTTTTGGAAATGAGTGCAAGAGATGAAAGGACTGAATATATTGAAACAATTATTTTTGCTTCTAAATGTAGACTTGTATTTTAATCAAAACAGTGAATAGAACACATGTATTGCTGTACATGTTATGCTATGAGAGGTCCAGAAACTTTACAAAACCTCAAGTCTGGCTTTACGCTTTGAAAAAATTGTGTATGGGAGATTATAGTTGCCACTTTGTGTCCTTTTTTGCACTTCCTAAGCACAGAGCAAGCTACCCTCTGTACTATTGATTCTTCCAGCAAAACGAAGAAAGGAGGTTGGTGTTACCTAGAAAGCTGTGTCTCCTCAAAAGTGTATGACTATGTTTGGCCCACCACAGCTAGGTGGCCACTTGAGGTGGGGCTGGGATTTGGCACTGCATGTCCGCACTAGCAGGAACAGTAGCTGAGGAGCTGGTTTCTGGAAGGCCAAGTGCCTCCCAGGGGCTTGGCCACATATGTATGCATAGTCTGTTATACACATGCATAGCAGGAGGTGGAGGAGATGGCTGACAGTCACTGGGAATCTGGAACACTGATTCTTGGAAGGTGAGGCACTAGGAAGGGAGAGGGTGAGCATCAGCGAGAACTGAGAGTAAGCTGCTGAACCCATCTGGGGTTTAGAGACAGGCCTGGAGTTCCTGGAAAAATAGGTGTTGAGGTCATGTACACATCTAGGCTCAAATCCACCTCTGTCATTCGCTTAACTGTGTGACTTGGAGAAAGATAATGTAACCTCTGACTGTCAGTTTCTGATTCTCTAAAATGGGCTTAATAAAACTGTTGGTTTGTAGTGAGGACTTAAGCAAACAACGTAAAGAGATAAGTCTAGTCATTGGCATTTGTGAATACTTGGAAAGCAAGTGGTTGCTCTGGCCCAGGAGGATTGATTACCAACCAGGGAGTATTCAGTCACTTTGGGTCTGTTCAGGATTGATCCTGAGAACAAAAAAGGGTGGAAGTAGTAGGTCTGAGCCTGGAGGGGGATTCATGATCCCAGCCTGTGGACAGAGGTACCGAGCCTGAAAAACAGACTGAAGCTGACCATATAAGCTTTGTTGTGTATCCATGGCCAGTTGTAGCTTTATCTCAAAGATAGGCTCATGTCTTATTCATCATTATATCTCCTATACCTAGCAGAGGCCCTGACACAATATATAAATAATTACAGAATAAAACCAAAAGGAAGAAAAATGTGTCTTAAATGGTTTGTACACCTTCCAGGAAAAGCAGAGTTGGACAAAGTCTGGAATTCCTCATGTCTGCCTTCAAAAGGAACCTAGTTTAATCACTTAGCTCTGCCCTTTGACACCTAGCTCTAATTTTGATTTTATATGTTACGAGCCACTCAGATTAAGAAATAATTCCCTGAGTAGCATGCTAGTATATGAGGGCATATCATGGGTTTCTACGGAATACACCTACCCGGGTCCAGAAAAGTATTAGCTTGTAGACAATGAATTATTCCAGAGGAAGAACGGCTAATCTATTGTTCAGCTGTTTCTTCCTAGAAATGCAGTGTCTTTTGTATTTTTCTATAAATGGTAGGACTAAATTGTAAACAAAATTATTTAGGTAGTTATATCTCCCTGTTATCTTTTACATGCCATTTCATATGTGTGTAGCACTTGATTCATTGGGCTGAGTTTATCACAGAGATGCAGGAGATACCAGAGTATGAGCACAGAACCAATTTGCAAGGAGTTTGTGAAATCTTTAGTTGGGCTAAAACAGAACGCATTTGCATCCCAAGTGTTTCTTTGAGTTTTAACCCGAATGTATCAAGTTGCTCAAGAAGATTTTTTTTCCTGGTTAAAGACAAATCAAAAGAAACCATCAGATGTTGGGTGGTTTCTGAATGAAAGTATGCATCTCTTGCAAATTCCTAGTCATGAGGGGATGCATTTACTCAAGAATTATCCAAGGGGCACCCACAACTTGACTCAGATTTTTCTAAAGTTGTAAAAAGTTCAACAAAACTACATTTCTTTTGAACAAAATTCCTAAATGGGCAAATTTTGTCTGACGTATGAATAAAATGGAAAATTTTGTGAATTAAAAACTTTTTTTTGGGTCTTAGATAACAATTAAAGCTCACAAGCCAAATATGTGTCTTCATTGCAGTACATCAACAGTCAATGAACAGGGCCAACAGAAAGGACTGGGCTATCTTTGGTGCCTATCAGTTTTCATTTGTTCCTTTGAAATGGTAAAGTCTCAGGCGTAGAGCTTCTACACATGTACAGAATCATCTGAGGCAATTTACCAGTGTGGGTGGCCAGGTGATATTACTCTGGTTTTGTGGAAGTACCCAGAGTAGTTTCAGTGTGTGTATTTACGGCTGTTTTGTAATCATGTATTTTAATACATTTCAGAGACTATGTGAGGACACACATATATTGACTTTGGAAATCAAAATCATAGTACCTCCAAGAACCTAGTGTTTTGGAGTAAAGAAGTTATAGTACACTTTATCCCCTATGCCTAGCTTTTACTGGGTACTTAGAAGACACCCAAAGATGTTTGTCAATGTCTTCCACTATGGTGTTAGCGTTGCCTTATTTCATGATTGCTGCTGCTTGAAAAGCTTGACACAGCTACCCTCAGTCCTGGTTTTGATGTGAAAGACTATATGCATTACTCATTAAAGACTCAATATGTGACAGCCTCAATTCAATAACTATTAATTGTTCAGTTAACAGGTGCCATAAAGAAATCTAAAAGATGAAATGCAAAGGATCGTGCTAGGAAATAAACAGAAGTATGAAATACGGTACATGTTTTAGAAAAGTATACCCTTCTATATAAAAGAATAAGGTAAATTCAAGGAAGCATTTAAATTGCAATATTGAATACTAAATAAGAATTTAATGTGGCACAGGGAGTGTTATTGGAAGCCAGAGAAGAAGGAGGAGGAGATAGTTTTACGGAGGAGTTGGGACTAGGACTGAACATTGGTGATTGCACAAAACTATGATGGAGAGAAAGGGGATAGTAATATTATAATGAGGTATGTAGCTGATCTCCAAGGGCCATGGTGCAGGAAACTGATGTTTTCTCTGTGGAAGAGCTCTAATACAAAACATTCCAAAATTGATGGGAGCACCTGTGCAAAACTTGCCATTGAAGACTGGAAAGAGACTGGTCATTCTCAGTCTTGCTGTCAGTGTGGTATGGAGAACACAGGTTCACCTGGCTTTTCTTGCACAGACCCAGAGCCCTTCCTTTCCCATCTCAGCTGTGTTGTCAGCTGCCTCACCTTCCTGATAATTTGGTGTGTTGACCCATCACTCCCCTACAGGAGGCCTTGGCAGTCACATTAATTGGCTGTCAAACTATTGATTCTAAAATTCTGATAGTTCCTGTAGGATATTGGGATTTCCAAAGGAACATCTTCCTCTTAGGTTACTTGGTGATATGTATATGAACCTAAAGAGACTCCAGCATTTCCTGCAGCAAATCTGCTGTGGCCTATTCAATTGGCTTGTATGAGCAGCAGGGATCCTTGAAATCTTGTCCACTACTTAGTGCATCACATCAGGACAACAGGACAAAGAGGCTGGTAGGTAGAGTGATGACCTTACATTGATCAGGATGCTTCACACAGGCGGCAAAACTTCCCAAAGACCTTGATGTTAGTTTGAAAGAATAAATCCATCAAATGTCCTCACACACACTCAATTCAAGTATTTGTGTAGACATTCATATATGTAGATTGCTTTCTTGTCTCCATTACAAAGGTAACATTAAGCTAACTTTTATTTTCTATATTATTTGTGCCATTTTCCTACATTGCTTTGTGAGGGGTGTGTGTGTGTGTGTGTGTTAGCTGTGTAGGCTAGCCTATAAACACCTTGAGGGTGAAAATTACATCTTTTGGAATCATTCATAGTGCCTACCAGGTAAATTTAGGCTCCAGTAAGAACATAAATGTAGCCTAGTTTAATTCATAGAGAATTTGTTTCTGATTCCTCACCTTATTACATATACCACTCAAACTCTAGTTTATCTCCTTCAAAAGCTTCATATTTCTTCCTCATGTTTCATTTCATGCTCACTGTATGTGTGTATAACCAGTCAACTTCATCTCAATTCTTTTTATTTCCTTGTGTGGGAGCCATTTTAATAGTATTTGTTTCAAGTGAAGGTCTGTTATTCAAAGTAAACACACAGAACTTGGCTAGAGAAAACTATTTGAATAATATTCACATAGCAATAAAACTCTGAAAATGTAAATATAAAATACAATATCCATGGTTAGTAATGTTATTCACACACTTTACTAAGTACTGTTAGAATAGGATGTAGCTAATCATGGAAGAATCATAGCCTATCCTATAAACATCTTTCATCTGAGGATTTCAAATAATTTTTACTAAAGGTAATTATAATAGTTATTCTTAGTAACCATTCTTTCCTCACCAATTTTTAATGCCAAGACAGAGATGGGACAAATATGCAAATAATTTCACATCTGAGGGCTCCTATTTTTTTAATCCTAAAATACATGTTGGGTGTGTATGAAAGCACAAACTCATCATGGGTAAATATGGAATTCAGTCTTCTCTTCATTCCGGCTAGCTAGCTACTCAGGGATCTCAAAGAAAAGAATTTTGCTATTCACCTTTACAATCCTGGTGGAGAAGCCAAGAGGTTGTTGTTTTCCTCCCAGGGCATCTATTTTGAGCACCAAGGCATTGTAAAACCATGAGATCATAGATGTTCATGATCGTGGAGTTATGGTAGGGGAGAAGACGGAACACTGGAACTCAAAGAAAGTATTATTCATTTCATTAAAGATGAGAAACACGCTGCTTTGAGAGTGCTATTGAGTGACAGGATCTGGTGGGAAGAGCATGGAATGTAGAGTCCAAACACTGGAATTTGGTACCTGAGCTCTGAACTGTTCCATGCTCTAGCTATGCTGCTTAGGCAATAATGGTTATAAATATAATAAAGGGTGTATATTATTAAATGGTTTCTGTTTTCTAGGAACTTTGTATCTGTCATTTGAATCCTCACTATACTACCAAATGGTAGTTATTATTTTCCCTATTTTATAGATAAGTAAATAAATAGATGCAGGGAGATTCAATAATGTTGAAAAGGTCACAATACCAGTGAATTGGCAGAGCCGAGAGTCTATTCGAGGCTAAAGTTCAGATTCTTTCTACTAGACCATGATGCCAACAAGACATCGCTGAGCACTGTGTTTTAAGTACCTACTATAAGCTAGTCAACCTAAGTGCTTAGCACATCTTACTTCATTTGGTTTGCAGAAAAAAAGTGCTGTGAGGACAGTGTTATTTTATAGACTTATAAACTGCAAATAAGAAGAAAAGTGACTTTCCTCAATTCATAAATTTAGTACATGGCAGAGATGAGCTTAATTTTTTAAAAAAGTTATTCTCTAAATATGTTCCCCTTTCTTACGTTACACTCCCTTTCTTGACCCCACAGTGTGTCATGTGACCTTGTAGTTCTCCCAGGGTGGTAGTTGTGGCTGGTATTTTTTCTTCTATTTTAAAGGTAAGAAAAATGACTATCAAGGGCATCACAACTGTTTTTCTTCTGTCCACTGGTTGTATCTCTTCTGTCCCCTGGCTCTTTTTCTCAAATTTGGCACTCTCCAGGGCCTTATCCCTAATCATCTTCTCTATTTCAACATTGTCTTTGGTATAGCCCTAAAGGAATTCATCTAGTCCTATGTTTCTGAATGCATTAATATCACCCAAATTTAAATCTCAACTTTTATGACTTCCAGATCTCTACATTGACAACTCCGAAATTTAAATCTGTAGCCTTTGGTGTCCCTCTGAATTCCAGGTATCTGTTCAGCATTGCCACTTGAATGTCTGAAAGGTATCTCAAAATCAATATGATCAAAAATTATTGTTTTCCCAAACATCTCTCCAAACCTGATATTTCCTCACTCTTCTGTGACTTAACAAAAGGCACCATCTCTGTCTAATTGCTCAGGGCAAAACCCAGGAGATTGGTTCCTCTTTTACCCTCACCTTTCACATCCAATCCATCCCCAACTTTTGACAGTTAGGTTACTGGAGTCGGGCTATTTCTTATCCCCTCCACATTATATCCTGAATCAAATCCTCATTCTCTCTTACTTTGGCTACAAGAGTCTCCTTCTCCTAATTGATTCCCTATTACCCTGCTTGTCTACCTATGTAACTCATTTCATACAGAGACCAGATATATTTAATGGCAGATCATATAGATCTCCTGCTTAAAACTTTCCAATAACTTTCCATTGTATTTAGAAAAAAATCCAAATACTCTCCCAGGACCTAAGATACCCTCACTATCTGTTCCTGACTATCTTGCTTACCTCACCTTTTTCTACCCTTTCTTTTGCTCACATGCTCTAACCACATGGCCTTCTTGCTTTTTCTTAAACACGCCAATGTTGTTCCTGCCCCATGACCTTTGAGATTTTGAAATATTTTCTTCCAGATTTGTGCATGCCTGGCTCCTTCTTTTCACTGAGCTCTCAATCGTCCTTTGCTGAACACCTTTGTGAAATAGGCTTTATGCCGTGCCAGTCCCTTGGGATTTTATCATCTCATTTTGTTATGTTCACAGAGCTTACCACTATTTGAAATTATCCTTTTAAAAAGTATTTATTTTTCTGGTTTATTGTTTGTCTTTTCTGTTTAATGTAATATCTTGAAGGACAGAGACTTCGGCCTTATTCACTGAAGAGCTGTACCTGGTGCATAGTAGACACACAATTAATATTTACTAATGACCAAATCACGGAATGGATAAGAAACAGGAGGCAGTATAGGGTAGGGGTTTTGAAGCCAGACTTTGGATCAGGGTGACTTGGTTTTGAGTTCAGGCTTTGCTCACTAGCTATGTCACCTTAGGCAAATCTCCTCTTTTAAAATGGAGATATTAAAGTAATTACCTTATGGGGTTGTTCTGAGGATTAATAAAAATGAAGCATTAGGAAAGTGTCTGGCACATAGCAATGCTCCGATAGTGCTGGGATTTCTCATTAAAAGCATCTTGGTCCTATGATATAAGGCAAGATGAATAAGGATCCTTATATCCTACATCATACTGAGTGATATCGGGTAGTGATGCTGGGATAGTGAGAAAAGCTTAATGAACATTAGATGTAGCAAGGAAAGGGTATTGGTCCAAAGGTGGCTGATAGTTCATAATGTATTTACATTTGTGCAGAGCTGTCACAAAGGACCCATACATGCTGTGCAGGGCACAACTTTGGAAGTATCATTGATTTAGACTATGCTATGAACAGCATCCCTGGAGTTGTACTATGAGAGGGGACTATTATATGTTTCTTAAGTTATTTAGTCCAACAGGGGTAAAGGAGTTTAGTTAATGTCATCTGAAATCGCATGACTCATAGTTGCCTTTTGTTGCCCAGGCCTTTGAATTCCATGCCACCTTATCTTTAAAGGTACCAGGATTCCTCCCTACTTCAGTTTTCTATGTCCTATATGCCACATGCTGAAATCTCAGCAGCTCCGAATTTACCAGTGCTTTAAGAATTATGTAGTGATGCTATTCTATGAATTAAAAGTCAGGACACATCTGACAATGGAACCGAATATTTGGAACAAGGTCTGTCCTGGAATCCTGCATGTGGGATCATTGCAAACTACTGTGAGCGGCAGAACAGCTGGATGGGTCTTTTATCCTGCTTCCTCAGTGCCCTGCACTGCACCTGCCAATTGTAGGTGCTCAATGAATGTGTACCACATGATTGAATGTTGACTCCAGTCTACTACTTTGTATGAGCAAGATGGAACTCGCTTCTCCAGAGGCTTTCCTGACATGAGAAGTCTAGGTGGAAAAGAAAAACAGCTGCACTGAGTTGGTTACACAGAAAATAAAGCACCACTGTGATGTCGGTCCTGGCCTAATTTGAGACACTGACTGTGCTACCCAACATTAGACAATATGGTCCAGAGGAGTTGCAATTTTGTGCCAGATGTTTTCAGGCCACACATGGAGTCTGAGAGTTGTTGGACTTGTAAAAATAGGGCAGAGTAGGCTGGGCGCGGTGGCTCAAGCCTGTAATCTCAGCACTTTAGGAGGCCGAGACGGGTGGATCACGAGGTCAGGAGATCGAGACCATCCTGGCTCACACGGTGAAACCCCATCTCTACTAAAAAAAATACAAAAAACTAGCCGGGTGAGGTGGCGGGTGCCTGTAGTCCCAGCTACTCGGGAGGCTGAGGCAGGAGAATGGCGTGAACCCGGGAGGCGGAGCTTGCAGTAAGCTGAGATCCGGCCACTGCACTCTAGCCTGGGCGACAGAGTGAGACTCTGTCTCAAAAAAAAAAAAAAAAAAAAAAAAAAAAAAAAGGGCAGAGTAAAGTCCCAAATGGCACAATCATGTCTTGACATGTCATCCAAAGTTCACAAGTGAGAAGGCTGAGCTCCATCCTGAACATCCTCATACTCTCAGCCCATGTGATTTTGAAAGAACTGCTGACATTGTATGGTCTTGATAGTCACCTTCTTAAAGTTCAATATCTAAATATTCTCCTATGAAGGGGTCAGCATAAATATCATTGTCCTTAATTACTTCTGTTACTCTTTGATTCCTAGTAGACATAGGGCACTTACTGTATTATACATTGTGTAAGACATTGGATTCCTACTCCTAATGAATTTTAAATAAGTTAACAATGGAATTAAAAACACACATATTCCTTCTTTGACTTATGATCATTTTGTCTGTCTTTCTGATATGGTTTCTATCCATAAATGAGAAAAAAAAGATGGGTGGAGGTCTTCATTATCAACGGGAGCTCTTAATTTCCCATCTCTACCTACAAACCCCGTTCCATTGCAGGTAGAATATAGAATTATTCCAGAGCCCATTAAAATGATGGGGTTTATTTCTGTAGAGTTTCTTTAGGTGACTTCTATGCATCCTCTTCATTCTATCCTCCTGACTCAGGGAGAACTTCAGTATCCAAAGGGGCTTCTCCTTAAACTAACTGCTCTATATTTAGAAAAAGAACTTCTCCAGGAGAGGTTAATCACACTACTTAAGGCAAATTCACAATAGTTAAAATAGGTCATTAGGAATTCATTCAGGTGTGGCTCCTGTAAATTGACTTCTCAATTTGCAAGGGAAAAGAACACCGCTTAGGTCGAAGCACAAGATCTGTCCAAAAATAATGTTACATATCAGGAATTATTATAGACTGCTGAAAGCTGTCAAATCCTAAAAAGAATCAATTTCTGTTTGAAAAACTTGCTAAAAAATGTAGATACTTATGTGGAATAAACTTGGATATCTATTTTGCCCAAATAGGATCATACTATTAGATTCCTGTTAGATTATATATTCCTTGAGGGCAGAAGACAAATCTATGTCAACTTTACAGCCCCTTGTTAGTGTCTTACAGAATATCTTGCACATAGAAAATGTTTAGTTAGTTTTGAGTGAAACTGGATGGTTGCATTTATATTAAAAGGGAATATAGAAAGGGTACAATTACAAAGAAAAAGCATAGCTCTTTTTTTTAGATGATTAGTAAAGCCATATAGTGTATGGGAAACAATGAGAAACTGAGATGTGAGAGACTTGGGTTCTAATTTGGCTTTGCCATTAACTAGCTATGTGACTTTGGTTGAGAACTTTCACCAACCTTAAATTATTTTAACTTTAAACCGAGGAAGCTGGAGCTTCGTGCCTATTAGCTCTAAAACTGATGATCTGAATGTTTATTTTATTCTAATCCTAATTTGTACTTATGTTGTACTTTACATAAATGAAGGTATCAGTTCATTCCTAGCTTTAGACACTAAATTTTATATCAAACAAAAAAACTGTCTTCCAATTATATCCATGGAGGCTTTTCTGATTACATTAAGCAGTTTTCTTCTGTCTGAATATCTGGTTCTTAGAGTTTTGAAAACTTACTTTCCAGACTTGTAAAAATAGGGCAGAGTAAAGACAAAAATGACTGTCCTTGTTATACCCAGTTGAAGTTTATGGTATTCTAATTACAGTGGACCTGAACCTTTGGTGAGCTGGAGTAATTAAACTATTCGGTGGGAGCAAATCATTACCCATAGGAGATGAATATGTTTTTCTAGGTTGCTGATTAGAGCACTGAAAGAGGAAATTTACTTAATAGTGCCTGGAAAAGTGAAGGGCATTTTATTTTCAGATAGTAGCTTATTCACACAAAATCAAGCCGGATGCTGTTATACTGTGATCATTTTTGTAATCACTTCAGTTTTACTGAATAAACCTGATTCATGTTATTAGCGTGGGAGGGTGGTTTCAGGACAGGTAAGAACAAGTACAAATGCAACAGCGAAGACCTTCCCCTGAGAATGAGAGGTGATGGCTGCTTTTGTTCCATTAATAATCTCATGACTGGGTGCAGTGGCTCACGTCTGTAATCCCAGCACTTTGGGAGGCCATGGCAGGTGGATCAGGAGGTCAGGAGATGGAGACCATCCTGGCCAACATGGTGAAACCCTGTCTCCACTAGCATACAAAAAAAAAAAAAAAAAAAAAATGTCAGGCATGGTGGTGTGTGCCTGTAGTTGCAGCTACTTGGGAGGCTGAGGCAGAATTGCTTGAACCTAGGAGGTGGAGGTTGCAGTGAGCCGAGATCACACTACTGTATTTCAACCTGGTGATAGAGTGAGACTCCGTCTCAAAATATAATAATAATAATAGCAATGATCTCATGGGATTACTCAACAAGAGCACTCATGGGCCATTCTGATGAAATTATAGAATCAGAGAAGGAGGAAACCTTATCCTATAGTTAAAAGACAAAGAACTTCATGGTTGAGGAGGGGATTTCCTCTTCTTTTTATTTAAGATAGAAATTGAGGCTGACAACTCTTTGTCCCACCAATCTGAATGAGATGGGGATACAGTTCTCATTCTGCAAGAAGAGGCAATTCTAGATGTGATTTGCTGTCCGTAGAATGAAGTCTTCTGGAGAAGCTATATCTTATGTGAAATCAGAAGGTAAAAAAGAAAACAAATTTACCAGGTTCCTTCTGGTAACATTGAAAGTGTCCTGAGACAGTGGGTGCCATGGGGTTAGGAAAAGGCCATTCCCCCAGCAACACGTAATAAATATATGACAGATTATGGGAGCAGCCACTGAAGACAAAGCCTGCTGCTAATATGATTCCATTGACTGTTGAAAAGAAAGAGGCTACGGGATTTGAACTACTGTCATTTGGTCTTGCAGAATAAATAATTTGGTGGATTTTTTAAATTCTATAGAATAATAGTGTGCTTACAAGTTAAAAAGTTGATGTTAGCTAATTAAAAACTTCAGAGGGAAGAGCCCCTCAAGTTTAAGATTGGTCCTCAAATCAAAACATAAATCAGTTGCAGGTCCGAGGGATTCCAGGCACTGGTCTCTAGGCCCACTGGGTGAGGCATGCATTGAAATCATGGGACAATTCTAAATAGATTGAGCTTAATTACCTACTTACCTACACATGTGGGTGAAGAACATGGACTTGGGAGTCACATAGAACTGGATTCAAGATTGACATCTACATCTGGGGATAAAAGTGCCTTCCTCACAGTGTTGCTGTGAGGAATCAACACAAGTGAATGCTGAATATGTAACAGTTGGAAGACTCAGGCGCTGATCAGTCAGAGTGGGTGCCAGTCATGGGCTGCATCAGGATCCTGGAGGTCCCTCTGGGCTGCTTTGGTTGCTGTATTTTGAGCTAGTCCAGGGAGTACCTGGGAAAGAGTGAAGACTGCCAGAGGAGAGGAAGAGTCTTTGAGGGACTGGAGTAAAAGCTGTTTATTAACCAAAGCAGAGGATTTCAATACATATAATAGCATACAAGCTAAATAAATAGTCATGGGATTGAAAGAGATTAAGTTAGATAAAGTACTTAGCACAAAGTCTGGCACTTAGTAAGTGCTCAGTTAATGACAATTATTATCAGTACTGCTATTCCTCATCCTCCTCCTTCTTCCTCTTATTCTTATCCCTTCTTGCCCTCCTCCTTGTCTCCTCGTTCTCCTCCTCCTATTATATAATACAAGAACAAATGTATGTCCTACAACCTAGAATGTATGGCTTGTTTTCAATCCTGTTTTGGACCACTCTCAAGACTAAATCAGTGGTCCCCAAACATTCTCATGAATCTTGGTGTCTCTGTGACTTTTTTAATACCCCAGGCCAAAGGAAATATCTAACTGTTCTGTTTATTAAATAGGAAGGTCCAAACAACTTAGTGTTTATTTCCTTAGCATAACATTTGGAAAAAAAAATACAAAGAAGCTGAAAGGCAAAATCATATTTTTATTTTGAAATAGCCACAATTACTTATTAATGGGATGTGCGTAACAATTCAGTATCTCACAACTTCTGAAACGTTAGAATCAGACTGGATAATGCTTCCTCCATTTCTTATTCCACAAATAATTTTTTGTGTTACTTGGTTTTTATCATCAAGCCTACCTTCACAGAGGTACAATGCTATTGAAAGGAATGTAGCAAGACCTAATGTTGAAACCAAGAACTACCTTGCTATTAGTTCATGGGATATTTGAGAAGTGTGGCTGTGTGCTACCCTTAAAAATGTAAAATATCCATGGGCTCTGTGAATTTACTGCAGTATTCCATGGTGCCTCAGCACACAATTTGGAAACTATGGGATTAAACAGATGGACTTTGGAAATAGTAAATACTAATAGCTGGGGTCAGCTAAAGACTAATGGAGTCACAACTCCAGGGATCTGGTGGGCATCAACTTCATATGATTATGTCTTGACTCTTGGACTTCTGGGACAAATGGTGGTTTGGGCTGACTGCCAGTGAGTTGCAGTCTGCCCAAGCTTATCTAATTTGTTGATTTTGAACTTTCAAGAGAAATGAGAACACCTTGAATACAGAATAACAGCCTTTGCTTTCAGTCATTCTAATGGCCTTTATCTGCTTGCTGAAACTCAATTATGAACTCAGGGGAATCTAGTGTATTGTGCTAGTTTTTCATGGAATTAATGTATGGATTATTGGATTAGCAAAGTTCATCCTTTTTTTCTTCTAAAACTGATTTTTCCATCTCGATCCATCATTGGATTTTCTGGATTTTGTTTAGATTTGTATTCGGGGTGAGATGTTGGCTTATCTTCTGTTTTGGAGGGGAGAGCACTGCTTCTGGTAGAATTATGGAATCTAGAACAAGAAGGAATCTTTACGTCACCTACCATGATCCTCTCATTTGGCTCATGAAGAGAGGCCAAACACCTTGTCTAAGGACACTTCTCATTATGGGGCAAGACAAGTCTGGAACCTAGTTTTCAGCCTCCTACAATAGTCTTCTAGTCTACAGTCCTTTTCTACACAATGCTTGCTTAAAGGCCACATCATAAGGACCCCCTCTTCCATTCACACCACTTCAGAGGTCTCAGGGCATTTCATTATAAATTACCTCTCCTCGATCCTGTTGCTGCCAATTATTGAGTGAGCGCTGATCTCAGTCCTACATACAGAGCAACCTCTTGTCATGTCGTGTAACACAATACTGTAATGCTACAAGGTTTGGAAGAGGTTCTTTCTAGAATTTTTAGTTTCTTTTGTTCATTTTCTTAAGTCAGTTGTTCCTAATCTATTTAGAATTACAAACTTGCATAATCATCTAGATTAAAGCAAATGACCTTGTCCTCCTGAAAATGCATACAGACACACACAATTGCACACAGCTGAGGGGATTCTGTGGCCTCTCTGAACTCTTATCAACTTTGGATTAAACATCTCTGCCACTAAATGTGAAAGCTTTTAAAGTATTATTTACAACAAATAATTATTTTTCTCTGCTTTTATTGCTAATACATGTAAATCTCAAGAATTTTAGCCTGCAATTTGGTTTACTTTTTAGATCTTTTCCCTATAAAAGGAAGAGTAAAGATTATTAATAGTTTGTTTCCAGCATTATGAAAATCACAGCCAAAGTTTCTTTTGAAATGAGAGCTAATCAGTCAGTGGTCTCCAAATCCAGGTATCTTTCTTGGTGGTGACAGGTGAGCTTTTAAAAACAGACGCCGTGTCCATTTCCAATCTAGGCCTCACCTGAAGAGTATCATCCAGGAAACATTTTTAACATGTGACAATTATCCTGATGCAGCAGGTGCATCAACCATTGAAAATCCAAAATTGTCATTTTCTAGAGGTGCTACTTGAAGGCTATAGAGGTTGCAAAATCAATGGCATAGCTGGAAATTTATTGTAAAACACCTGCCTTCCTTGATCAAATGTGCTTTCTTTTGAAAAGTATTTGTATCAGGAAATAATACTACCATATAGAAAATTATAGAGAGCAATAAAACAAGATAACAATCAGCTTGATCAAATGTTGACGTGTTGCTATGTATGCTTTATGATTCCAAAAAGTATAGATATACCAGCTTTATTTTGATTTCTAGTATCACTATCGTTCCTTAATTCCTGTGACTTCCTTCTGTGTTAACTTGTATTTTTCTGATATTTTTCAATTATTTTATTTTTAATCATTCTGTTTGGGTTAGTTATATTGGGTTTAGATACATCTAGTTAGCAATGCAGTGTTATTGTTTTTTTCAGTCTGCTGTGATATTCTCTGTTTCCATTTTTCATTTATTATGAATCCTGTAATATTTTGGTTTATTTCTATGATCGGATTTTAGATTTCTCTTTCTGTTTTCTGTTTCCCTTCCTTTATTACCTTTTGTGTTGATCAAATTCTCAATAGCTATTTTACTCTTCTTTCTTTGTATTTTTTCCTACCTTTTCTTCTTTCTCTCTCTCTCTCTTCCTTTCCTTTCCTTTATTTTCCTTTCCTTTCCTTTCCTTTCCTTTATTTTCCTTTTCTTTCCTTTCCTTTTTTCCCTTCCCTTCCCTTCTTCCTCTCTCTCTCTTTCTTTCTCTTTCCTTTCCTTTCTTCCTTTCTTTCCTTTCTCTCTTTCTTTCTTTCACCCATTCATTAGTTAATTCACCCATTCCTTCAGCAGTTGTCCTTAATTTTTAAATACCTGTAACATTAAAAAGTATAAAATTATTTACTATTTCTAGCTTTCTCTTAAAAAATATATCAACCTTAGCCACTGTCATGCTGGTAAATGTTTAGTTACCAGCTTCCTAGAGAAGGAAAAAAATCCTGATTTGTAGCATTTACTGATTTCCCTGGTGTAAATATTCCTACCATGACTGATTCCAAGCTATAAATGTGATGTCAGTGAATGTAAAGTTGGGAAGTAATGCTCAACAGGATATCATCCTAAGTATTCCAGATACCATAGACAGAGATTAACCTCAAGAACATAGGAAATAGCTAAATGAAGCAAAATAACTGGAAAGTAATGGGTTTGGGGTATTTATTACCTTTGCTTCTAATATAATTTATTTAGCTCTAAATTGATGTACTTGAATATTTAAATAATGGCTGTGTTTGATAACCAGTTTGCAAAATTTCTAAAAAGCTGCTTTTTTGATCTCGTTTAAGAACACCACTGATCTTAGACTGCTTTAACCAGCCACTCTGCATTCCTATCCCCACCCCAAATGGACACACAACAATCACTGTTATTTTGGCAGTTTTTGACTTGTTTTATTTTAAATGTGTGCATACAAAATATTACTTCACAGATAGTCATTAATTCATTTATTAACATATGTCAATTTCTGGCTTCATCCTTCTTCCTTAATTCTATGACTTCCTTTTATGTTAATTTGTTATTTTCCTGAAATGCGTCCTTTAATAAATCTATTAGCAAAGGCATATGAGTGGTAAATTCCTTTTGTTTTAATATGTAAAAAAAAAAAAAAAGCTTCAATTTTGCCTTCTTTCCTGAAAAATAGCTTAGTTGTGTAAAACCTGCTAAACTGACAGCAATTTTCCCTCACTACTTTCAAAATATTTGTTCATTCCTTTCTGGCATTTATTATTACTGCTGATGAGTCAGTTATCAGTATGTCGGTATAATTGTCACGGTCTTCTCTTTTTTTCTCTCTTCCTGTTATCTTTAAATTCCCCCCTACCCCCCACTTCTTCAGTGTTGTACAGTTTTGTTAAGATGCCTCTTGGCCTAGATTTATCCATATTTATGCTACTGAATGCCCACAGTACTCAGGTCTATTTACTCATTTCTTCAGTTCTGGAAAACTCATTATTTCTTCAGGTAATACTTCATCTTTTCTTTTCTCATTTTTTTCCCACTTTCTGCAGCACTTAGTAGATGTAAATTGACTCTTGTCAATCTGTTCTTCGTTTCTTGTATCTGATATTTTATGTAGAAAGACGAAACAAAACTCTTAAAAAAAAAAAACCCTCTTTGTCTCTATATGATTAATTTTGGGTAAAGTCCTCAGTTCTTTTTTTCCAATTTTCTACTTCTTTCTTCAACCATTTTTAGTCTAGGGTTTGTATGCTATTAATATTTGTAAAAATCAAATATCTCCCACTTTCCAGAATCTTTGTTTTTTTTCCATAACCATCTATTTTTGTTTAGTATCTTTTTAAAAATAACTTATTTACTTTAAATAGGTGTTATTTCTTCATTTATCTCAGTGAATATTGAAGAGTCTCATTATATGAATATGAAAGTTTTTGTCAGATGGCTCCATCAAATTAATTCCTTTAGCTTAATTACTATGCTGAATATTTATTTTGTTAGCTACCTTTAGTTGCACTGTATTTCTTAATGTGCTTTGTAATTTTGATTTTACAACTTATTGTGAGTGAGAGTTCTTATTGCTTTATTGCTATTTTTTTTTTTTTTTTTGCTGTATTTAACTTTTTTCTTTTCCTTCTATGTGCACCCCTTTGTGTGTGTGTGTGTGTGTTTGTGAGTGACTGCTGCCTACTACCCATGTAACTTTAACTTCTATCCCCATCCTTACCCAAGTCTTCTCTTGCAGTTTCTGTGCTTCTGTTCTTCAGCAATATTAGGGATCTCACAGATGTATCCACCGAACCAATAACTGGCCCAATTCAATTATTGGCCATGGTGGCTAGCAAAATATTTGTGCTTGTTTTGTTTTAAGCTATATTTATAGGGAAGACTGGTTAGTTTCACCTCCTGGCTTTAAGCAGTAAGCCAAGCTCTGGTTTCCCTTCTCACACTTCCTTCACCCCACCCTCAATCTCATCTGAACACTTTAATTCCCATTTACAGCCTCCTCCCACCCCAGGAGCAGGGCTCCTAAACTCCACTGCCGCTACCATACTTGAAATTTAGTAGGTGTACAACTTCAGCTCACCATACAGCTTTGCATTTGTGTTATTTCTGTGGTCCAAAGGATCCTCACCTTGGTTTTAAGTCTGATCTTTTTACTTTTCTGTTTTTATATTATCTATTGTTTGTATAAGATGGGACTTGTCAAGTAAACATTGCATTCTATCATGACATCTTCTGCTTTCAGAGGCTTAAAACCAAATGTACGCAAAATTCAAACTGAGATTCCTAAGCATATTCTTAATGTCAAGAAGCCTTTCTTTTATGTTTCTGTAGAAATGGGGTCTTTCGGTTACTCAAAATAATATTTAAGCCTCATTATGTGATCAGAGTAGTCTAGGCCTTTCTATTTTAAAGAAAGATTTAGATGAGAAACACTGCAGGCGGCTTGAAGATAATATGCTAGGCATGTGATTGTCTCCTGGGGTGTTATTGTCTTCTCTGCTATCTTCCATGATTTCCAAAGTTTTATGAAAGATTCTGTACACATCCAACATAGTATTGGCTGGAATACATTTTATTAGTTACTTTTGCCCAAAGCTGGTATATTGCCTAAAGCTAGTAACTAAAGTCTTGTAACATAATGTCTAGTTATTTATATTACCTTGACCACTTTTATCTTCTGGCATTCCTAATACAGGGAGCTTTTTTCAATTTTTTTTTTTTTTTAAAGCCTTCTTTCTACATATTTTCCTGAGCCCAAGTAATGGAACTGTATCATTCTGCTCATTATGTTCATCATCATTTTGACCCTCATCTTGTGGTCAAAAGAGCATGCATAAATGAAAAGTAGCATCTCCCATCCAAACAAAAAATAATTTAAAAATACCATCCCATTATAGTACAGCATGCATTGCACTTGTATTGATAATCAGTGTATCTGAACATCACCCACATGAGGCTCCAACAATGATACAACAGGACTTTTTCCAGCAATATCTATATATAATAATTGCACACAAATATTAGTCTGACTTTTAAGAAAACAGAAACTATGCGTTTAATATTCTCAGAAAACACAAAAAGATTGAATTGTCATATAGCCAGACCACAAAGATGTTTCTTCCAAAACTGAAGACTAGAAAGACTGCCTCATCTTTGTTACTTTCAGGGAATTGGCAAAACTTGTCACATTCATGCAGAATCAAAATGACCCTTCTTTGGTCCTGTGTGTATGTGTGTGTTGGAGTGTGTCGGGGTTGGGAGGGAGTGTATGTAGCTTTTTTCTTTTTGCAGAGGGTTTATATGTTTAAATGGAGCAAAACTGATATTTCTGTCATGAAGCCCACTGATGGAACCTGGGGTTTGACTCCTGCTATGCTGTAATTTCACTAGACAGTAAATTCTTTGAGAATGAGTCTCTCACAGTATCACATAGAGCATAGCGTATTTTCAGGCATCTCCATTGTTGCTTGTGGTTCCATTTCTCATGTGCTTCCCCCCACACTAATCCTTCCATTGGAATTATTGCCACCATGCGGAGGAGCCCTCAATAAGCCATTCAGCCTGTGTTAAGTCTCTCCTATGTCCATGTGTCGTGCCCCATATATTAAATATTTCTACCATTTTGTATTTTAATCTCAGGAACTTTATCCCCCTTACCATTGGACAATGAACATCCTGAGAGAAGAGCTTGAACCTTTTAACTCAATGTGGTGCCTGGACTAGGTGCTAAATAAATGTTTTTAAATTAAAGTATTCACTACTTCTCTGAGGGGTCTTTAAAAAAATGGGCTTTATTATTATTCTGGTTTTCAGTTGAAACCTAACTTGTGGGAGACACAACAATGTCCCTGCTTACATTAGTCAAAATGTCAGTAGTTTCACATAATAAAAATAGATTTCTCCCTAATGTCTTGGTTCCATACAGTCAGTCAGGACTAGGATTACTCGGTCATGTGGCCCTGTCATCTTCTGGAACTTCATTCCCTTCTATATTCAGTCAGTGTGTGGGAAATGAAGGAGGATGTGAAAGTCTGAAGTTTCATATATAACTTCAACCATACTTCATCAGACAGAACTCAGGCCAATGACTCCAGCTTAGTTGGAAGGAGGCTTGAAAATATAGTCTAGTTATGAGCTAGGAGAAAATAAAATGAAGTTTAGTTAGCCCAGGCTTGCACCTGCTACACTGACATCTAAGGAAGTCTAGAAACTGGTCAAGCCTGTCATGCAATGGCTTATGTGTTGCAAGCACTTTTTTTTTTTTTTTTAACATCACAATAGATTGGCCATTAACTACTTGGAACTTAATTGTCGTTATGTTCCTGGGATTTTAGTGTGTCATTTGCTATACTTTGTTGATGTGAATAGAAGCTGGTAGAAATATTTGATTGACAAAAGCATTTTTTAAATTTGAGAAGTAACTTTGTACCTTGTGACAAAATAAGACATTTCTAAAAAGATTATGATGCAGAAAAAATATTTTTAAGGAGCAGATGAAATTAGCTACCTGAGTCCACACCTTAGCAAGTAAGACTTGTTTATCAAAGTTTGTTTTCTCTAGTTTTAGTCAAATTGATATTTATAAGTCTTTCATACTAGAAATCATTTGAGGGAAATGACATCACTTATTTTTCATGAAGTGTATCTTTTTTTGTAGGATCCATTTTTCTCCATCACTAATGTTTCAACTGCTAACTGGTCTGAGATGTGTTTTTTTAAATGAAACAAACCAAAGTAGGTTCAATTAACTTACAATAACCAGAGGCAATTCAAATGTTTTTCTTTTTTTTTATTGTAAGCAAATCTGCTTTAGCAATTCCTGAGAAATGACAAATTTAGCACTTGCTTTGAAGTATGTTTACATATGAATTTCAATATAAAGATGACTATTCCTTAAGTTTTGTATATAGTAAATAATGAAATTGAATTTTGTTTGGAATACTCTACTTATTCTGTTCCAAAGAAAGGAGTCATTATTTTGTAAATAAGATATGTGCCTCCATTTTACAGGTTTTCCCTGATTTTGCAAGCCTAAGTAGTCAACTGAAAGGGTTCACTCAAATCAAAGATATAAGACATACTATATAATGTGAGGTATAATTTTTTTTTTAAACTTACATCTACCACCGAGAACTTTA
Source organism: Macaca thibetana thibetana (assembly GCF_024542745.1). Classification (NCBI taxonomy): domain Eukaryota; kingdom Metazoa; phylum Chordata; class Mammalia; order Primates; family Cercopithecidae; genus Macaca; species Macaca thibetana. The sequence goes on along the minus strand of NC_065578.1, from coordinate 87,391,263 downwards.
TAAGTAGAGATTTAAGAGGGCAGGCTTGGGGACTGACTGGCCTCCTATAGTTCCTCCTAAACCTGAAAGATTATTATATCAAAAGTCAGCATTTCATTGCCCCCCTATATCCATAAAGAAAATTAAAATCATATGCTGCACAGCAAGCTTAAACCATTCAGAATGCTCGTAAACATATTTAAAGCCAAAATTACAGCTGTTTCTCAACTCTCGGTACCACGTATAGCTCTAGATGCGGTTCTTACGTTGCTGTGCACATACTGTAACAGTAATTACTGTATTTTAAGCACTATGCTATTCCACAAGAACATTTTTTTTGGTGGTGATATAGCAACCTGGTGACAAAGAGCCCCTCCTGTACCACATAACCACCTTCACAAGCAAAACACCGTGTTCTTAATGTTCTTCTAGAGTCTTGTCTTCTTTTGCTAGGGAAGGAGATAACAGGTTTTCTCAAATATGCAACCAAAGAAAGTATTTCATCAAACACACACTGTTCGGTGACCTACTGACAGCTTTTTCTTTCTGTACTTTTAATGCAGTTTTACAGTTGGAATTTAATTGATTGCGCACATGCTTGACTGAAGGACTAACTGGTTCCACTGGTAGTTCCAAACTTGTGTGAGCACCTTTTCTTGTCACTGTGCTCTGAAATATGGATGAATCAACAGTCAAACATGAACTTTAATTAACTTCCACTAGAACATACCATATGTTATACAGAGATGTAGGAAGTGTGAAATCCTTTGCAAAATGGAAATTTCTCAGAATCTGACAAAGTGGGAGCAAATTTATTATTATTTTATCCTCATTATTATTATTTGTGTTTTCATTGTCTTTGTCACCCTCACTCTGAGAGTTTGGTAGGTGATTAGGTTAACAAGTCTTCCATGAGGAACCAAAGTGTACACTGAAGTGATGATGGATCATACACTGTGAGATAACACTTGCAGTGAGAAAGAACTTACCATAAGTTTGTGATACTCTGTTCACTTGATCCCAACTCTATTTATAAGACCATCTATTGAGTAGGATGTCTAGTAGGAAAGGAGCCTGTAAGGTATGTTATTGTGTCCCCTGGCAGACTGGTAAAGTGCATGTCTAGTTCTGCTGGTGTGGACAATTATGGTGAGAGTAACACTTCGTAGCTCTAGGTGTAATGATTTGTACTAAGGATAATCCCCTAGTGATATTTTTGCAGAGATTATTCTTACATCCTAACTCACTGACTTATAACAAACAAGGCTTCCTGTCTGCTAAGTGGGCAAATTAGATGTTATCCATTAGGAATTCTGTGGGGAGCAAAATAAACATAATTTATTCATTTATATATTTACTTGTATTGTCAAGAAAGGTTCTGAGGATGTGTCCTGCTGAAAACCTTTGCTGTACAACTTTTATGTATACTTCTAAGGAGCCTAGAAAGAGACAAAGTCAAATTGGGCCTGGTATTCAAAAGATCCCAGCAGAACCTTTAGCCAGGATAGAGAAACTTGCTAAAGACCTCAATTTTGGGGTTTTCCCTTTGGCTCACAGAGAAGTCTTTGTTCTCCCAGTACCATTCTTCCTAGAAAGAGGACAATACTGTGTTTTTAATCAGAGGAAACCTATATTCAGGCAAAATCTTTCACAGACTCCTTTTACATAAAATCAATAAAAGTAGAGGTGCTTTGGCTTAAGAAGCAGGTCAGAAGGACAGAACCACCCTCTAATTCAAACTTTGTGTGTTGTTTTCCCCGTTTCCTCTCCATGGAAACCTCAAGGGAAACTTGCAGCTCCTCTTAACATAGTATGAAAAGTATTGGCTCGAGACAACTCAGACCACTTGAGACTCATTCTTCTTGACCTGAGGAAGTCCCTCTTTACTATCTATTTTGTCTGATAGAACAAAGGAGAATATTGGAAACTCCAAGCTTGAATGTGCAGCTATTTTATTATATAGATTCCCCTAAAAACTGTAAAATTTCTGTTTATATACAACAATAACTAGCAACACACATATATTTCCAAATACGGGAAAGAAAACTATGAATACACATATGTGTGTGTTTACAGGATCAGTTATACTTATGCAGAACAAGTAGATGTTTATGCTATGATTGGAAAAAACTTCCCTCAGACAAAATATACTTCTCACTGGCCCAGTTGCATGTGTAGAGTCTCCCATTACCTATTCTTCTGGGTAATGGGAATTGTTGAAAAAGAAATAGCATCTGGAGGATGGCATATATTCTGCCATTATTGACTATTAATAGTTTACTTTAAATCAGTCCTCCGGAGAGCAAGATTGGGGGATGGATCGAAATATAGAACAGAGGAAATTCAAAGAAAATAGGAAGTATAGAGAAGAAGTTGAACTGGGGAAACATTATTTTGGTTGGATTTTGAAGTACAAAAGGTTCTGACCAACTGCAGTGGGGCACAGATTTATCCAAGACAGATATTCAAAGACCCAAACCGTACAGAAAGGATAGGGTTGCTAAGAAAATCTTTGTTGCTTTTGCAATTTTTTTAACTACTTAAGAGTTTGTGTGAATATAATCTATATATAAAATTAGTAACCAATTGGCATTTGCATTTGAAAGTCAGTGAGAGGGAGATTGACTTGGTGGCTTGAAGCATACTCAAAATTTTCCAATGGTGTTTATGTGCTTCCCCATGAATCTTTTCACTTTTAACCTCTTTACTTCTTACTGGAATATCTAGGTTGCCTTTCTTAAAAATCAACTTAAGAAAGTGCCCCTAATATGCTGTTGACTGATTCATGAACTATACTAGGAAATCATCTGCTTAATTATACATCTTATAATATTCCTCTGTTCAAAAAGCACTTTGTTGCATCTACGAAACATATAGAATAGATCAATGGGCTAGCTAATGAGGGGTAGGGCGGGTGGTGGGGTTGAAGGCAGTGAGTCTTTCTGTAATACTAGGCAGCTGGATAACAAAACGAGGGCTTAAAAGCGGTCTGCTCTGTAATCCCAGCACTATGGGAGGCCGAGGCATATGGATCACGAGGTCAGGAGATCAAGACCATCCTGGCTAACACGGTGAAACCTCGTCTCTACTAAAAATACAAAAAATTAGCTGGGCGTGATGGCGGGTGACTGTGGTCCCAGCTACTCGGCGGGGTGGGGGAGGGGGGCGGCGGCTGAGGCAGGAGAATGGTGTGAACCCAGGAGGCGGAGCTTGCAGTGAGCCGAGATGGCGCCGCACTCCAGCCTGGATGACAGAATGAGACTCCGTCTCAAAAACACAACAAAAAAAGGGGGTCTGTTCTGTATCCAGCGGGCAGTCGGTTAACTATTATAGTTTCAGCTATGGGGTTACTAAAACTGAAAGATAAACAACTGCTCCATGTCAGATAAATTTTATCTGCATACTTAAAATATCAATCTTCCATAATGATACAGAGAGGAAGATAAAAATAAATAATAAATAAATAAAAAAAATAAAGCCAGATGAGAAAGAAGCCTAAAATGATAAATTGCAAAGTTTTAAATGGCCATTAAAGCTGAGCTGTCAAATGGCTACCAAATGAAGTTTCATTTCTCATTTTATTTATAAACATTCATATAAAATTGCAAGGAGAAAAAAGGGAAAATCCTTGAACTCGTGTGAAAGACATTTTGTGCCGTGTATGTTGAATTACTATTAAGTATTCACCTGTCTTAAATGGGCTCTTTCTCCAGCCTCTGCATCATACATCTTAATGTCAGTAACATCTGCAACTGAATGGTAATGTGGATCAGTGAAGATAATCACTAGTTAATAAGAGCTTGAAATCGTGCTTTGGCTAGTGTACACCCTTTAATGTATTTGGATAATTTACCAGTACAATTTTATTAAATGCTTCTGCTTGATCAAAAAGTGCTTGTATATAAAATTAGCTGAGAATCTGAATTTTAAAAAATTACTAGCACAGTGGTTGTTTTGCTTCATGCAGTCCTTACCTTTTAGTTTTCTTTAGAGCTTAGATTTCAGAAGTCATGGTTTAAAGATGATTCTTGGCTTCTATTTGAGTACATTGGTGGTGAGGTTGCAACCTTCCTCTTTTTTACTAAGTCTATGTACCACAAAGATGAAAAGACAAAAGGTGAAAAATCTATGTTCTTTGCTCCATTGATAAATCTCAAGTGCATTGGGTCTTGTGGGGACACATTGACCTTTACTATTTCTGTTTTTGTTGCTCTTTATTTATTTTGCTGCAGAATGCGATTGGTCATGAAAAATAACCCAGGGGCGATGCGGTGGGTAGTGGAGAGAAGGAGGAGGAGTGACCTGGTTTTGATTAGTTAATTCAGATTAGGGAGTAAATTCTGATTTCACAGCTGCTGTTCAGGTTCAATGGCACTACCAATTTTTCCATTTCCAGTTCCTATATATAAAGCTGACAGTTTCCTCGGCTAGAACCCTTTTTTAATGCTCCTCTTTGGCAGAGGCTCTACCTTTCCCCCCATGATTTTCAGTAGCCTTCCTCCCCCATGCAGCTTTGCCAGAGCTACTCGGTCGTGAGCTTCAAATCTCCTGTAATTCCAGTCCTAGCAGGCCCTTAAAAATGTAGCAATGCACAGATGTGCAGTGAAAATTTTTAAATGTGCACTTTCTTTTAGGAATATGAACACTGAATATCACATAAACCTCTGATGTTCCCCTTGCCACCTTCTAGAGCTTAGCTAACCCTTCCTTCTGTGTTTATATTCATGGCTCTTAGGTACATGGTCGGCCGGCTTTTAGTTCTCACGCTTTGCCATCTCTTTTCTTCTATGCCAAATAGCTTACTGATTTTATGATGTGGGCAGGGGCCAGTGAGGGAATAGTTTGAGTCCACAAGCTCCATTTCCAGTCATGGCCTGGGCTGAGTTTTAATATAGACCTTAGTTAGAGGCAAAGTCTTGTTCTTCACAAAGCTCCCTTTTACAGTTTATATAAAGAAATGATAAACATCAAAAGATCAACAGTTTCCCAAAGAAGCCAATATATAATAGTCATGCCCAGGAGCACTGTTATAACTGGAAACCTTAAAATGAGCATTGAATTGTAGCTTTGTTCCATTTTGTGTTTCCTCCTTATAATAGGGTCCCTTAAAAAGAAAGAGGAATAAAAAAAGGGAGGGAAGTTTGAGAATTGAGACTGGAATGAATCTGATCATTTAGATGTAATGAAGCAAAGAAACAATTTTCAGTTCTGGAGGCTTTTTGTTGTTGTTCTTGGGGGTGGCTATGGATATATTGAAAAATATCTTCTTGCAATCTAGTTGCAAAATAAGTCCTGCCATTTGAGTCTGTATTAACTTAACCAGGTGAAGTGAGTATTTTATGCGTACGTGTGTGATGGGTCAATGAAAAACACCCTCTCAGGGGACTTCACATCCTTTGAAACTGCAAGAAGTAATGAGTCTCATATTTTTCTCTAGTTAAAGAAAAAGCATTTGGAGTGTGTGTGCATCTTCCTCATTACAGAGTATTTGTGAAATTAGGATTTCTCCTATTTTAAAGATGGGCAATCGTCCTTCCAATTGTGTGAAATCTTCATGTATTTCAGGGTTGTTGGGCCTTGAAAATGCCATTTCTTTTAAGAGCCTCAGTAAAGTGAGGGATTCTGACAATGACACTGGTTTCAATAATGCACTGGTAGCAGACGAGTTAATAGGCACGACGCAGAGCTGAGTGCATTTGCATTGTTCAGTGTCTGGCTTAGATATGAAGTATAGGAGAGGGTTTCTGCATACAGGTTAGCTGGGTAGGCTGCATGTCATTGTCCAGAAGTGGTCATTGCTTCCAGGTTGGCGGGTACATATGTGAGTTGTTTTACTGTTTATTACATAAAGTATCTGTGAATTAGTAGATTGTCTATCTGAGGTTGTGAGTTAATCCATGATTAAACTGATCAAGGCTTGCTTGAAAATACTGGATAAAAGGCACTGTTACGTTGCAATAGTCAAAACAAAGAAGTAAGATGAGGACTGTTCTGCAGAAAATTGAGGCTAATGTCTTTCTATATGTCTACAGAGCAAAGCCAAGAAGATAATACAAACCCAAACAGACCAACCTGTTGTCATCATGGATGAAAAAAAGAGGCATCAGTTCAGTGTTTAAGACTGGACTGGAAAGCAGCAGAGGCGGTTCTAGTTCCAGTTTTCGTGCCTCCCTTTTTATAGGGGCCTTCCTCAAAGGGTCACAGGCCAGCAGGAAAGCAAGTCATTTTTGGATTTTGTGCCTTCTGTTAGTCTATTATCTGTGAAATAAGGATGACAACACCCTTTTTCATTCTGCTTCTCATTGGACATTTGGATAGACTGATGAGACAATGAATGTGAATCAGCTTTGAGTTCTTCAGTGGAAAGGTGCTCTAGAAATCCAAACTTACATGTATTGTTTCAGAGTCTCAGCATCTGCCATGATATGGATGGCTGTCAGCAAGCCACAACACCTTCCCACACACCAAAACTGAGCATCCTCTAACCTGCCTGAAAGGCAACATTTAGCATCATTGTGGAGACCCACTTTAGGTATTGACACCTTGAAGTAAGATCCACTTAAGTGCAAGGTTAAAAATGGCTCTTTTTTCACATATCCTAAGTCTTCCACTTGTACAAATGAAAATAAGGAGATTTATGAAACGGCAATGCAAATCTTCATGCTAATCAACAGAGTTTAGAAAAAAATCAGCCAGGAGCCCTGAACATGCCAGTGGCAAGTGTACTGTTTCAGCCTGCAAGAGATAAAGTACAGTGGTGCATATCGGTTAGTTTAATTTATTCAGTCTTTGCCATATCACAACCTTGTGTTTGATTTTCTTATAAACTAATAATTTCTTGAATGAATTAATACTGCTACAGCCACTAGTACCTCTACCTTGTAGAAGTTTTTTTTATTGTTGTGTATGCAACTAAATTGAAATATCTTTCACTTGAAATATTGACTTTAATATCTCATTTGAAAAATTCATGAAGCCTTTGATGTTAAATCCATACTCAATTTAGCCAAATGCCATTAGAATATGCAACACGCCTGAATACAGAAAGCATTATTGTCTGTGTTTCTGCAGAAGAATTACATTTTATGACTGTAACGTCAGGATCTTTTTTGGATTTGTGCATGAGGAAAAGAAAGGGAAAGGCAGCACATTAGATGCAAAATGAAAAGTGGTATTGATTAGGCTCTCATTTACCCACTCTCTGCTTCATTCCCTAAATGCATGGAAATAAGGGTTGTGCCACTGCAACTAACAATGCTCTATAATGAATGGAACAATCTTTAGAAAATTAGTGTGAGCATGTATGATAGTGCACAGATGTTGCTCGGAGTAACTGTCATACATTTCTTTTACATCTCCATTTACGTAAGTCTCTTTATTTCCTAATAGTATCATAATAGAAACATGACAATAGTTAATGATTTCATAAAACATGTAATGTAAAGACTGTCAGAAAGGTAGAACGTTAATTGAAACCTATAGCTATAGTGCATTAGAATTACATTTCCTAAATGAGTCATGTTAAAAATATCCCTCTTGAACCATGAAAGACAAAGACAGGTATTTAAAAAACAAAAACAAAACAACAACAACAAAACAGAACTCAAGCTTTCAGCAAATTAAAAATTTCCCCCCCGGTAAAACACAGAACAACGAACCTTGCAAAATCCACTGCGTGCTAATAGAATGTTTTTTGCCTTTAGTAATTTATGGGCACTTTCTCCCCCATCTATCGATCACATTTTAAAAAGTAAACTGCATTAACATTTTAGAGTATAATGGCTCCAGAAAATGTTTGATTTTTATCACTACTAAAACATCATCGTGATGTGTGCTTTTGTGTTAGCTGGTGCAGGAAAGGGATACTTCTTTTTGCGTGAAAGGGACTTTGGCACCATTCATGTTTATTCAGGTATCTTATGGTGCCCTGAAGTAAAGAGCTCAAGGGTCATGCTACGGACAGGCCACGCTGTTTTTAAGAGTACAAGAAACACATTTATGAAACGAGGGAGGAAAAAGAACGGAGCAGAGAGAAGACAGGAAATGGTAAGTTCCTTACTGGATGAGATAACTGACTAGCCAGAAGACTAAAGATCCTTTTGAGAGTCTTTGATGCAGTCCTTGAGCTCCAGGATGTTAGGCCCTGGGCTGCTGCCCACTCTGTAGCACCATCTGCTGGTCAATCTGCAGTCTCCGTCAGCCTGGGTGGGGAAGTGAACTGCTCTGCTCAAGACAAAGGTCACTACTGACTTCAGTGTTAACAATTTACTCCACATTGGCGGGGGGAGGAACTATTGTTATGTTACACAAGGCTAGTAGGAATGGGACTGGCTATACAGAATTTAACAAAGTGGTTACTCAAAACATCTTCTTTTTAAGGGAAAGAAAGCAAAGCCTTTTTTTTTTTTTTTTTCATGGAGAGGAAAGTATAAGAATCCCATGGATTTTTAGAACAAGACTAAACCATCTGTGCAAGAAAATTTATTCTCACCTTGATCCTTCAACATCTTGTGTATCTCCCATTCTATTAAATTAAGGCATTACTGAAATATGTTTAAAATTGAGCGCCATCCATCATAGAGATTGAGTTAGAATATCTACATAATATTTACACATCTCAACAGGAAAAGTAATTTTTCTTTTCAGTAGTTATCATTTTTGAAAACCCAGGTTGACTTGTAAGCCACCGTCTGTCTCATCCCTTACAAAGCATTTCCTCAGCTGATGCATTTCACTGATTTGATCTCACTGATATGGTAATAAAATCATTGGTCACTCAGACACCGAGCTGGTAGCCATGTGTTGAATCACCTGCTGTTAATTCAGATAGAGGTATACAGATGGGACTCAGGGACCCAAATGTGTTAATCTGAGAAATCCCTCGGCAATATCCCATGGATTACAATATTGCTGAAATATCCGGTATATTACTGCAAGTTAAATACTTCTAGAATTAATTATTAAAAGTGTATTTACCAAGGTTTAGCAACTATTTAATATGTGTTGCTTCCCAATGGGAGATTAGCCTATCTAAGGGCTGTGGAATCCTGGGGCCTTTGGAATTTATTTAACAAATGATAAGCAGCTGATTAAAAATAAATTAAATGCTAGTTAAAAGTATTTAGGGAGCTCATTTAAAGTGTTTCATTAGTAAGGAGTTTCCCCATCCCCTCTTCATTGTTTTAGAATTATTTACCTTATATATTGGGGTAGAAAACAAGATGGCTGCCAGAGAAGAACTGTGTGAATAACCATATTTCTTAACTACATTTTTTCTTTTCTGACAGTTTTGTTTTTTAAGGTGATTTTTTTTTTTTTCTTTTTTTGAGACAGAGTCTCGCTCTGTTATCCAGGCTGGAGTGCAGTGGTGCCATCACGGCTCACTACAGCCTGGACCTCATGGGTTCAGCAATCCTCCCATCTCAGCCTCCTGAGTAGCTGAGATTACAGGCATGTACCACTATGCCCGGCTAATTTTTTATTTTTTATTTATTTTATTTTTAGTAGAGACGGGATTTCAGCATGTTGGCCAGGCTGGTCTCAAACTCCAGGCCTCAAGTTATCCATCTGCCTTGACTTCCTAAAGTGTTGGGATTACAGGTGTGAAACACTGTACTGGTCCCTTAATAATTTTTTTTTAACCTCAGGAAAATAGGTATCTTAATGCAACAGAAACTTGGAAAAAATTTTGGATAATAGGTTTCCCAGTCACAGGCTGTTGTAGGATTCACCTATACTTTTTCTGTTTTTTTCTCGAAATATGTATGTAAGTATCCCTGCCTATTTTCCAATTTTTTTTTCTTCCTAGAGCTAGAGTTCCCAGTTTGTGCAAGAAAAAAACTCATTCTCTCTTATATAGTCATTCGTAGAAAAAAATGTAAATCATAATTTATGACAAAATGATTTGAATTCTTCTTTCAGAGGTATTGAGTGCTTATTATTGTTATTTGCTAGCCATTATACTAGGCTTATTCACATGCTTTCTTTTTGAATTCAGTTTTCAAGGAATTGTCACACTTACAACTTCATTGCATAGTATACACAATGCCAGTCTGCTTGAGCTTGAATCAGAAAAGTTCAAGAGCTCAGACCAACACTGATCTTTCCTTGTATGGAATTTTTGGAGAAAACAGAATTATTTTGCAGCAAGCTCAGAAAAGCAATGAGAATTTTATGTCAAAACCAACCTGAAGACATGTTTAAAGATTGAACTGTGTGTTTTGTTTTAATACTTACATTATGTTTCATGTGCTTGAAATCAATATCTTCATATCTAAGCCTTTTTTGTGTGTGTATGTGTTTAAGTTCCTTGAGACTAAATTCTCAGTCTTTATATGATTAAAAGACATCCTGACTGAGGGCATTATGCTTAATACAAACTAGTTACAAGTAAAGATGACTTTGAACGTGGATCTTATTCTTGTTGATGTCTAAGTGCTATGAATTTGGAGGGAGGATTTGTTAGACAGGGACTGAGTGGCAGTGGGGAGATGGGGCATAGTATAGAGACCAGGCTTTGATGAAGAGAAATGCTGGCTTTCGGAAGGAGACACTGACTCCCCCTTGTTATTCATCAGCATAGTCACAGCAGAGAAGGTTGCTGGGTTGAATGACAGAGGTATGTTTTTAGATGTCTAGGAGGACCAGATAACAAATTAGAACTATCCAGGTTATGAAAAAATACAGCAGATACACCAGATTTATTCAAACAGGAATTTGTGCTATTGGCCAAATATAGACCAAACAGCAAATGGTGACCTGAAATAGGAACTAGCACTTTTGGTAACAGAAATCTCTCCAGAACCAAATCCTGGACAGATAAAGTGCCAGTGAATAGGAGAACCTAATCACAATACAGAGTCTGAGATTGACTTGCGTGACTTGTGGTTAAGAGCTGGAAGTCAATGATAATAATTGAGTCGATTTATCTTAAGGATCAGGGATAATCAACCTAAAAGACAAAAGGAGTTGCCATCTTCATTTATCAGCCAGATCTTGGAACCGGAGGACACAGCCACTTATGGTTCCTGCATGAGGCAACTCCAAAGGCAAATGTAGCATTTACCCAAATCCTGAAGATAAATGTATGTAAAGTGAAGCTCCCACAAGTTAATATGGGTAGCTTTACCACTATTGGAGAAGTGAATAAAATCAAGTGAAAAATAGAATGCATCTTGGCTGTACTCGTTGGCCATGGCCACTGGTCAGGCAGCAGCTGTGGTCTTTATGTTACTAGCAAAGGCTTTGAAACCTCTCCTGGATCATCTCCCACCCTCATGGCTCCCTGAGCAATGCCGATAACAACTAGCCAAGCGACTGATGCTGCTGCTGAAATTACCTCTTTGGTCTCACACAGAGCCATCCTCAATCTGTGGAGAACAGCCAGCATGTTTGGAGAGATGGCAAATTATGGACTGAATGCATCCCATTGTACATTGGGGTTGCATTAGTTCACAGGAGACCTTCCAGTAGGAAGAATGTCTGATCATATTTTATGCTGCCAGGCAGTATTGGTAAATGCCGGAGTCTTGTCTGGAGCTGGGACTCTTAGAAGTTGTCTTTTGTGCTAAAGAATTGTTTTGGTTTATGACAGCTAAAGACCCTGATTCTGAGTACCTGGTTGTGGTAACTATAGATGTGTACCTATAATTATCATAATATTCATGTCTAGAATTGTGAGAAAACCACACATGCTGAGGATATGTTCAGCACATTTAACTCATAGTGGGACTATTCCTTATTAAAACTTTTTCTAATAGTGAAAAAAAAAAATCTCTTTTGGTGCATTGGCACCAGAGCCAATCCATTGCCAATTCCTGAAGCTAAGAAGAACAAAACAGATTATTTTCTGAAACAGGAGATGTTTGTTTTAAACCCCTGGAGAATGTGGAATTTGGCTTAAATGGTATGGCTTTCTCTGATCAAGACTCACATCTCTTAGTACGCTAAACTTAGCCTATTGCTTGAGAAAGGAAAGATGAAAAGGGATGTTCAGTGAATATAGTCCACAATATTGGAGTGTTGGAGTATTATATAGGCCATTGAGAAAACATAAAATAATTACTGATGATAGCTAACATTTGTTGAGTACTTTCTATGTGCTTTGCATAGTACTAAGTTCTTGCATACATGACCTAATTTATTTCTCCTAACCATCTATGAAGTAGATACTGTTATTTTTGCATATTTTTCAAATGAATAAACCCAATGCTTAGAGTGGTTAAGGAAATTGCCTAAGTTTGTTCAGCTGGTAAGTTACAGAGCTGCTTCTGACTTTAGATTTATCTGATTCCAGGGCTCAGTTTCTTCACTTTGAGTGTTTATATAGTGAGAAGATCATTATATGGAATGTTAATGCTATAGGGAATTGAAGGCAATAGGGTCAAAAAAGTGTTAACTTAAACTATATTTAATACTTCCAAAGATGTGAAGACTTGTGACAGTTATGTACTACCCACCTCCCCAATTGAAGATACAAAGCTTACCCCCTGATAGAGGGTACCCCTCTCTGATGGCTTTGCCCTGCCTACCCTCTGGGAGGTAACTGTGATAATGAATTTGATTGGTGCATTTTCTTATACTCTCTCTCTCTCTTTCTGTGTGTATGTACTTAAAGAATGTACCTTATTTTCTACATTACTTTTGATCAGGTTCTGATACGGGAATTTTTTTTGCAAGTTAGAAAGAAGGAGCCTAGAGAGAAAATGGAAATCATACAACTCATCTCTTGTGAGAGTGTGTTGTGCAACATAAAGCTTGTTTTAAAGAATTGGGGTACCTTCCTCAGGACTGTGTGAAAGATCTAAGCAACTTTGCCAGCATATTTTCAGGGAACATGTTTGTGAACCACAAGTACACAAAACAGACCTTGAAATGCTTGCCCTTTCCTGTAACCAAGGGCGGAATGGAATTTGCCCTCTTGTCTGCACTGTGTGACTATCAGAATGGCTCATTTTCTTTGATCCTGTGTTTTCTGGCATTTGGACAATGTACCCCAAGAAGTTAAAATCATCATCCTTGCTTGGCGCTCTGTGGCAGCTGCCTGCCTGGTGGCTTCTGGTAGTTCCGTGAAACGTGTGGGCAGAAGAACAGAAGGGCTGAGGAAGGAATAGAGTGACTGGAATAGCATTCGCCGGCAGAATGTTTGTAGCTGAAGGTGGAGCATATCCAGAGGACACTGTTAGGAATATTTTAAAATCACAGGTGCACTTCTGCTCCTTGCAATTTAAAGGCACACAGTAAATGCAATTTGTATAACTGTTTCACAAAGTGGCTAGATGGCTTCCTTATTTCTAAATTGGAGTTTTTGTGGGCCCTCCGTAGGCAAAGGGAAGGTAAGCTGGGTCTCCTTCTTGCAAGAATGAATGAGTGTAAAGCAACTCCGTTTCCCCAGCACCTGGAAAGAGCGTGTAGGAACTCAAGAAGGGTTTTTTGAAGAAATGATTAAATAGAAATGTCATGTTTTCCCACTTGAGGCTAACTCAATTGTGCAAAAATTTTTACTCATGCCTGTTAACCCCACCACAGTTACTTGGTTCAGCTGTGAGATAGGACGTGATTGCTTCATGCATAGGTGGATTCTGAGCTACTTTCAGAGGCGAAGGAAAGAACTTCCTGTGCCCATGATTTTCATTGATTTACTAAAACCTGAAATGCCACCTGAGGAATGTTTTTAAAGGAACAGAAGAAAGAAATAAAAGAAACCTCCTTAAAATAGTGGTCCAAAGTTTTAAAATTATATATCATATCTGTAAACTTTTTTTGAGTACTTATCCCCAAATATGCGCATTTATTGATTTATACATTATGTACTATTGCATAAATATGTTAATACCTAATAGAACATATGCAAATATTTTAAGAAGGAGACAAACCTGAAATAAAAATATTTTATTTATAAGGGTACAGAACTTTTGCTTTCATAAAGATTATTGTTATGCTATGATTAGTTATAATTCAGACTTTTTTCATCTTGGTTTAATATTTTGTGACATGACTTCTGGGTCTAAATTCAGCTTATTTTAAAATTTTGTTTTAAAGGCTATTATAGCTAAAAATAATATTTTATCAAAGTGTATGGGTATCATGTAAAAAGGCATTGTGGCTACATTTATGGGTTTGTGATACCCAGATGTGGGTCTCCTCCATCACTATAAGGCATTTGTGTGGCTCCTTGGAAAGCTAATGCCCATCTTCCCTGGTGTCAATCAGTTGTCTTTGCAAACTAATTATAAGGTATACATCTTATATATTTTTAACAAATGAATTTAAATCCCTCTGAGAATTTTGATCTGGAAGGTTTTAAAACAGGTTATAATATTCTGTTTTCAAGTTGTTAAGTATGAAGATGTGGTGACATCTTTAGTAGTGGTGCATCTTTAGTAGCAAAATCATTTTTACAATGGAAATGATTCTTAATACAAATTTAAAAATATTCTTTACATAATCCAAGTTTTAGTTTTAAATACACTGTTTGTCATCCATGATTAAAACATTAAGTTAAACCTTAAAGGCCAAATTAAGTACATAAGTTAGTGAATATGCCCCTTGTCTTTTTGCAAAAGAAAATGCACACTTATATTTAAATGTCACAAGATTTTTCTACTTCTCGTTAATGAGATAAATACCTAACCACTGTGATACAAAAGATCTTTGTGGCCCTTCTCTATCTCATTAACAAGAATAGTAAATATTTGACTATATTTTAAAGGCTTTGTGGTTGTCATGGTTGTCGTTATTCCTAAAGGACTTTGACACTTCAGCTTCAATTTCTTTCTTTTTATTTTTTTTTGAGCCCGAGTCTCGCTCTGTTGCCTAGGCTGGAGTGCAGTGGCAGATCTTGGCTCACTGCAACCTCCAACTCCTGGGTTCAAGCGATTCTCCTGCCTCAGCGTCCTGAGTAGCTAGGACTACAGGAGCTTGCCACCACGCCTGGCTAATTTTTTTGTGTTTTAGCAGAGATGGGGTTTCACCACGTTGGCCAGGATGGTCTCAATCACCTGACCTTGTGATCTGCCTGCCTTGGCCTCCCAAAGTGCTGGGATTACAGGCGTGAGCCACTGCGCCTGGCCCAGCTTCAACTTCTTCGCCCATGAATGATGCCAGTAAAGAGTTTTCGGACACAGATTTTGAAATCTTACTTATTTTGTGTGGTTTAGTTTGATTATAACTTGTTAGCATAATACACAAATCCAGTCAACTGTCAGCATCCTGGCGACCTGAAGGCACCCTGCCACTCTTCTACATGTGGACTCCCTGTTCTTTTTTCAGGTCATTTTCATGTCACTTATGTGACATATGACCACTTAAAAGGCAGACTGGGTAACAGTGGCTGAGTAAATGTATATTAAATATCAGTGAGCCTTTTAATTTTTGTGCAAGAAAAATACATATGTGTAAAAGAATTAAGATTTTTCTTCTCTATCTGAGTATATCACCGTATGCATCCCAGATTAAAAACTACCTTTACGGCCTTGACCCCCATTATACTGTGAATCTCCTTGGGTGATGGAAGTACTTGAAGTAATTATGTCACTCAGAATGATTTAATTCAACTTTATTAAAAACAGATTTTGATTGGGTAAAAACATGAGTGAAGTAAATAACCTTGGCCCTTGGTGGTGGTTGATAATTACTGGGATTCAAGGGGTGATGGAGAAGATAACGTACAAACCTTGAAAGCTAAGAGAATGAAACACAAATCCTCATGTTTTACAACATTCTTTCTTCCTACTTTTATGAGAATGCAGAACTGTAGTACAGGGCAATGCAGTCACCACTGCTGTTTTCTCCTAGTCCAGAGTACAGCTGTGTACTGGGTCTATCAGACAGAAAGATCTTGGCCAAGGCAAGACCACGCTTCAACCTGGAGCCAGGACATGGCCCCTGGCAATGGCCAAGGTGTTCAGTCAAAGCACAGGTGGTTGGGATCCAAGGGTGGTATCATCCCATGGATGGCTGGTTGTTACCCTGGATTATGAATATAGCCTGACATTCATTCAGATGTCTAAAATCTAAGTGTTCAAGTAGCTTTTCTGGGCTATGCCATTTTCCAGTGGGAGATATTGAGGCAGCTTTTTAGTTTAAACATATTACAATAATGTTCTATACCAGTTTAGTGGGAAAACCAGTATTTTCAAAGACCCTGTAATCTTTTCACTGAGAGCTGCTTGGAGTTGGTAGCTTTCTTCCTCTTATGCTATTTTAAGCCTGGCAGCAGAAGAGGTGGATTCTATTTTATC
This sequence comes from Macaca thibetana thibetana, assembly GCF_024542745.1. Classification (NCBI taxonomy): domain Eukaryota; kingdom Metazoa; phylum Chordata; class Mammalia; order Primates; family Cercopithecidae; genus Macaca; species Macaca thibetana. The sequence continues at coordinate 87,375,043 of NC_065578.1, read as the reverse complement.
CCCATAATTATTTTAATTTCTGGGCTGATGGTGCCATCACTTTCTCCCTCAACTTTTTCCTACTTTCTTTCACATCATTCTCTACTGAAATGCTACCACCAGACACAGGGAGTCACTACCAGTGGCTGACATCTTTATGATCATTCACAAATGATCACAATCACCAGTGATCACCTTGAATAATGCAATAAGATCATGTTTCTTTTATTTCATTTTGTTTTTAGAGACAGAGTCTTACTCTGTTGCCCAGGCCGGAGTGTAGTGGTGTAATCATGGCTCACTGCAGCCTCAACCTCCTGGGCTCAAGCCATCTTCCAGCCTCAGCCTCCAGAGTAGTGGGACTATAGGCATGTGCTACCATGCCCAGCTAATTTTTAAATATTTTTGTAGAGATGGGGTCTCACTATGTTGCCCAGGCTGGCCTTGTACTCTTGGCCTCAAGCTATCTTCCCACCTCAGCCTCCCAAAGTGCCAGGATTACAGATGTGAGCCACTGTCCCTGGATTCATGGTTCCTTTATATCTGATATTTAGAGGAATAACATGGACATTGTATAATATCATGTTTCGGAGCACATGTGTTTTTCAACATCTATTCTTCTCTGGAGAAAACATGTTCTCTCTTGCTAAGTAAAATACATCTATATTCTGTAAATCCTGAATGCCACATCAGCTTATGTTACACACTATGAGATGAAAAACACCACAATGTGGCACATGTAAGATAGAGCCTATACTCCATTTGTGCTGAGTTTGATGCTGATGGATGAAAACTTATTAGAGGAATTCACTCACCATGCTTGGAGACTTTGCTGTTAATGGTTTTCCATATCTCATTTTTCTGATGTGAGTCTTATTTTAGAGACTTCAGACTAGATGATGGAAGACTGGGGAAACATTCTACCCCCAAAACTCCCCAAACTTGTACACTTTTTATATTGCTGTAACTCATAGGTGAAAGTGGCTGGTGGAGAGAAACAGTACATTATCAAGTCACCGTCTTCTACAGAATACAAATAAGCCACACTGACTACAATGGCCTTCTATCAATTTAAAGGTACCCATGATTTACATTAATGAATTCCATAAAATGTTATTAACTGAGGGATGGCCAGTCTCTGTGAAAAGTATTGATTGTGGAACTCTAAATAAACATATATGTAGGACTTTTAAATATGAAAGCACTCTTTTTATGAAGAACTCAGAGGTTTAGCAAATTTAACCATTGACTATACTCTAGAATTCAGGAAAACATGGCAAAGATCTTCCCAGCTGTGTGGAAAACAGCTTCCCAAAGGCACACACAATATACTTCATAGGAGAACAGGGCACTGCTCTCAGAACCTCATACTGTAGACCACTGGGTGTACAATAAGGCATTGTATGAGAAACACCAGGGACATACTGATAACAGATAATGAACAGCAGTGAAAAGAAGGAGATGAAGAACTATTAGAGACAAGTATGATAATTTGATAGGACCTAATAGAAGCAAAAGTGGTCCCCTAAAGCATAATGCAGTTATTTTCCTGATGGTGATTTTGAATAAATAAGAATGAGTTAAATTATGCTCATTTCACTCTGTTTGAGAAAGCAGATCATTATGCAATACATTTTTTCTAAGTTCTTTCAAAAAGGATTAAATAGTAGTAATTTGAACTTATTGAGCATTTACTATGAAACAAACATTTATCTAAGAGCTTTTTAATGCATTATCTCATCAAATCCTCAGAAAAAGATTATGAAGACTTACCATTATTATTTCCATTTTACAGATGAAGAAATGGAGGCAAAAATACATTAAGTTGCCCAAGATGCAGCCAGAAGTAGACTCAGATCGCCTGTGTTGCATCACTGTGTCATACCTGCCCAATTAAGATAAATAAGTATTGCTACTTAAAATAAAAACCTCAGTTGTCTGAAAATCTTACTTGTATGAATCCTGATGATGCAGTATAAATGAGACACTTATGCATATATTAAAATAGCTTTAATTATAACTAGGCTCCAATTATGTTACCTAGTAAAGTCTTTACTGAGACCTTCTTTATTGATAGATAAGAATGTTTTACAATTAAAGCTTTGATTATTTTCTGTAGGTGGAGGTTTACATATAGCATGAAGATACCTTTAAGGTTGACAACTTGCTGTCAAGATACTTAGGAGAATATTGAATTGATCCTGGAACTTTAGATTTAGAAAATCATTAAGACTTGTTTATGTTATTCCTTTGCTTTGCAAAAATATTTTTTTACAGATGGTACAAAGGTAAACTTTAGCTTTGCTCCTGTCAGAATTATCTAATTTCTAATTAGGGGAGCCTGATTTAATGAGATTTTCCTAAGTAGTTTGGATAAGCCTTGGATGACTGACTTTAAATAAGTGATGTGGTTTTTTAAAAAAAAAGAAACTAGTTAATCATTTGTTGCTTTCATAATTGATCAATCCAGCATTTCTTGTACAGCTAGGTAATTAGGCATTTGTAACAGACACTGGGACTGCAATGGGGGATGAGAAAGGAGAGCCCAAAAGGAAGGAAGCAAGCTACTGTGGTTCCTCACTCCTCTATAGGCTGGAAGGAGCAGGGGAATCCCAGCAGCCACAGTTGGAGCCCACCTATGCATGTTCATCATCCAGCCAGGATCCTGTTGACCACCTCTGCTAAATATTGGAGCTTGTTCCCACATTAGTGTTATCAATTTGGTGAGGTTAGCGGTAATACTAGCTGCCAGTGCAGTTGCGTTTCTGCATACCCTCTTTGTATGTACATGAGACCATCGAAGCCACTAAAAATCAGGGTGAAGATGGCCATTCAAAAATATATCAGTTACTATGTTATTTCAAGAAGGAAACTGCCAAGTAGAATAACCTGTATGCTTGTAAGTTTATCAGAATTGGTTGAATTCAAGTAAATGCTTTGAAAGTTATAGAACAAGTAAACAAAATGACAATGGTGATGAATGAGTAGTTGATTTAACTTATTTCAATCCAAATATCTGTTAGTCATCTTCCTGAATTTCAATTAAAAATATGTCTAGAAAGCAAATACGCTCTGGGCTTCTCAACTTTTTATACATCCATGGAATACACTAACTTCAAAAGGCAATGCCTTTAGTGGGAGCCTGGTTTGGTAGCTTAGAGGGTTTATTTTGAATAGACAAAAGACAGTCCAACAAAAACTGCAACTCAGCCATCATACTTACAAACATGTGTTCCCTTAACCCATTTATTTTAATGAGTAATGAATTACCTCCTGTTTTCCTGAACTTCAGCCTCTTTCCAAAGGGCTATGCAGAAAAGTGCATTGATGTGGAACAACAAGGTAAGATGAGACAGTCTGTTCAACCCATGTTATTAAAACAGTTGGTTCACCTTTTTGATTCTGTGTCATTGTAGTTTCAACCATTCATTTGTTCAATAAGCAGTTTGGTATGTTCTGAGAAATAATGAATATTGATCACAAAATCAATCACTTATTAAGAAACAGACGAAGGGAAATTGTTTATCCAATCAATTGTAATATTTGATTTGTTATTTGTATTTTTCAATTTCTTCTACCCCTCCTCGAAGCTCTCCTTCTCTCAGGAACACCAAGGTAAAGGCATGGAGACACTTGCTGAAACTTCTGAAAGAGCACAAAATCCAATGTATTCATTACAGATCATGCAGTTGAAATAGGCAATAATAAAAGAGAATGTGAGTGAGAACTTCGGACACACTGCCTCTTGCACCTGTGGCTTTTCAGCTGAGACGTTATATAGTAATAGGATTTTCTAAAAAGGATGTGTGCTTACTGCTCATGACATGTAAGCTAGCTAAGTTTTTCTTTAAAAGACAAAACAGTTGCACAGGATTTAAACGTCTACAAGCTAACACAGATTTTGAGCAAACCAGGAAAGAAAGTTTGATTACTTTGGATATATGTGAGACTTGTTCTGATTTTTTAAAAGGCTTTTGGTACAATATAAGTGAAATTTACTCTTTAGAATTTTTTGAAGCTGTAACAATAAAATGTGCTCAGTTGAGGCAGGTTTGAATTAACTAAGTGATGAAATGTGTTGATGAATCTAACATGGGATAGAAAAAGGGGGAAAAGTCACGTATATCCTTCATGATCCTGGGAAAAGGGATCACTGTCCTCTTGTGGAAACTATTGATGAGGACTTTAATAAGCCCTCTGGGGAAAGATTGAGTGAGTCCTCTTATAAAACAACAGGCCTGATCACCATTTTAGATGTCCGAGTTAAAACAAGGAATGAGTCAGGTGCAATCTCAGAGCACATGTTTCTAGTTTCATTTTTCACATATATGAAAAACTAGGGCTTGAAACCAATGTAAAAACTAATCTCATTCCTGGCAGAACTGTTTCCAACTCTTTGCCCTTTTCCCACAGTGCATCTACAGTAGAGAAAATGTAACTGCATCCCCAAGTGGCTAATTAACTTTCCTTGGGATTTGTGAGCACCAGGTGAATATATTGCTCATGCTCATACTTCATCTGAAATGTGATTTTGAATATCCCTCTAGCTGACTGCAGACACTAATGAAAATTGCCTCTTTCTTTCTCTCTTTTTTTCCACCCTGTTTTCCAACCTTAAGATCAGAGCCCTTCATTCACAGCATGGAGTAGTGGGTTTAATTTCCAGCTGAAGTTTCAAGTTTAGATGTTTAGTGGATATCTCGATGGCTGCAAAAGCTGGCAATGCCTTTTTGAAGAACTAAAAGGCTTGCCTGTTTATTTTACTAGTTGAACATCTTCTTGCAGTTGTCTTAAGATGATTAATCATTTGTCTTTCATCTGCTTTTACCTATTACCTTTGAACTTTTCCTTTTTAAACTGGTATTCAGTTTAGTTGTTTCAAATGCCTCCTTGCTGTAAATGAAAGTTCTTTCTGCTGTACCACAGGAGTGAGATCTAATATGTAAGGTGATTATAATTTTAGGAGCATTGTATCATTGTCCACTGGACTGTTATGACCATCTTTTCAAGTGACTCTTTTCGTTAAACTGCTCCATGTCTTTTTTTTCTTCTTCCACCTTATTTGTTTTCTTCTTCTCTCTTTTACTTTTCCTCTCACAGAGCCAATTATTACTTGGTTCTTACATCTTCAGCAACTCAATGCTCTCTGGAGCTGTACCTTTTGCCTGCAAACCATGGGTCTCTCTGTCCCCTTAGAAACCTTCATTAGCAGCCCATCCCACCATTTATCTGCCCCTGCCCTGCAAGCTAAGGTCTTATTTCTCAACTTTCCTTCCATGACAGACTCCAAGTAAAGGTAACTAATACCTGCCACCTTATTTTTTAAATGCTGCTGTATAATTTCTAGAAAGTGGATCTCAGGTTTCCTGCTTTCACTTCATCATCTACACTGGTTTATGTCCTTGCCTGTGCTTTTAGAAAGAAATAATGATCATCTTATTCCCAAATTTTTAAATACCTTTTAAATCTATGAGTTATATGGCTTATCTGCAGCATTTGTTATTTGTGGGCACACCATCCTCATTTATTCATTCAACGAACATTTATTGAGTGCCTAGTATATTCAGGCACTGTCTATGTACTTGAAATCTATGGATGACCAAAGCAAATCAAAATTTCTGCCCTTATACATTACAGGAAAAATATAGACGACAAGAAATTGACATATAAAAAAAAAACCATATTATCTAACTAAAATCACCATCAATTGTAAGACTTATGGGGCTGGCACTTACATGACCTTACCTCTTTTTGTACCCTAGATGTCTCACTTGAGAATTCAAGGAAAAGGAGATAGCGGATGTAAAGGTCCAAATGCAGGATCCAAATGTAAAGGTCCAAATGCAGGAATGTGCCTGATAGATTCCAGGAGGAGGAGGAGGCCATGATGGAGTGGAACGAGTGAGCTGGGCAAGTGGTAGGAGACAAAATCAGAGTGGTTCCTGGCCAGATCGCATGGGGCTTGTGGCTATCAATTGTAAGGACTTTGGCTTTGAAACACTCAAGAGCAGGTGAAGGGTTTTTGGTCAGAGAACTGATGTGATCCGCATGACATTTTAAAAGCCTCACTCTGACTGCCGTGTTGGGTTTGGAATGTTAGAGGCAGAGTAGAAGCAGAGACTACTGCAGCAATCTTAGGCAAGAGGAGATGATGGCCTGGACTGGGCTGGTAGAAATGACAAGAGTGAAGGGTGGTCAGAATGAGCTATTTAGAAGGGTGGGTCAACCTGATTTGATGATGGATTGGATGTGGGGTGTGAGAGCAAAAGAAGAATCTAAGGTGGTTTCTATGTTTTTGGCCTCTGCAGCTGAGCAACCTGGAAATCTCTTTGGCTCTGGCTTCCAGGAGAGAATTTTTTCTCATTTTCTTATTCTGTGCTTCTGGCTTTGCTGTCTTCTTCACACATTCCTTTTCTGGCACCTGCCTCATCATACGTTTTCCCTATGCTGTTCCCTCAGGCTTCTCATCTCTCTGTCTTTTCTTTCTCGTTCCCTTCTCCTGTGTCAACTCAATCTTGAATGCACCCCAGATTCAATTTTCCAGCCCTAACCTCTTTCATGGATTTTGGTCCTGTTTCCAGCTCTTTATTTTCAGATTTCTGATAAAGCCACAGTCATCCTCCCAGTCATCCAGGCTTGAAGCCCCTTGTGCTCCTGTACTAGTATCTTTGCAACTATATAAACAAAATTTCTTTCAGCAGGATTCCCCTTGGGGAGACCCAGCTGATGCACATTTGCAAGAAATGCTTAGAACAGTTAATTGAGATGGGTGGTGAGCACCTCTTAGGATTGCTTGAGAAACAAAAGACGGCAGTTGAACTCCTTCATAGGGTGGACAGTTCCTGTTAGAAGCTGAGCCCTTTGCTTTTCTAGGCATGGCCTTGAGAGATTTGGCCATGAAAAAGCTGGAGTAATATCCAGGACTGTATTGCTTCACATATAAAGGTCTGATAAATTTTAAATTCTCAGGGAAAAAATCTAGAAGTGAGAGAGGTACTATGTGAGAGAATAAAGAGGGAGAAAAAAGCAAAATGATATTTGAAATAAATCTTGTGGTAGGTGTGGGTAAGAGAAGATTGGGAGAAGATAAGTATCTTGTTGGGGATTTTGAAGCTATTGGCTACTGTGTAAATGTAAGGAAAGTCCCCATTTCTGTTTTCTTCATAAAATCTTTAATAAGGATCCCAATATGTGCTCATGGTATTTCTGAGACTGAATTTTTGGGGGACTTTTAACAGATGCTGAGTTCTGTAGGTAGGTTGAGGAGGGTTTAAAAGTGGGATATGACTTGAGGGTGTAATGAGTGGACACAAAGGAACAGCTGCCTCCTGCCTTACCCACTCTGCATATTCCCGTGATTAAAAGCTGTTACCCTGACTCAGCAACAGTATGAATGTTACATGAGCCATTTTCTTCCCTTTCCATGGTCACCAGATTTGTTTTCTGTCATCTGCAAACATGTGGTGACCTCCTAGCTGATCCCTCTGCCTCTTGCATTTTTCCTGACCAATCCAATCTTCACAAAACTTTTGAATTTTAATGGTCATATTAGAGAGAGAAGGATGGAGTTTAGTTTATTACCTGAGACTAGGTAATCTATAAAGAAAAGAGGTTTAATTGGCTAACAGTTCCGCAGATGTACAAGAAGCATAGTAGCTTCTGCTTCTGGAGGGACCTCAGGAAACTTACAATCGTGGTGTAAGGCAAAGGGGAAGCAGGCGGGTCTTACATGGCCAGAGCAGGAGCAAGAGAGGTGGGAGGTGCCACATACTCTTAAACAATCGGATCTCATGAGAGCTCACTATCCCAAGGAGAACAGCACCGAGGCCATGGTGCTAACCCATTCATGAGAATCCCACCCCCATGATCCAATCACTTCCTCCAAGACCCCACCTTCAACACTGGGGATTACAATTCAATACAATTCAATATGGGGACACAGAACAAGACCATATCACACTTTTAGCAGTTAATACCATGAGTATTTAAGTTCAGTTGTCCTGATTGTGAATCCAGGTCAGTTACTTGCTCTGTGATCTTGGTTAAGCTCTCTGAGCTCTGTAAGCCTTAGTTTTTTCCTAAATACAATAGGAATAAAAATTATCTATTTTGTTGTTAAGTTGTGATGTTTACATAAAATTATACTAGCACAGAGTAAGCCCCTAAAATGATAATTAATTCTTATGTCATTCCTCTATACTGAAGCCTTTACAGTTTCCTATTATCTTGTAAGTGAAGAAACCATATCTTAGCATCCGGACCCTCATGCTCTGCCCCTGATGTGGCATTTCTGGCTTCATCTCCCTCTGTACTCAATGCAATTTGTGCCCATCCACCTGTTCGCTATCTTCAAGGAGGCCTTATTTTTGTGCCTGTCTCTGTGGCTTGCTTTTCCCTTCTCCCTCCAGTTATGTGCCCTCTGGACAGTTCCTCACCTGCCGCAAATTACTCACCTTTAGAGACCCAGTGAAAACATTCCTTCATGAAAAACTTTCCTCCTCCCCACTGGTAGAAGCAATCCTTACCCTTTGCCAAGACTCATGACTGACTTTTCAAAGGTGTAGATTATACCTGTTTGGCCCCTTGGGAACTTAGCATCTTGTTTCCTAGATTATCAGCTCTTGGAAGTGTGGATTCTGTCTGTTTAGTCCTTGCAGCCATAATGGTGCCTAGAAGTCTATTCTCATCTCCCTCATTCCCCAACGAGTTCCTGCTTGAGTATATAATCTACGTAGGGACTCCAACCTTATACCTACCTGGAACCTGGCAAAAAATATATATTAAATGAAAGATCAAGTAAGTGAAGAAATGTGTTAGTAAGTGGATGGTAAGCCAGTGAAATCTGTGATGTCCTAACTTTTCTATACACTTTAGCAATGGAGTCAGACCAGCCATCTAAAAATCTAAGGTGTTTTATTTCTTAGGGAATAACAAAAGGCGCTCTTTGGAATTTTGGGTTCTTTTAATCTATTTTGGCCTCTGATCATCTCAGTTTATTATGACTTTTGCTCCCAGCTGCTGTTCTTAGCTTATCTCTCTTGCAGGTTCCCAGAGAATAGAACTCTTATGAGTTCTTATGACACTTGCCCTTTTTTACTTTTGTCCCACTTCTTTCACCTTTTGCTTTTTTAACTGGTTGTCACCTGACTCGGTGCTGGCCAGTTGCTTCCCTTTCCTACTGTTAGATGGCAATTTTATTTTCTGAGGTCCTTAAATAGGAGGGAAACGATAGCTCTTTAAAGATTATGCATTTGTTTACAATATACAAAATATATCGGGAGTCATATACATAACTCTCTAAAGGTTTTGTGTATGTATTTGCTTTACACAAATGTACTACTCTTCCTTTGCTCATTTCTTTACATTTTAGTTTCCTAATAGATACTCCAACACTGTAGAGCTGTGTTAGACTTCCTGGGAAATAAAGAAATAGACACACCTCTGTTGCCTTAGCTATCGTACAGAGGCATGGGCAAGAGGAGAATAGGTACCCACTCTGACAATTGAACAGTGGGCTCATGGAGACCTGAAACCTTATGCACGACACCTTCCCGGCAGGCCAGTAGCAACTCCAGCACTATCCCATTTTTGTGTGGCAGTTTTCATCTGTCCTTGCTTCCGCCTCTATTTTTCACTTCCCTTTTCTTCCTACTGCATTTACTGATGCCTTTTCTCTCTGCTCTAGTTCTCTGCTATATCATGACTTCTCTTTAATAGTAGCTTCTGCTACCTATGGCTTCTACTACTTCACAGCTTTGGTTTACTGCCTATGTGTCTTTCAAAGTGTGTGGCCCACTACTCTCTATAGACCGCTCTACGTGTCATATCCAAATTCCCCAAGGTGAAGATCTGATTGACTAGTTTAGTGTTTGGTGTATAATGACCCTGTTGAATAGGATTCTTCCACAGAGTCACTGCATGAGCTTCTCTGATAGCCATTTCACAAGTGGCTGACTTTGGGATAGGTGCTAGTTCTAGGTACAGAATTTAGAATAAGTATTTCAGAAATAAAGATCACAAAATGCAGAGTAATTCAGGTATAAGTAATTGCGTGTGGACTCTTTATTCAGAAGACTAGGAGTCTAATAGGTTCACTGTGTAGGCAATTACCAATTTTTGTTTAATTTTTAAAATATTCTTATTTATTTATAGATTGTGTTTATACAGGCCAAGGTAAATTGAAGACTTTAGCTATCCTATGAAATTTCTCTCTATAGTGATAATATCTGATAATGCATAGGATATCAAAGAATTATATGCTGAGAAGTGTCAGAAATCACCTTGTCCAGCAGATCTCAACTCCCTGGTCTCAATCAGTTTACAATCCTAAAAATTACTACGGACCCCAGTGAACTTTAGTTTAAGTGAGTTGTATCAATCAATGTTTATTATATTAGATATTAAAGAATATTTTAAAAATATGTATTCATTCCTTTAAAAATAACAGTAATAAATACCTTATAAATAAAATTACATATTTTTACGAAAAATACATTTATATTAGTGAGAAGACTGGTATTGTCTTTTGTCGATCTTTTTAATGGCTGGTTGAATGAATGAGAGCTGGATTCCCATATTTGCTTCTGCATTTCAGCTGTTATCATATGTCATGTAGCCACTAGAAAATTCCGCAGTGTACTTGCGAGCAAATGAGAGTGATACAGGCAAATGACACCTTAGTGTTATTATGAAAGAGTTTTGATTTCAGAGACATCCTGAAAAGATTTCAGAGACCCCAGGGTCTCTGGACCACATTTTGAAAATCTTGAACACATTGGCAGAAGTGGGGTTAGAACTTAGTATCCTGTTTATTCATTATGTCAGGATTCAACCACTGACAAACCGACTGCCTACATTCTGGTCCAAGGAGTTGACAAAATGCCAGGTGTCCACCTATCTCTTGCTGTGAAAACCTGGCCTCAGAGGAGTGAACCAGGGTCTGGGAGGTGAAGAGATTGGTGACATTTCACAGCCATCAAAAGGGACACAAAGATAAGAACACAGGATCCAGGAGATCTCATCCTTGTCCTTTCATTGGTCTGTATGTGCTGCAGTTTCACTCTAAACCTGATGTACTGAAGGTTTGTTATAGAGAAATAAACCAACAAATTGGAAGAAAGAGGACATGATTTGTTCACACCAGTCCCTTTCAGCATTTCCCAGGTTAGATCAGAGGGGCAGTTCTAGGAGCAGCAGTCTCTATTATTGCCTTTAATTTCCCCATGGCCCAGACTAACATTGTCTTTTCCTTTGTAACGCTTTTGGCAGAAAGTCTTTCCCTCATGGTTAGACTTAATTGGAATCCAAGCCAAAGGGGGATGGGACAGGCTGCCATGTTGTAGCACTTTCCTAAGCCAATTCTTCAGGGAGTATCTGTGTTCTGTTGATATAATGATGTAATACAAGGCTTATTGTACAGTACATGGGATTAAAAGAGGATTTTAATTTTGAATTTATTTAAGGGGTAATTTTAATGAAACAAAAAGAAGTATATTTTTATTCAAATTTTTAGTCGAATATATATATGTATACATGCAATATGTGTGGTATATATAGTGTGCTGGTATATGTCTGTGCATACATATATATGTATATTTTTTCATCCTGAAGTTAAATGGTCTCTAGATAATTATAGTAGTAAACACCCGCTTCTCCTCTTCTTGGAGCAGGTGCATGTGATTTTAAAGAAACATCTGAAAAATATTGAAACCACTGAGTGTTAAACTTGAAATTTAAACTGAAACTTTCTTTTTATTGACAGCCTCTAGGTACATGCATTTTAACACTTATGATTATTTGAATAAATGATTATAAAAGTTTTTGAGAATCAAAAATAAAATGCTATTTGTGTATCAAGTGGACTTTTCCCCCTTTCAGTAAAGAATTTCCACATTATGTAATCTTTGGCCTTTATGCTTCATGACTTGAAATGTGAGTACTTATGTACATTTTCATCTTACAATATTTAATGCCGTTGGGAATTTAGCTCATTAATTCCTTTTCTACAAGGTGGGGCTATGCCCTCTTCCAAAGTAAGTTGGAAAAAAATCACTGGCCAGCATTCCATTATTCTATTTTCAATTTTCTCTGATTTTGTGGAGTATTCTAATCTTCTCCAGATGAGTGGAATTGCAGCCCTTTTTGCTTGACGGCCGAAGACAAACACCAAGCTGTCTGGAAGATAGAGTGCCATTTTATTCTTCTGTCGGAATTCCTGATGATATGGGCAAAACATCAGGAAATTCTCTCGAGAAGACTTTCTGAGCCTTCGTAATAGCAGGACCGACATTTCGAACTGAGCTATTATACAATAAAACCCCTTTTGTCCTGCAAATATTAATACACCTTTTTTACCAAAATAATTATAAAGGAACAAGTTTTTGCCCACTATCCACCAACCAACCTCAGATTTTTTTTTTCCTGATTTATGGGATTTGTTTTTCAAAGTTTTCACAGGAATTCAGGAAGTCCCTTATGTGCCTTTTCAAATGTCATTCTCTATGCCTCCCACCTCCTGGGTAACCAATAACTTGAATTTTTAATTTTTAGTTAAACATTCCTTTTTTTTAACATGCCCATTTTTTAACTTTATATAAATAGAATTATGCTCTAAGGATTCTTCTGTGATTTTTTTTCTAAAATGTTATGCTTTTAAGATTCATCCATTACTGTAAAATCTTTATTTTTTAAATATAAGAGAATCATAACTATCAGACTAAGGTAAGGTAAGTGGTCACTTCTGTGTCATCTGTTTTAGAAGAGCTCAACAAAACTTTAGCCACTTGGTCACTTATTCCTGTCAAGTTGTACATACTATCATTTATTTTTCTTTTATAAAAGCCAATACTGTTTACCCATGATTAGTTGAGAGGCATTAAGGGTCATCACTATCAAGCACAAACAAACAAATCTCTAAAATGCCATGTTTACTTCTTATTCAAGTATGTTTCCTTTGATAGGTTAGCTTTAAAAGTGGATAGATATATTCTAAGGTATTTTACAAAAAGGGAAGAGTATGAAAGAATGGAACAATATTGTTTATAGTCTGATGTATGCTAACAACTAAAAATAAGACATTTCTACAAGTTTGGAGGTCTAAGAAGTCCCAGTCTCGATGAATCGGTTTCTGACATTATGAATGGTGGACTGGTTGTATTAAAGCAATGAGTGAGCTAATGGCAGGTTTGAGACTGGGTTTGAATAAATCATCAACCAAACACATCGGGGTGCTGTGAGAGCAGGCTAGACCAGCCATGTGCTTCCTACTTGCCTGGAGACCATAAATCTTGGGCGTTGTAGAAATATTGGAAATACATTTTTTTTTGGTCACTTTAAGTTTCCTAAACCTTTAAAAATATATATTTAAATATTAAATATATTTAGTGTAAAGTTAAATACACATTTTTCTTAAACTAACACTGCCACTATTACGTGTAAAGTGTTCAAGATTATATGTGAGATATTCGGCAGCTTCAAAATTAGAGTGTATATTTGAAATCTTAAATGGAATTGACCTTTCGTATCACTTTTGAATAGGTGCAATATGACTACTGTGCTACCTTCTGGAATCTTTTCAGCGATTATATAATTCTTCCAATATGGTATCATTAAACTTGTAGGAGGTGGAAACCATTACAAAAAGCCCATTCAAATATTGCTAACACTCCTATGAAAATGATTTATTTAATTTATACATATAAATAGTATAACCAAAAAGCAGGAAAGGAGTTACTAAAACCTAATTCTGTACTAAATTAAAACAGAGTGTTTTCATTTTTTTCTCTCTTATTATGACAGTTGAATAATATATGCTATAGTAAATGGATGTCTGGTATAAAGAGCAAAGATCAAGAAATGAGTGTTTAGAACAGTAAATTATATGTTAAAATCTATAAATAGCTTAATAAATATATTCTTGCCTTGAAAAAGCAGAAAATTGCAGGCTACAAAGTCGATTATCCAAATGGTGTGGGTTTGAAATCACCTTTGGAATACAGCCCACATTGTCCCGTTGGGTTTTATAGCTTTTGCATATGAAGCTTCAGTTTTTTAAAAAGGAGTCCTTTTGAAAATGTATTTATTTTTATTTTATGTACCATCTCATTCCAGAAATGATTTGAAGTGACTTATAAATATCCTATTCAGTTTAGGATGGCAGAATTTATACTTGAGGTAATCAGCAGAGAGAAAATATGAGGAAAGCAGTGAAAGCCAGTGACCATGAATTCACAAACCATGCATCTGTGGTCCTATGTGTTTGCTGGCATGTTCGCTAGTGTCACACCACAGATATATCTCTGGGCTTCCTTGCAACCATGGCAGGAGGAAAAGGAGCTTGCTTATGTGACATATATTAAAAATAAATTTCATATTTGGGACCAGTTCAGACTTTTCTGCTTCTGAGACCTGGGAAAACTTTCTTTCAAACTTGTATGGTTAACCTGATTCCCCTAAGATCTACCATATTTTTCTGTATCTTGATGTCAGTTTATTGAGTAAATAGGTTAGAAAGCAACTGCATTCTCCTCATCCCTAGGATCAGAAGTGACTCATTTTAAAGCCATAGGAGCTCCAAACAAGTAGAATAGAGTTTTTGTGTAAGTTAAGGTATGCCATTTTAAAAAGACCCAATCGTAATCCAGTAGCATGACACAATGGGAGTTTATTTTCTTCTGATACAACAATTCAAGGTGAGCATTCCAGGTTTATGGTTGGCCCCACATTCAGAGAGCCAGGTTTTTCCATCACATTGCTCCACCATCTCCCTGGAGCTTATTATCATCTTGACTATGGGAACTGGTCAGCAGTAAGGGGGACAGCATTGGGAAAGGCACTCTGTCTCAAGACCTAGGCCTGGAGGTCCAGGTCTAGGTCTATTTCTGTTCATAGCTCATTGGCAAGAGCTGTCTCATAGATGTTTAAGAAGGCCTGCGGAATACACACAGGCCAAGTTCTCAGTGAACAGAGAACAACAGATTTTGGCAAAAGACTGTTAACCTTCCAGAAGAAATATTTTCAGAGAAACACTCGGGGGTCTTGTCCATCAATCAGTTGAACACCTAATGGCATATTATATTTGATTTTGACGATTTAACAGGAATGTAGAGAACTGTAACTTTAACAGGAATGTCGAGAAACTAAAACTAAACTCATTTATTTTCCCCATTTTTATATCTGGTCTTCATTCCTTAATTTTAGTGTTATTTCCTATCTGTTTGTGCTTCACATTTCATAATTAGATTGATTTCTCTTCCTTTCTTAACCTGCTATCTCTACGTCATTACAATTTTTGATAGCATCAACACTGTAATATCTCTGAAATCTACTTTCCCTGTCCATTTCCACCACCACTGGCCCAGGGTAGGCATTCACTTTTGATCTTCATCATTGCCCTCTAAGTAGACGTTCTGGCTTGAATTTCCTCTCTATCCATCCTATGCTACACACAGCTACTTTGTATTCCTCTCATTATTGACTGAGAATCTGTTGGTTCAGGAAATTGCTGGCAAACAAAGATGAAACAGTTAGGAAAACTGCCCTCAAGAAGCTTGTCATTTAAGAGAAAGATAAGGCACGCACTCACATAACTATGATATGATGTAAACAGCCAGTAATACAATTAGAGGTGTTTGAATCAAAAGGTTCCTGGTGGATTGCCCATCGGAGGAGCTCTATGACATCAAAGTCTTATTTTTTGGACTTCCTTGGAAATATGGGAAAAGAAATTTGGGGGGCCTGAGTCCTCCAAACTTCAAGAAAAAGATAGTGAAGAAAATGATCATTTTAGCTTTCTAGGGTAATGCCTCAAGAAGCTCTCCGAGGCAGGGCTGTGATTGGTACTGCACTGTCCTTTGGCCTAGCCACTGAAGATTTGTTCTATGTTCCTTGACAGGGAAAGTAGTGAATTTAAAAAGGCTAAATTTTAGACAAGAAAGTAATTACCTTTTCCCTCTAATGTTGGAACATCTCAAGTTTTATGAAATGATTTTCATATTAGGAGAAAAAAAATATTTTGAAGGGCCCAAGAACAGTAAGTCTGAGCCTGGAAATCGTAACA
Organism: Macaca thibetana thibetana; assembly: GCF_024542745.1. NCBI lineage: Eukaryota > Metazoa > Chordata > Mammalia > Primates > Cercopithecidae > Macaca > Macaca thibetana. The sequence goes on along the minus strand of NC_065578.1, from coordinate 87,359,007 downwards.
GGTATAGTCTGCGCCATGCACAGGAGAAGGAAGCCCATGGTTGTTTTCTCCCCTGACTTCATAGAATACAGAGTATGGAGGTATGAATCCTCTGGCAAATAAGCTTTATTTTCATGGAACGTATACATAGTTGTTTCCAAGTTATTTCCTACTATGTTATGCTAAATCACATGCCCATTAAGGGAGTGGCCATATTATCATATAGAATGCTTTCAACTGTTATCAATTAAAAATGAAACAACCCAACTGGCTTAAACCACAAAGAAATTTGTTAGCCCACATAATAGGAAGTCCTGGAGTTGGGTGGCCCTAGGATTACTGAATTCAGTGGCCCCGTGAATTAAAGACCCAATTTGTTTTTAACTTCTCTTAATTTCTTTCTCAGCAAGTCAGCTTCCTTCAGAGTTGAATAAAGCAGTGATAGAATCAAGAGATTCCAGGCAGGGAAATGGCATGAGCAAAGGCACAAAGTCAAGGGAAATGGCATGAGCAAAGGCACAAAGTCAAGAGGCCACAGGGCATGTACCGGAAACAGATTCTTTTATTTGACTAAAACATAGGAAATTAATGAGAACTATATTGAAAAAGGTACTGTGAGGCTAGATATTACAGAGTCCTGAATGTGAAACTAAGGAACTTCCACTTAATTCTGTAGACGATTCAGAACCATGGGTGTATTATTTTAGCCAGGGCAGTGATAGGACCAGCAAAGGATGATATGAAGATAAATCTGGCCAGTCAGTAGTGTGAAGTGGAGGATGGAGGGTCTGAAGGTGGCCTGAACTGGGAGGAGCCCAAAACAATAAGTAAGTCTGAAGTAGGATAGCAGAAGACAGAAGGACAAGGAAAGTGTAAATACAAGAGCTAGTACAGAGATAAAACTGATGGGATTTGTCTACTGGTTGGGCAGATGGGCTGGGGGAGGGGGTCAGTGAGGCATCAGAATGAAACAGAGATGTCACAAATGCAGATTGGAAATGTAGGAAGGGATATGGGGAGCAATATTTTTGAACATATTCCCTATGCCAGGCAGAGTATAACAGTAGAGCAATTCACTTCCATAACGTATCAACAAGAAAGAATTTATCATTCCATTCTAACAAATGAGGAAACTAAGGCTGGGGAAACAGTTTAAGAAATGTTTGCATGATTAAATATTTAGCAAATGGAAAAGCCAGAATTTTAACTACATATTCCTAATTTCAAAGCTCAGGCTTTATCCACTCTACCTTTAGGAGGCAAGGAGACTAATTTGTTTTTTCTTCACTGATTCTGCTCCTCTGCTCAAAAGTACTCAGTGGCTCTATCTTGCCCTTGAGAAGAGTCCAACCACTACCGCATTGCATGCAAGTAATGCGGAACCTCTGACTTCCACTTGCTTTTCTAGCCTTATCTTCCCTTACAATCATTTGGTGTCCTATTGCATCTTCCTCATAATAAATATTATTTGGAATTCCCTAAGCACGCAAATGCTTTCTTGTCTCTTTCTGTTTCTTGTGTATATGGCTTCTTTTCCTGAATGCATTTCCTCAATTCCTCTTTCTGTGGAAATTACACCTATCCAATCCTCCATCAGTCTTTTTCTGATTATTCATTTTTATTCACTCTATATTCCCAAGTACTTTATTTGTGGTTAATTTAGTAACATATCATTTACACTATCTTCCTGACAGAGCTGTAAGATCCTTAAGGGCAAGGATTGGTATTACTGGCCTTCATATTCTATGCAGAATGTCTTGTAAGACCATATGCTTATAGGAAATGAGAGACAGACAAGAAAAAAAAGGAAATAAAAGAAAAATGATACAGAGAAATAGAAAGTAATTTGAAGGTTATACACGTAACAAAGTATACTTTGTACTTATTAAATAATTATGTTTATTAAGTTTGAGAAATAGCCTTTATGAGGGAAGACTACTGTAACTTGAATGTTTTATTCTAGAGAAGAAAAGGCTAATGATTGACTTAATTATTGTCTTAAAATTAGTTTAAAAATTTAGATATGGAATTAAGACTAGCTGATTTTCATGGTCAAGAAAGAGAATTTTAATAATTGAAAATGGATATAGAGTAGAATGTATTCCAGTTTGACTTATGGAAAACCTAGCCAACATTTTGGAACTGAAAAAATCCTCAGTGGTCTTCTAGAACAATGCTACAGTAAGAAATAAAGCCACAACATGAAACAAAATACAAATTTCACATATATCCCTAGAGATCTTTTTGAGAACTGGTAACAATCTGTTCTAAGAGATTCTTTTCCCCTCTGTGATTCACAACACATCATGTTTAATTTATTTGCTCGTGTGTTTTTCTACCTCACTCGGGGCAAAATTGGGGTATCACTAATCTTTGTTTTCTCACAGCTTAGCACAATGCCTGGCACATGGTAAGCATGTAGTCAATGTCTGCTGAGTGAAATTGTATGCACAATGGACAACCATGACACAGGCTAAGGGGATCCCCATGCTGATATTTACTCAGAGCTGTAGTAAGCATCTTGGAAAGTCTGCTAAAATTTAAGCTTTCTTTAGCCAATGCTACAAATAATACATCAATAGTACCACCAAGTTTTTATTTACTGAGCAAGTACTTATCTCTAAAGAGGAGACAGGTGTATACAACACGAATCCGGCCTTTTTGGGGAGACATAAGCCAGTCTGGGAAGATATGACCAAATTCCAAGGAATAAAAGCAAGACTATATGTAATTGTAGTTATACCTTTATTTTTATTTATTTTTTAATTATACTTTAAGTTCTGGGATACATGCGCAGAATGTGCAGGTTTGTTACATAGGTATACCTGTGCCAGGGTGGTTTGCTGCACCCATCAACCCGTCATCTACATTAGGTATTTCTCCCAATGCTATCCTTCCTCTAGCCCCCCACTCCTCGACAGGCCCCAAGTGTGTGATGTTCCCCTCCCTGTGTCCATGTGTTCTCATTTTTCAACTCCCACTTATAAGTGATAATATGCAGTGTTTGCTTTTCTGTTTTCATGTTAGTTTGCTGAGAATGATGGTTTCCAGCTTCATCCATGTCTCTGCAAAGGACATAAACTCATCCTTTTTATGATTGCATAGTATTCCATGGTGTATATGTTTTCTTTTATCCAGACTATCATTGATGGGCCTTTGGGTTGGTTCCAAGTCTCTGCTATTGTGAATAGTGCTGCAATAAACATACGTGTGCATGTGTCTTTATAGTAGAATGATTTATAATCCTTTGGGTATATACCCAGTAATGAGATTGCTGGGTCAAATGTTATTTCTGGTTCTAGATCCTTGAGGAATTGCCACACTGTCTTCCACAATGGTTGCACTCCTTTACACTCTCACCAACACTGTAAAAGCATTCCTATCTCTCCACATCCTCTCCAGCATCTGTTGTTTCCTGACTTTTTAATGATCACCATTCTAACTGGCATGAGATGGTATCTCACTGTGGTTTTGATTTGGATTTCTCTAATAGTCAGTGATGATGAGATTTTTTGCGTATGTTTTTTGGCTGCATAAACATCTCCTTTGAGAAAACCTGACAAAAACAAGCAATGGGGAAAGGATTTCATATTTAATAAATGGTGCTGGGGAAACTGGCTAGCCATATGCAGAAAACTGAAACTTGACCCCTTCCTTACATCTTATACAAAAATTAACTCAAGATGGATTAAAGACTTAAATGTAAGACCAAAAACCAATGGCACCAAAGCCAAAATTGACAAATGGGATCTAATTAAACTAAAGAGCTTCTACACAGCAAAAGAAACTATCATCAGAGTGAACAGGCAACATACAGAATGGGAGAAAATCTTTGCAATCTGTCCATCTGACAAAGGGCTAATAATATCCAGAATCTACAAGGAGTTTAAATAAATTTACAAGAAAAAAAACATCAAAAAGTGGGCAAATAATATTTTTATTATTTTAAAACAGGGTCTCATTCTGACACCAAGGCTGGAGTTCAGTGGCATGTTCATAGCTCACTCTAGCCTTAAACTCCCAGGTTCAAACAGTCCTCCCATTTCAGCCTCCTGAGTAGCTGGAAATACAGGTGTGCATTACCATATCTAACTTTTTCTTAAAAATTATTTATTTTGTTGATATGGGGGGTCTCACTATGTTGTCCAGGCTGATCTTGAACTCCTGGGCTCAAGCTAACCTCTCACCTCAGCCTCGCAAAGCACTGGGATTATAGCCGTGAGCCATCACACCTGACAGTTCTACCTTTATTAATAAATCTGCTGGAAATGGAGTTTCTTTATAACAAACTATGCACCAGGCAGGAATAAAGGCATTCAGTCTCTGGACAACATCAAATTGTCTCTGCACATATCTTCTTTCTGTAGCCAACCTGCTGATATCACACAGGATTGTTAGTACACGTGTTGACTGTTGCATCCTGATGTGAATGAGTCTTACCTTCATAGACAATTCCCTTCTAGCAATTTAAATTTTAAGCTTTAATTAATGAAAACCTTTCCCTTCTATTAAAAGAGCTTCATGAACTGGCAAAAAGGTATAGACATTTACATAAATGTACATCTATTTTTGTCTGGGTGTCTATTTATCCTTCATCTATTTATATTTGACTTGGGGGTATTGCGCTATTTGGGATTCCATCGATGGTCTTCCCCGCTAACCACCACCCCAGAACAGCACTCTTCTCTCTCATGGGGGAACTTGCTATTCCTGCTGAAGACATGACCAGTGAAGTTTCTTTGCTATGTGTATTCATCACAACGCCATTCGGAGATTGCAATGATATTGTTTGAGCCCAGATATTCCAGCCTGCTCAAGCTTTCCTGCCTTTTTTGCTTTTCCCTTTCTCTTCTCTTTCTATTCTAAATGCATATCAGATATAACCAGTAACCCTCCACATCCTAACCAAATTATTCCCTTCCTTTCTCTAAAATCTACATTTTATATTGTCTAATACTCTTGACATTCTTTCAGTTTAGTGTACTTTTGTACCATAGTCCCACCTATTTGACACTGCATATTACAAAACTAAGAAATTTCTTAGCTTGAGAAACACAGACTTGAATCATAAAATAAATAAAATTGTAAAAAATAATAAATAAATATAAATAATAAAAATAAATAAATAAATAAACAAATAAAAATTTAAGAAATATTTATTCCACCTTGGACATTTACACAATTACATGCAAATATTACTTAAAGGACATGGCTGTAATCCCCAGGTGCTGAAGATCTGAGAAATAAGTTTTAACAAAGACGTGTGTTGTCAGTTAAAAATGTCCTGCCTTAATGGAGGAATTAATGCATAGTTCTAAGAGCTAATTGTGTGGTACATATGTTCAGTGTTTCCAGGATGCAAAGAAGTGGGATCTCAGGGTTAACATAATACCTGGAGGCTCTCCAGCTAAGCAATCTTCATGTGAGGTCTTTGAGGATGAGTATGAAGGAGTTCTATCAAATCATAGTCAATGTAGTATCATAGGTTTAATTGTTGTTGCCAATATTTCCTAAAAAGTTGCTCCTCATTTGGAAATAATCTTCAGAGTAGGAGTTAGTACACTTGGATTCAGTGAAGTTTTGTCACTGGAAATGTGGGTAGATCGTCTTCCCATCTAGGATTCAATCAGGCGTAAATTCAGAGTACACTTGAATTACGTCTTAAGGAGATATAACGAACATACCAATTATATTCTTTTTGTAAACTACATTAATACATGTTTAGTATTCTTTTATTAAAGACTTTTTTTTGGGAAAGGGAGTTCAGTCAACTGAGACTTTCTTTTTCAGAAAGTTCTGCTTTGCATAAAGCAGCTACATCATAAGGGAAAAAAAAGATGGGAAGAAAAGCACTAGCCATGGTTTTGGAGAGAAATCAAGTGAGTGAAACTAAGGGCATGTGAAGAACAGTCAATATCCAGCAACAGCAGCAAAACAGTTTCAATTTTCTGGATTATTAATTCAAATTCACACGCACATGCCAGTTAAAATTAAAGGCCTCTTTTTACTGCACTAGTTTAAATTAAAGATTATATTCTGCTCCACAAGTCTGAATTAAATAGCTTATTTTGCACACCAAGCTCTCATTTTAAAGCTAATAAAGAAAAGACATAGCATGTACGTGCAAGCTCGAGACAGGAAGGGTCTAAATTACTACACCTGTTTCACTTGGGAGCTACTTTATTAGTGTTACAAAACTTGGCTTTCAATTTGGCACTCAGAAGCACATTTAGAACAAGCATTTCTTTGTTTTGACAGAGAAGCCGTGGTAAATGAATGACGTTTGAGCTAGGTGTGAAATGTGAAGGTACAAAATTAACTGGTAAGGTAATTACTGTTCTAATTCTGCATAAACAAGCGTTTTGAAAATCATTAATAGTTCAGGGAAATAATGTTAGTGATTAAATAAGGTGGCTTGCATCACTGAGCACAACTAAGCTCCTTTAATTACATTTGAAAGCAAGGGAAAGCAGCTAATTAAAATTAGCACAAGGTTCCTGAATGACCAGCACTGCATTGTTGCTCTAACCTGTATAATTGTGTGTTTATTAATATGTCTTCATTTTCCCTCTCGAGCATTTAACAAAATTATTTAAAATAACTAATAACCTTTAAGGAGTAAATGTGACTGAATCCAGTTATCAAAATGAATACTACAGGCCTTGCTCAGGCCTGCCATCAATTCCCTTTTCTAGTGCAATTAACACTGGTAGGAGCGCCATGGTTAAAACCCAGTAAGGTGATGCCCTACTCATGCTGCAGTTGGAAGGTTGGCAACAAGGCAACCTTAGATGCTTAGAAGATGTTTCTTTATGGGGTTGTGCCTTGGCCCTTGTTGTTCCTTTAAGAGAAAAAGAAATGCACTTGTTCACTGTTTTCAGTGTCATTCATTCATTTATGCATTTAATTCATTCATTTGTTCATGTTTGACAAGCTTTTAGCACTGTTCCTGAAGTTACAGAGATCAGAAAGACATGGTCCTAGACAGGACCAGCTAGTTATTTTGTGGGACCAAGTGCAAAGTAAAATGCAGGTTCTTTTGTGCAAAAGTTACTAAGAATTTCATGATAGCCACAGCAGAGTGTTAAGCCTAGCATGGAAACCATTTGAGTGTGGGGCTCTGTGCAACTGCTCAAGTTTTGCACTCGAAACTCAACAAGCTTATCAAGTTGTAAGGATAATGTGCATGGAAACAATAATGAGAAAATGTGATTCCTGTTCACAGTGATAGGGATATAGGCAGAAAAATGATTGTCCAACTGCCAGTCAGTGTTGTCATCTGTGCTGGATTGTACTGATGAGAACATTATTAGAGAATGAGTCACTGTCTGCTTCTACTGAGTACCCGGACCACCATATGTAAGATCAGTAGTCAGTCCTCAAACATAAACTTCCCAAAGGTAGAAACCTCAGTTTGTGTATTTAGGCTTAGAAATTCAATAAAATAATTCCAAAATGGGTTGACTGTTGAATAAATGCAATATAATTATCTATTGTAATATCAGCTAACATTGTTGAGTGTTTGTTGTGTGCCAGGGCACTGCTTTGAGTACTATACAAGAATGATTTCATTTAATGCTCCAGCAACTCTATGAGGTAGATACAATCATTATCCACATTTTACCAATGATCAATTTAGGGAAGAGAATTTAAATGGCTTGCCCAAGACATTAACTGACAGAGCTGGTATTTGAAAGATGGTCTGACTTGAGAACCTGTGTTTTTTTAAATCACTATGCTAAAAGATGATGGGGATGGCAAGGATGATTTATCTGGCTAAGTCCCCTTTTTTTTGCATTTCAATTTGTGTGTATAGATAAACTTGAATCATTTGAGAATCTGAAGTAGTTTTTGCATGTCAATCAAATAATTTTGGACACATAAGATGCAGGAGAAAAAATGTCAGTTATTTTTCAATTTAAAAAATAATTATTGCTCTAGTGTTTGGGGATCGACACATCAAGTAGAAATTTTATGCTAATATCTTTGTCACAAGCCTCCCTCTGAGGTGGCCCAGTGGACATAGCAACTACTATTTGGTCTAACAATTCTTGGAGAGACCAATGCTCCTCAAATTTCTTTTCCTACTGACAAAATGTCTAAGCTTCCTCTCACCTCTGAGAGGGAGGCTGCAAAACATTTGAAAGGTTTTTTTGTATGTTTTGGTTTTTCGACCCCTCCACCCATCCTCACTCCCTCTCTTCCTTCCTTCCTTCCTCCTTCGTTCCCTCCCCTCCCCTCCCCGCTCCCCTGCCCCTCTCTCCCTCCCTCCCTCCCTCCCTCCCTCCCTCCCTCCCTCCCTTCCTTCCTTCCTTCCTTCCTTCCTTCCTTCCTTCCTTCCTTCCTTCCTTCCTTCCTTCTTTGCTTTTTTCCTTTAAAATTTTATCAGATATAGGGGTTGAGCCAAATAATATAGCACTTAACAAATTTTATTTTGGAATAATTCCTCTTTTAACCACTCACACTTTGCTGCTTGTTTGTAGACTTGCCTGACAACTGGTCAGATGTATTGACTCAGTTGACCACACCAATTTTGATGCTTTTTGTCTGTGTGGCCACATGTTAACATGATGAATATTGATTTAATGGGGTAGATCAAAGGAGTTGAGGGTAACTGAGGCTGTTTAATCTATCAGTGATGCTTTATTCTATTATGGCTGAATTTCATTTCTTACTGGCAATTAAGATGTGGCTGTTTTCTTATATTACAGTTGTATCATTTAATATTAGTCATTTTATAGACCGATGGGATTGAAAAACCCTGAATCTATATCATGGGTAACTTTCATTTTTATTTCCTATATTGTCCAAACTCATAGCAGCAGACAATAAAAATTCTGCACCCAGCATATTTAGAGGTCTTTGGCTATTTGCTCAGTTAAAAATTAAACCATCAAAAGTTATAAAACTTTAAATGGGGGAGGAGCCATTAGGATGATAGATATTTTTAAGATAAAATATTTAGAGGGTTCATTGATAGTCTCAAAAACATAAGCCCTACTTTTGTTTCCTATCCTGTTTCGTAGATCTACTCCTCAGAGTCCCTTACTACTTTCATTCCTCATTTATTTTACTAATTTTGCTGACTTCTTTACAAATAATTGATCTGAGCATTAAGCTTCCACATCATTTCCACCAACATTTTTATACTCCCTTGGATGTTGATTGTTTCTCTATAGTTTTTCTGAAAATGTACTTTCAAAATATTCAGTACCTTCCTGATTGTTAATTTCAATGTTTTCACTTACTCTTCTTCGCTGCATCATTTGACGCTTGGACATTCTCCCTTTTCTTAAACTACCTTCCTCCATGGCTTCCACAGTACTTCTGTACTCTGGTCTGTCTCCTACCTCTCTCACTTACTCATCTCTATCATGTTCATGGACTTATGGACTGCATCATCTTTTCCAATTGCTCAAATACAAACTATATCTTAAAGTTTAGCTTCCGCACATCTTTTTTTGCACTTCGTATTAACTGTCTTAACCATACTGACAGTTTCAAGTGTGATTTTTAGGGCGATAGCTTTTCCTTTATATCACTTATCACAGTTTGTCATTGCTTATGTGATTAGTGAGTTCTCAGTAGATTGTTTGCTACATGAGTACAACATTTTAGGCCAGTTTTTCACCAGCATCTAGCACAGTGGTTGGAATGGAGAAAGCACTCAATAAATGTTTGTTAAATGAATGAATGAATGAATGAACACCTTCTGTATTTCCAACTTGTTATTTATCCTGTGCCCTTGTCCGGGGTCTTTAGCTGCCCTAGGATGCCTATATTTTAAGTCTCCTGTCACCTGAAACTCAACATGTCCAAAATCAAACTATCATTGTCCCCCAAACCAGGTCTGTGTCCAGCTTCTGAGTTTGTCACTGACCCTATCTTTTACCCAGCTAACTATAGAGATTTCTAATCATGAAGTCACTCTTAATCTCTTTCTATCTGTCTGGCAATGCTTCATCTCATTTAATTATCATAAAATACTAGTGCCTTAAATGCTTCATCTCATTTAATTCTTATAATATACCTGTGCTATAGATGTAGATATATACATGTACACACAAACAGAAACACACACACATGACAGTATTTCCGTTTTAGATTTAAAAAACTGAGGCATAAATTAAATTCACATGACTACTAAGTAGTACAGCCAGCACTTAATGCAGGCTTGACACATGGTAGGTCTTTAGTAAATGGGTGTTTTTTTCTTTTTGCTGATTATAAACATTTTCTCTTATGACTCAGTCAAGATTTTCTGAATACCTAAGTATTTTATTCTATTTGTCTTAAAACTACTCTATTTTATACAGAATAAGAGTACAACTTTCTTTCCTCTAATTAAACTAACAAATAATATTGAGCATTCCTTATGTGGCAAGCACTGTGTTAAGCCCTGACAATACAAAGATAAATAAGACATGATTTCACAAAGCCTAAATATCTCTGAGGGGGAAATGAAGAGAACCAACAGACTACAACACAATGAGGGAAGTGCTCATGACATGGTAGTGTTTAGGGAAGACAAAGGGGAACAATATTATTTCTCTCTGGGAAGGTGGTAATCAGACGTCTTCGTAGAGAAGGATGCTTTTGATTTGTACATTTAAGAATAAGATTTTATTAGATAAAGAATAGAAGGAATAACATTCCAGGAAAAGGAAGCATCATGAGCAAAGGTTCAGGGGTATGAAGAGGGTGTATGTTTAGGAATTAGCAAGTAGCACAGGATGACTAGAGCTTGAGTGAGGAAGGGGTGAGAAACTCCCTCTTGTTCGTCTCAGGATTCTCCCATAACAACAAGCAAGGTTCTTATGTATGATAGAATGTTCAGTAAATGTTCCAGGGTCCAATAACTGTTTAAACTTTTAGTTTGTTTTGACTCATAAAGGAAACTTGAGCTAAATGTCAGAGAATGATAATGAGCTTTTACCCATGTTCTCAGGACCTAAAATCAACAGAAGTAAGTCCAAGGAAATCAAGCAGAAAGGGCCTTCAGAAATCAAGCTGTTTATTGTGCCTTTTCCGTTCTTTCCCATGATATTCTGGAAAGATGATAGATTTAAGGGAGTATCATAAAAGTGGAGAAGAGAGATGCTTGGTGCTCTTATCCAGTCATTTTGGGAAGGACAGTGAAATGAGTTAGAGAATGAAAGTGAATGCAATCAGCAGCTACATTTTCTGAATTCAGCATCAGTCCTGCTCTCAAACATGCTCCTAGAAGTGGGGGGGGGGGGAACATTTGGGAGGACTTGAAGGAAAACAGGTCTAGGACCAATGGAGATGGGAAAGTCCATTGAGCACAGGAAAAGGACTACACATGATATCAAGATGCCTTTTTTAAAAGTCTCTTCACTAGACTGTAAATTTCCTGAGGACAGAGACTATGGCTAATTTGTTATTATATCTACAATGTCTGTTATGGAAACTGGCATAAAGTAAATATTTGATAAAGAAATGAAAGCAGGGTAGTGATGAGAAATGAAATTGATGGGGTATTGCTGGTCTTAAATGTCAGGTGAAGTGTCTCTGTACTCCAGTGAACAATGATTTTCGATGGAGGTAGTGGGAGTGGTAAAGAGTAACAAGTGAAAGGCAGCATTTTGGAGAGATTATTACAGCATCTGTGTGCAGGAGGAGTAGGAAGATGGAAAGAATATACCTGTGGAATAATGTGAACCTGGAATACAGTGGTAGCAATGGGATCAGAAGGGAAGTGACAGATACAAAAGGTGTAATAAAGGAAGAAATGACTGAACTTGAAGATACATTTTATATGGGAAGAGAAAGAATATAAGACAGTCCAAGATAAATAATAGGATTTGGAGTTCCTTCAACTGGAAGACAGCATGGCTAATGGGACCAAATGAGGGAAGACAGTTCTGAGCCCTGTAGAGGCTGAATTCATCCACATCTTAAGCCAAGGAACCCATGGCCAAATGGCAAAGCAAAGGGAATAATCAAACAATCATGTAACCTTATCAAGTCAGAATTAATCAGGCAAAAAAAAAAAAAAAAAAAAAGATGAAAGAGATTTAGCCAACAGAACCCATATCTAGGTTTTCAAAACCAGGAAGAAACCCAAGATGATATTAGAGTAAAGAAGGAGGTGGGATTCAGGAGTGTACAGACAACAAATAGCTAACATTTTTTGAGAGTTACTATGTAGCAGGCATTGTGCCATTTTGTCTTTACGGATATTATGTCTTTTAACCCCAATGGTATAATTTCAGTTTTACAGATGAGCAAACAAGGCAAAGAAAGGTTAAATTACTTGCCCAAGGTCACACAGTTCAATGCCAGAACCTGTATTCATAATCACTCTTCCACATTGCTGTGTAAGTGTATCAATCAGAGCAGTTCATACCTGGAAAGTCAGGTCATCAACAGAAAGGTGAAAACTCAGGTGACTCTCAAGTGACCCTTTCTCTAGCAGAACCTGACTCACTGGCTACCTCTGCTAGATCAATCAACCCCCTTCCAGATGCTACCCTAACAGTAAAAGAGAAGAGATAAAAAGCTTTCAAGCCAGAATGGATTTCTTAAGTCCCTATGAAGTTTGAAAAATATGAAGGTTACTGATAAAAGAACACAGGACACATAAAGTATACTAACAGAGACTCTCAAATACTTATTCCATAATTTAATTGGAGCTATAATTTACTTCTCAAATAGCATATCAATTTCCTAAGATTTTATATTTCACAATTGAACTGCTTTCTAGTGTTCCACTATCTTCTATGCAAGCCTGTATATGATTCCATCTATTTTTACTGTTTAAAATGTATATATATGTAAATTATTATTCATTGGATCCTTTTGCATCTGAGATATAAATGCTGAATCAATGTGGGAAACATCAAGTGTCTGTTTTAACTTGACTTGATTATACCTAAATATAAAATATAAATTAGCATTTTATTCTTGGTTGTATTTATTGTTGTATTATATCATGCATTAATTAAAAATATATGTGTTTTAAAAACACCTAATTTACAATTCATCTGTCTACACCACCGTAAGGTCAAAATTTGTAAAGATTGAAAGATTTACACTAAATTTTTTAACAGAATGTAATATATCCTTATTGATTATGTTTGAGATTTATTATAGATTTTAGCTCAGTATTAAAGGTTTACAAAATAGAAAATAACCAGACTCCAAGATGCCTGTGTTTTGTAATGTTGCCAAACATCATTTTTCTAGTCTATTGAGGTGATTGACATGTAGGTATGATTCAGGGGGGAAAGTATTATTAATAGGAAGAAAAGTTATGACTATTGAATCATGACACTTTGCTGTTTTAAGTAATGTGCTGGCTCTGTGTTCTCAAAGAGAACATCATTGAAATGGAGAACAGGTTAAAGACGCTGCACCTTTTTAAAAAATCAAAACACTAATGGAATGAGCCATTGAGATTTAAAATAAAATAAGTACTCAGGGGTGGAAAGTGTCAGGATGACTACCACACCAAATCAAACTGTTCCCAGATTCCCACTTCGACCCCTTCCTCACCACCCCCATCTCTGGTTCCCGGAATATGAACCTTCCACAGTTGTCATACAAATGAAAATTATGTTCACACGACTGACCATGAATTATCAATGAAAGTTCACTTAGTGAAATATGACTTACCTACAAAATTTGAGGCACAGAACTCTGAAATGCAATGAGAGACACTAGTAGGAGATATACTATAAATTACTATATTTGTTCATTTCATTTATTGCTCTTAGAAAAATATTCAAACTCCATATTCTGGCTTGCTAGGTCTCCAAAGTTTGCTACTCTTTTTAACATCATCCTTTTATTTGTTCATTCAAAAAATATTTACTGATACTTAATAGGTATCAGAAAATATTCTAAGTTCTAAATATACGGTAAGATCCTATATTTGAGACCACCCTTTTTATGGATGAGTTGAAACAATACGTAATTAAACAATGAATTAAGACAGACTTGGTGCAGTGGTTCACACCCGTAATCCCAGCACTTTGGGAAGCTGGAGAGGGAAGATCAGCTGAGCCCAGGAGTTCAAGGCCAGCCTGGGCAACATAGTGAGATCCTGTTTCTAAAACAAAAACAACAACAAAAATTTTTTTTAAATTAACTGGATGTGGTAGTGCTCACCTATAGTCCCAGCTACTAGGGAGGCTGAGGGAGAAGGATTGCTTGAGCCCGGAAGTTCGAGGCTGCATTGAGCCATGATTGCACCATTAAACTACAGCCTGAGTGACAGAGTGAGACCATGTCTCTAAAACAATCAAACAAACAAAGCATTAAGATAATTTTATAATGAAGTGTTTCTGTAATAAATAATTTGAAAAACTTGAAAAGATTCAATTTAAGAAATGCTAAAAATAAGTTGTAAAATCAGGTGTAAGCAAGAAACCTAAAAAAAATTTTTGGAAAAATACTGTAAAAATCTGCATTCAGATTACTCAAAATTATCTCTAAGTTCTTTCTCTACTCCAGAAAAAGCTAAACTGAAAGTTGCTGGTGATGTATTACACAACAAAGAAAAAACAAAACTCTAATGCAGGACTCATTCTCAAAAAGTCTTATCTCCATATCAATTATCTGATAAAGGAATATATATTTAGAGAGTAAGGTAAAATAAGAATAAGTTGAAATAAAATGTTTAGGGTTTTTAAAATCACATTTTATGTTTTCTCACTTAAATGTCATTTAAAATCAACTGATTAAATACAGAATGCAAATTTATTTGATAACGAGTTTCTATTTATTGTCTTCTACTTATTACAGGAACCATGACAAAAATCAGACAAGTTAATGTCATGGAGGCAACATGGGGGTAGGTCAGGGAGCAGCATTCACTCTGGTGAGCAATGAAAGCCTTTTCTGGCACTGCCCTCTGGAACTTGAGTGACTCTTTCAGGTGCTCTCTCCTGCCCCTGAATCTCCACACATGTTGTTTTCCCTGGATTACTTGAATGGCCCTCCACTCTTCTTCCTTTCCCTTCACTGGTGCCTATGTCACAGTAGGTCAAACTGAGATGTCTTACTCTCCTCAAAGCCTTTGGGGTCCCTTGTATGTCGTTCCTCTAATATGTCTTACACTGAGTTATAACTTCGTGCTTACTCATCTGGGTTCCCTGGCACACGATGCTTTGTGAGGACTAGGGTCCTGGTGTACTTTATTCCCTCTTGCATTCCCAGCACCTAACATACTGTTTGGCATAAAATGCCCACCAAAGACACATTTATTAAAAGAATGCATGTATCATAACAAATGAGGACATTTGAAATGAAAGGAGAAGACAGACCTAATTAAGTGAATAGCATGAGCAATCACTTTTTCTAAACTTGCAGTAGCATTTGGTAACCTCCACTTTTGTGCAACATAAAGGAAGAAACAACTGATGCTTTAGAAGGAACCACTAAGCAACATGTTTCAGCCTTAGAGTGATGGGGATACACTAAGTACATTATGTATGCATGATTTGGATTTTTTCCTAAAGTGGGATCAACCGTAGCCAAGGGGCTGGTAGTAGAGATGCGGCAGTGGGGTAGATATTAGTTGTGATGAGGAGAAAAGCTCTTATCCCGACAGTTTTTAACCATGGTTACTAGGAAAAAGCTTGGTGAGCTTGTTACTAACTTGTTCTTTTAAGGCAATATAAAAAATGTAAGATTAATTAAAGTTAAAAATCATGTAAGAAGAGAAAAATTTATATGCACCAACAAGCCATTTTAGGCAAAGTAGGCTATTTAGTTATTCTACAATGCAGGTTATGAAGTGCTGAAATTTAAGGTTTTAATTTTTTAATTTGGATTAGCTCTAGTCAGCTGACCTACCTATGTAAGCTGCAGACATGGTGAAAGAATGTCCAGGACTCAATAATAATTTTGACTGGCTGGGAAGAGAGGTACAAAAACTTGGAATATATATGTGTGTGTGTGTGTGTGTGTGTGTGTGTGTATGCTTGCTCATATGGGGAAAACATAAAATAGGAAGAAAAGGCTTTTAAAACCACATTGGAAAAGTATTCATTATACATTAGAATTTAATTTAAAGTGGAGCCACTAGGAACTTCTATCTGAGGGGATTCATTTACTGAAGTACTAATGCAAACTCAGAAGAAGCCATCTCATCTCTAAGAGCACCTCTCAGCATGGGTCGTCAAGGGAAGCATTCTATCAAGCCTCCAGTGTGTTATCTACAATTCACTTGCATGCCCCTTGCCTTGTGCCCCAGAAGCATCTGTAGAACACAAGTGAAAACCAGTCTTCTCTTTCATCTGCTAGCACCACATAAAACTGGGTGTTTAGAAACCAGCAAGATGCCCTGTGATGTTATACATGTATGCTAAAAGTGGATGTTTTCTTGCTGTGATGTTCTTAATTTGGTTTACAGACAATGTACAAAGCTTTTTGTCAGTGGACATGACCACAAAAGCAGATATTTTTCAGGCTTCTGAAGTACTGTTTTTCTTTTCTTCAAAAAACCCACAGGCTCACATTTTGTATTATTTGGAGCTATAATTTGGCAGGATTTGAGATATGTAAGTTTCTTTTCCCCAAGACTTAAGAAGAAAGGACTTAGAGAAAGTACTCTCAGCTGGAATAGGGAGGGATACAGGGAAGATCGGGTACCTTTCTAATGTGTCTCTTTTCCCACCGAAGCCCTGATGTTAGAGGACATTGACTAGTGACAAACAGTGCAATTTTCTTTGTATGTGAACTAGAGCATTTCAGCTAAAAGCTTAAAGGAGCTTACAGGTAAGATGTCTCGGCAAGAGTTTCTCCCCTGAAAGATTACAACTTAATAAATGTGCAGTGACTCCATTTGGACCCCTACCTGTCTGGAAATACAAAATCACAGTCTGTCTGCTGCCTTAAACTCGTGCCTCATGCACACATGAGCTGTCCCCCTCTGAGGTTTACTGGAGTGTATTTCATTAGAAACTCTTTGTGGCATCGTGAACCTGATTGTAATGAATGGGCTGAACTCTGAAAGCACTGGGCACTGACCTCCCATCTGCTGATATCCTAAATCAGGCCATTAGAGGATTCCACAAGAAAGAGCATGCTGTTTATAGGTTAATTTATCTCTCATTTGGTTCAACTAGATGTGTGCTTATAAAGGTCCTCTAATTGAATCTTATAGATGTCACAGAGATCTTTCCATTTTAAGGAAGCCTGTGGAAATAAATACAGTCAGTTCTCAGTTATCTATGGTAATGGAGACTGAGTAGCATAGATGCACGTAATATGGAAGTGGTCTTCTAGCCTCATTTGTGTGATTAATTTTAAACCTCCATCCCCATCCAATATTGAACCAGAACGGCTACAATTGCTAAACCTGGTCACTTTCTCATTTATTTTGGCTGATAAGTCTCCCATCAAAATGCTATAAACAAGCAAAGGAGGCCCAGTGCCTGAATACTACATGAATCTCTTTAAAACAAGAAGGCATGTAGATACTGATGGAGTCAGATGTAGAAATTCGTTTGATTAATGGCATAGTACCATCAGAAAAGTCAGGCATTACTAACTGTCCATAGCATATGTATACATTATGGTAGCCTGAGACCCAGTAATCACCACAAGGGCACTGTCATTTAGCGCTCACTCTGTGCCAAGCACTAGGCTAAATATTCATATTTAATTGCTTAAAGGAGGTTTGGAGCAACTTTTATCTTTATTTTGTAGATGAGGAAACTGAGGCTTAACAGATTAAATATTTGCCTTGCATGCAGTACTAGTGAGAACCTGGTAGGACTGGAAGCCTTGGTCAACTTCCAAGCTCTTCTCCTCTTATCCCAGAATTGACTTCCCACCTTTTCTCTCCCTAGCATGGGAGGCTGTCAGGAGTCATCCACATGATGCCCCGTGGCACATGTTAGTTTGATATCCTCTTGCTGCAAACCTCTTCACTAGCCACATCTTGATTCAACATCTTATAAAAGTTGTTTAACCCTCATCTGCAAGTTCCTGGTACTGAAATATCATGAAAAAGTGTAGGTGCATGGGATGGATCCTCTTTACTCAAAACTGATCATCTATCCCCTAGTACCTGGAAAATCATTTTTATTTTGATGCTTTTGTGAATTCTTTATGTGCTTCTGCCCCTTTTGCCAGAGCCAATATACAAACGCTTCACTTTTTCCTATTTTAAAAAAATGTTTCAACTACATGGAATACCCATGCCAATGTTTTACTAAACTATTATCATAAATGAAGAGTTTACTAATCACCTAGTGGAACGCCGACTCTTTGGCATGTTGCTGTCCTTGTACACCTAGCAGCAGTCAAGTCCTAAATATTTGAAGGTGTATGCTTCTAGTACTTAGTTAATTCATTTATCACCTACCTTTAAGGGATAATTGTGGGTGCATAATTTTAGCAACATCATTATGCCTGTTGATATAATCCAGAGCCGCCACAGTGGTGCAACCCCTGATTATATGTTCAATTAACTGCCACATGTTGTCAGCATCTCTCATCCACCAAGTTTTCTTCTGTTGGATACTTGTAGTAATTTATAGCAAAAACAGTCCTACTAGGAATTGTCACAACAACCCCATGGCCTCACAAGTTCAGAGGCACGAGTGACACATAGCTTTGTTTTCTGGTCTGCACTTTGGGTAAAGAGAGCCTGGGCTTGCAGTCAAACTACCTGATTTCTGGTATGGGTTCTATGTGATTTTGGGCAAGTTGTTAACTTTTCCTAGGAACTGTTTCATTTGGATATGAAATGAACGTGAAAGTGTGTGACTTGCCTAACCTCCCATGATTATTGTGAGGTTCACTTGGAATAATATATTTGAATGCACTCTAAAACTTGTAAGGCAGAGGCAAAATGTGACATGTATTTTCCTGATGTTATATTCATACACACTAAGAAACATTTTCACTATCCATCTTATGTTTGTGCAGTTAAACAATTTTTATTCATATTTTAATGGTAGAAAATAGCTGTTATTTTCACTTTTTTCACTATATGTAAATTCACTGAAGTCAGAGACAAAAATCTTAGACCTCTCTGTCTCCTCTCTGAAACCTAGACCTGCTTTAACTTAAAATGCCTTGACTCAATAGGTGTGAGGTTGTTTGGTTTGAGGAATATACGTTGTTGACATTAACTACACCCTTTCTATGGTCTTTATGAATTAGGCTTGTGAAATTAGAACTTTCTGGTGCTCTACGGTGTTTTGTCATGGAATGATCTTTAGTCTAAACAGGGTCATTTTAGAAGAATAAATTATAACTTGCACCCAAGACCCAGGAAGGCCTCTGTTTTGATAGCATCATCCTCATCTGCAGAATAGCTCTGACCCACATTTTCCATTTTGCTAATGTATTTACTCGGTTTAGATCTGGTGGTTTTTTTTTTTTTTTTTTTTTTTGAGTGAAAACATCAGCGCAAAATATGAAGCTAATATCCATGTATCCTACAGCCCAAGGGGAAGAGAACTACGAAGGAATAGGAATGCAGCTGGTTTATAAGGTGCCTTATGGGAATTAACAAAAGGCATCTTCTGTGAGTGAACAAATTAGGAAAAGTTGACTCCTCTCTGAGGTAACAATCCCATGCCAGGGCGTTTAACTTGGAGAGTGGAGTCTGGGCTTATTTTAGCTCCCATTCACTGCTTTTGATGGTGCCTTTGTGCAAGGTACACATTGCATCGTGACATGAGAAGAGGAGACTTTTTTCTCCTAATGGGAAAACAACCCACAAGCTCATGCAAACATATACTCATTACCCAAATCCCAGCACCAGACGGGTCTATGGAATGGCTACAGGCAATACCTTGTCCTTTCTTTTCCACTTATCTCCTACCCCACCATGGATTTTCCCTTGCTTTTTTTCTTTCTTTTTTTTTTTTGATATATATTTTTTTAATCCCCAATTCACCTTAGTTAGGTTTTACCTGTGTAGGACTATGGATAAGAAAAGGAGGAGGCTGTGTGGGACTTGTCAAAGGGCCCATGATTCTCTAGAGGAGATGGCTCTGGCCATACAGTGTCAAGGACCTCTGGAAACACAATATTCAGAGTTAATATATTCCACAAATACTTATCATGTCCCTACAGTGTACCAAGTTTCAGTGGTACAGCAGTGGCCAATTGTACAAGCTGTTTGCTCTGCTTGGCTACTTCCCCTGACCTGTCCAACTCCCCCTCCTTATCCTTCAGGTCTCAGTTGAAATGTCCCTTTCCTACCCAGACTCCTGTAAGTTTCTGTGGTCTTCTACACTCTGTCTTTCAAAACATTCTCCACTTTTGTGATTACTAGTGTAAAGACATTCTTCCCTACGAGACTCTTGTCATATGAGGTTAGGGACCATGACTGCTATGGCTCTGGGGCCTAGTTGAGTACCTGGCATATAGTAGACCCTCAATAAGTACTGGATAAATGAATGGATGAATGAATGAAAGAATAATGACTACAAAACATAGAACCCAATTAATTCACCCTTTGATAAACCTTTGTGAAAATGCTATTATGCATTTGAATGGGAGGTACATATCCATTCTTGAAATCTAATGAGCTTTGAAATTACTAAAGTTTCCTGCCTAGAGTTTCCCTATAATCTTTGCATAAAAGATCTTTTTAAACAAAAGTATGTTAAATCAGAATATCAGAAAAAAAGTCTTTTCATCAGTTTTAACAATAACACGGCCATCTTATTTGACAAAAAGAGAACCTCAGAATTTAGTCCACTGGGGTGATTTATATGATTAATTGTGGCCTGCTGCTGCAATATGGCAATAGTGATAAATAACAATGTGTTGGGATATTTTAATTGTAAAACAGCCGTTTCTCTGGCCTTTGATTGATCATGGTCACCGTAATCATGACTGAAACCTTTCATTAACCTTTTTATATTTAATTTCTTCTTTTGAATTAACATCATTATAAATCCTATTCCCATGAACAAAATGACACGTATCCTGTCAAGAAGCACCTAAGCTTCCTGGCATTGTGTGGCTGCTGAACAAGAAGTAGAAACTAACCTTTTTCCCAAGCAAATTTGAAAAAGAAAGGGTTTCTAAAAGGCTGCGCTTCTTGTCTTCCCTCCTGGGGAGGTCTCATCATGATGTGGGGACACCCAGTGAGTATAATGTTCTAAAGACCCATAAAACATTATTTGACACGAAAATTTTGCCTCGCCTATGAGCTGGTGCTAATGAATTACATATGATGCAAGAAGCAGCATGGCTGAAATATTTTTATTAATACTAATAATATTTTTTGCTTATACAGCAGCTTTCATTGCAGAAAACTGAGTTGGAAAGGAAGCTGTAAAGACCTACTTGGGGTAAAATTACTGGCTCATAACTTTTTAGACTTGCTGCTACCCTTCCACCATGCTAGGGCCAGGGGGCTGAGTGTGCAGATAATGTGGTTCACCTTGAGGAATTTCAGTAATCAAAGATTCCTAGCCTTAGGGATTCCACAGGAAAACAAAGTGAAAATATTTTTTTAAAGGGGTGTCATATGTAATCTCCACAACATCACTGTGAAATGGGTGTTCTACTTGTTTTATAGACTAGGTGACTAAGGCACAGAGAGATTAAGCAACTTTCCCCACTGGCCCACATCGCTCTTTGGAATGGAACCCCCTGTGGTTCCTTTGGGCTCTGGCCTGATGAGGACAGGATAGCTTGGACCACTGTTGGGGCATGCTGCTGACAGTCTGTGCTGTGTTTTGATACTTATTGTAAAATCCTTCACATTTTCTTTGGTACATGTACTTCTTTCAGTTTCCCAACCAGATTGCCATCTCCATGAGGAGAAGAATTTGAGTTTAGGTTTATAAAGTGTATCTTTTATTTTTGGAATTAAAACCCAGGACATATACTTCAGTCAGGGCACAAGTTGTATCTTAGTTTTGGCTGCTATAACAGAATGTCATAGGCTGGGTGGCTTAAACAACAGAAACTTATTTATCACAGTCAGAAGCCCGGGAAGTCTGAGATCAGGGTGACAGCATGGTTGGGTTCTGGTGAGATCCCTCTTCCTGGTTTGCAGACAGCTGCTCTCTCATTGTGTCCTTGCCTGGCAGAGAGGGATAGAGATAATCTCTCTTGTGTCTCTTTTTATAAAGGCATTGATACCATTCATGAGGGCTTCACTCTCATGACCTATTACCTTCTGAAGGTCCAACCTCCAAACCAGTATGACACAGGAGATTAGGGCTTCAACATATGAATTTGGAGGAACACAAACATTCAGCCCATAGCAAGTTGATTTCTCATGGGGACAATGAGAAAGGATTTTGAAACCAGGGCCATTCTAGTAAACCCAGGACATAAGTAGTCATAACGATTGCATTTTCTTTTATAGAAAAGACCAAAAGGAGAGTAGTCTGCTTTCATTTCTAGGTTAAACTTATAAGGTATGTGCATTTTAGTAGCAAATTGATGTCTGGTACTCTGTATGACACATTCAAAATGTCAGTATTTTTACTCTTTATGTGCTAATCATGCTCTAGGGACTTCGTTTAAACTAATACACAATCCAGAATGTAGAATTTATTTATTTTCACTAAAAATACAACTTTTAAGTTATATCTCTTTGAAATGTTTACTTACTTTTGAGACAAGGCATCCAGGAAACCAAATAAGCATTCTGGGAATTTTAGAGACCATGGAATGCAATGTCTATGAAGGCAAGGAATTAGTCTCAGCCCATTAACCTACAGAAAATATTTTCCTGGTGGCTTGCATTCTTGGGCCCACTATACAGACCCTAACTTTCCAATGAATAGGTCTGAAGAGATATAAACTCTTTATTACCCAGTCTTCCCCTTATTATATTTTTATCACAAACTTACACAATATGGCCTTGGTCATTTTACCAACTCATTTCTTACTCATTTCAAACTGTTTCTCTCACAATATTATAAGTAGTTGCATGTGCTTTATATGGCCTGATAACATTTGGAATGCACCTTAATCTCATCAGCAGCACAACACAAATCATCGTTTAGGTGGATTAATTGAGACAGGGGCTTACAAATGGTAAGTCATCTCCATTTTCATTGATTCTGCTACCTTCAATTTTAAAAGGTAACATTCCAGGTGGGTCAACAGAATGGTGCCAAAGAAGAAAACAGCAGGTCTGGGATCCACACACTTGAATTTAGCAACTGGGTTCTGCTTCTCTTTCTTTCTTTCCTTCCTTCCTTCCTTCCTTCCTTCCTTCCTTCCTTCCTTCCTTCCTTCTTTTTTTTTTTTTTTGAGACAGAGTCTTGCTCTGTGGCCAAACTGGAGTGCAGTGGTGTGATCTCAGCTCACTGCAAACTCCGCCTCCCATTCAAGTGATTCTCCTGCTTCAGCCTCCCGAGTAGCTGGGACTACAGGTGTAAACCACCACACCCAGCTAATTTTTGTATTTTTAGTAGAGATGAGGTTTCACCATGTTGGCCAAGATGGTCTCTATCTCTTGACCTCATGATCTGCCTGCCTCGGCCTCCCAAAGTGCGGGGATTACAGGCGTGAGCGACTGCACCTGGCCTCTGCTTGTTTCTTAACTTGACCTTGGGCAGCTAACTTAATGACTTTGAATCTCAGTTTTCCTGTAGCAATGATGATCTCGTAAGACCAAAGAAGATAATGAATGTAAAAGTTCCCTGATAACTGTGCAGTAGTTCACATAAGGTAACTTATTGGGTTAAGTACAGTTAGTACTTGCTATAAGCTGACATATGTATTTCTAAAAACAAGCTGAAATGAGGAAGACTATGGATATAATTGCCTGACCAGAATTGTCCAATAGAAGTATAATGCTAACCACAAGTGTGAGCCACATATGTAAATTTTAAATTTTATAGTAGTGATATTTTAAAAACTAAAAAGGGAATTATTTTGAAAATATATCTGCTTTAATCATATCTTAAATTTTATTTCAACATAGTGAACATTAAAAAATTAACTGGCTAGTTTGAATTATTTTTTATTTTTTACCAGAGAAAGAATATAAAAGAGTGTGTATTTTACATTTACAGCATCTCTCAGTTTGAACCAGTCACATTTCAAATGCTAGTTCAGTAGCCACACATCGCCACTGGCAATTATAGTAGATAAAAAACGTTTAGGGCCTGGGTCATGTACCCTCCCTTGGAACAGGAGTTCAGGTTCAATTTTCAAACTATACAGACTGAAAGTGGGGAAAAATGAATAGAAATTAAGATCTGTTTCTTGGAAGAGAAAAAATGAAATTTGTAGAGGCAAAATCATTTTTAATACTATCTCCATCATCATCATCATCATCATCATCATCATCATCACTCCCACAAAATCTCTTAACTTTCAAGGAATCACAATCTCTGATCTCCAGGCCTTTCAGGTTAAATTCCATTGAAATTAATTCTGTCGTTCAGTGTAAAGGTAGTTGTTGGGCCAGGCACTGTGGCTTATGCCAGTAATCCCAGCACTTTGGGAGGCCGAGGCAGGCGGATCACGAGGTGAGGAATTCGAGACCAGCCTGGCCATGACAGTGAAACCCCGTCTCTACTAAAAATACAAAAAATTAGCCGGGCGTGGTGGCGGGTGCCTGTAATCCCAGCTACTCGGGAGGCTGAGGCAGGAGAATCGCTTGAATCTGGGAGGCAGAGGTTACAGTGAGCTAAGATCATGCCATTGCACTCCAGCCTTAGCAACAGAGTGAGACTCCAGTTAAAAACAAAACAAAAAAATTTTTCGTACAGAGAGCGTGTGCATCTAGGATTTAGGGAATAGGACTTTGGTCCTAGCTGTGTTATCAGCTAGCTGAGCTGGACACTAAAGTTCCCTGGTCTTCAAATTCTTCATCTGTAATATAAAAGGGTTAGCATAGGCATTTTCTATTCTAATACTACTAAAATTAAATTAATTAGGTATAATTTATACATAACAAAATATACCTATTTTAATTGTATATTTTGATGTTTTGACAAATTTAACACTCCTCTAACTCTCAGTGTGATCAAGATACAGAAACATTTTCATCTCCCCAAAATGCTACCTTGTGCTTCTTCCCAGGCAATTTTCTGTTGATGGACACAGCGGTTTCTAGGTTTTGTATCAAGTAACTTCCAGACATGGCTGAAGTCAGAACTGAAATAGATTTAGATGGATTTTTCTAATTTATCCCCAGAGAGTGTACTTTTAAGTTTATAAGAAACTGTTTTCAAGTGTTTGTACCACTTTATACTAGTAATAGATAAGAATTCCAGTTGTTTCACGTCCTTGCCAAGACTTGGTATTGTCAGTCTTTTTAATTTCAGCCATTGGAATGTGTATGTAATGGTATCTCATTGTGGTTTTAATTTGCATTTGATACAAATAACAACAAAATTCTGATGACTTAATCATAATAAAGCTCTTTCCATGTGCTGATTAGCCACTTGTATGTCATCTTCTACGAAGCATTTATTCAAATATTTTGTCCATTTTAAAAGCTAGGTTGCTTTACTGATTGTCATATACAATCATAGCAATTTTTTTGTTTTTACTTGTCTTTTATTTTTTAATGGCACGTTTAGAAGAACAAAGACTTTTAATTTAAAGTTATATTTATCAGTCTTTTCTTTTATGATTCATTCATTTTGTGTTTTAATCTAGTAAATCTTTGCCTATGCCAAGGCTATGAAGATTTTATCCTATTTTTGTCTAGGAATTTTATAGTTCCACTTTTCAATTTAGGTCTCTTATCCATTTTGAGTTCATTTGTGTATGAAGTGAGGTAAGGAATGAGATTAATTTTTTTCCAAATAGATATCCAATTGCTTCATTTTCTAATCTTTTCCCTATTAAATTATCTATGCAGTTTATATATATATGTGTGTGTGTGTGTGTGTGTGTGTTTATTTCTATAAAATGTTTACATCATGGACTATTGTGTTTATTTTTGTGTCTCTTGCTTAAAGCAATTTAGGAATGAGAGTGTTGAGCATGAGTCTCTTTTCTGAATCCAAAGCCTATTCTGAATGCAGTAATGAGGAATTAGAAGGATAGTCATATTCCTGGAGCCTCGACTACTGACTCCATCTCACATCTTTGCTCAGGATCCAACTATGGGAGGATGGAAGGTTCTGAGGGTCTTATATAGAAGTAACCTCCAAGCTTCTCAAGGATTTGGATATCAGGTTATTTTTTCTTTTCTTTCTTCTGTATCCTCCCATCTGACACTTCCGATTCACATGGCCACCATGCCAATTGCAAATAACTTCTCCTCTGGGCTTACCTGGATCTGTATTGAAATGTATAGTGCTTTATACATACGTAAACTAGATCTGTAGGACTAGAATACTCCAAACTATTCATATTAAACTTGTAAGAGATACAATTTTTCTATCTTTAATAGTCTTTGAAAATAATTTATATGTTAACAGTGGATAGCATATACTCTATGAGTTAGGATACTTCTTGTTTTAGAATTTCCTTTAGAGAAAATGTTGAAACTGACCCTCTCTGTCACAATTTTCATCATTGTTTGTGTTTATTTTTCATTACATTGAGCTGTTACATTGCCCTAAGCTGTGGCAGATTTGATTTCTTGTAGTGCTGTGTTGTTCTGTTTTTGTTATCCTTCTCATTACTTCTTCTTAGCACCCTGTCCTTGACTTCATAATACTAGGAAGACCCAGCTTGTAAATCTGCTTTTGGCAGAATAAGATATCTTCATCTTTGAGGTCACGTTTCAGGCTTTTGTTCAGTCACAAGTTCTGTTTGGATTTATCCTCGGTGTGTCTACTTGAATATTCAAAAAGTCATCAGCTAGTCTAATTTGTTTTTTTTTAGCCATGTAAAAGACTGATTTGCTTTGACAGGTGGATCAGAAACAGAATTGGAGCTATTTTATCTGGACCTAATTAAACAACCTTCATTACCGGCAGATATATGTTTGTGACTTAAAATTAGCATGATTGGAATTAAAACTCAAAATATAAGGCATTGAATTCAGATATGGCTGGTTTAAAAATAAATTCCATACATTTTAAATGCAGCAAGTCTGGATTTTAAATATCCTATAGTGACAAATTCCATTTAGGGGTGTGTGCATGTGTGTGTGTGTGTGTGTGTGTATGCATGCACACATGGCTGTGGACACAGATAATAGTAAAGATATGACCCATATTTTCAGAACAGTTACAGAGGAGCATTCTAAGTTATGAAACTTTAATAAAAATTTTTTTAATCTCATTTCTCCTCTCCCCAGCCCAAAGTACTGAATTCAGCTTTGAGGATTTTGTGTAGCTTTCTTTGATTTCAAAGGTTACGTTCTCAATAAAATTATTTCTATTCATCATTGTCAAATTTCTGAGATTTTGTGGTTGCCTTTTATTATACGTATCCTGATTGTGTATGTGTGTGTGTGTGTGTGTGTGTGTGTGTGTGTGTATATATATATATATATATACACACATATATATATAGAGAGAGAGAGAGTGGAACTTGCTTAAAGTGTCCTTCCACATGTAACATTTTAAGTCACATTAGATTTTTTATAGTATTTTATTTCCTTAACCTTTTGAGGAAGATTTTAAAAGAGTTTGTATGTGCATATAAATCTACATACACACACATCAAATAATACATGTAGCTGTAGTTGGGCATTCTGGGTAATAATAGAAACTTAGTAATTATCAAATAATTATAAAATATGTATTTTTTGTCTTTCTTAGAATTTTTGAGGGTTATTATGTACTGAGATATATGAGCCAGATTTTATCTTATGAAGAAAAATAAAAGGTTGAATAAAACATATTGACATTTCTGTTCAACATTAAGGCTGCAGGAATTATGGTGGATTCCTTTTCCTAACAAACATTAATATGAGATTCCTGGTGTGATGAGAACTGGATATCAAGATTCTAATCCCTCCCCCTGCCTTTGTGCATCAGAAGCCTTCTCCAAATTATTAAAATTCCAGGTCTTTTGTGATACTTCTTAATGCATCGTTGCAATTTTAACTGCTTTAAAATGCAAGTAAGAGCACCTTCTTAGTATTTATAGCCTCCTTGTGTACCTAACTGTTTTTTTTAATAAAATATAAAATAAAGCATTAGTGTTTATCCATGTCCTTTTAAAAATTAGAATTTCCAGATGATCCCTCCTTTTATATATTTTTCCAGGAATCAAAACAACAGTTTCTGCAAGTGTTTGTCACCTTTGTTTAGATTTACTTAGTTCCTCCTTGTTACTAATGAGGGATCTAGTTCAACTGTTGCTCCTTCTTCTGATCTTTGTTCCATCACTTCCTTAATATAAAAGACATACTGACTTAACACTAGTTCAATTGTAGGCATTGCTTTCATTTGTGTTCCAAGTGGAAGTGCTAATTTTTGCCATGTACATTGTCATCTTCTTTGAGTCTTTTTTGAATCCCAGGTTTGATGTGATCTGAACTGTAGGTGGTTGAATTTAATTTGGGAGCATCCAGATGAACTGGTTGGCCAAAATGAAATTTAAGTCTTTGTTTTCTTCTTATCTTTCACAAGGGTGTTTAGTATTCTTTCCTTTTTTCTCCTAATGCAGTGAGGATGATGACAACACCTTTATCCAGGCTTCTTGCTGTTGTCTGGCAACTCCCTTAGTGCTGGGAAAGCCTCTAGAGAGCTGGCCACATCAGGTAGCAGCCTGGACAAGGGCTTTCTGAATGGTTGTCTTAAGCCCGTCAATGTGTAGAAGGCTGTGTTTTTATAAAATTGTATCAGTTTTCCTTTGTCAAAGCCCATCACATAGCATTCAAAAATTAGACTAATTTTTAGAGTTCATAGGCATAGGTTTGAATTCTAGCATCTCAATTTACAGACTGTATGACCTTTGAAAGTTACTTAATATCATGGAGTTTTACTTTTCTTATCTGTAAAACCAGGGTAATCAGTCCCACACTCAAGGAGAAGTGAGGGTTAAATAAGGAGAGTGTAGCATAGTAGTTGGGAGCAGAGAGGCTGGGGCTGGATGGCCTACTTTCAAGGGCATGCAACTATTACTTGTCACATGATTTGGGGCAATTCATTAATCTTTCAATTCTTTGGTTTCCTCATTTGAGAATATGGGTTATAATAGCATCTATTTACAGGATTGTGAGGATTAAATCAAATAATACCTTTAAAGCACCTGTAACCTTACTTGGCACATGGGAAGCATCTCATAGATTTGTTCATTTAACAAATATTTATGAGATACCTACAATGTGGCAAGGATTATTTTAGGTTCTGGAGACAGCAATGAACAAAATTCCTACCCCCTTTAGCTTTTATTATAGTGGGTGGAAGCAGACAAAATAGCAAATATAATAGCAACTATAAACAGCAAATATAAAAACAGTATATATAATAAGAGGTATGGAGATAAAGCAGAAAAGGAGGATAAGAATGGTCATGGCTGGGGTGCAACTTGAGATAGGATTGTCAGTGTAGGCTCACTGAGAAGATAGTATTTGAGCAAAAACCTGAAAGTGGGAAAGATCAAACCATTGTTAAATGAGGTCTACGAAAGAGTTAAGTGCAAGGCCCCTGAGGTAGGAGACTGAGTGAGCAGACGGTAACAGTAATAAAAGATAAGGCCAGAGAGGAGATCAGGGCCAGTTCAGAGGGTCTAACATCTACTATTAGGAATTTGATGTTTTACCCTGTGAGAGCAGAAGAGTGACATGATCTGACACATTTTATAAGGAATACCTGACTGCTAAGTTGTGGGTGGACTGTAAGGGGCAAGGGTAGACACGGGAAGATGAGTTAACAGCTATAACAGGATAAAGGTGCCCTGCTTCAGAATGGTCCTGGAGGAGGTGGAAAGTGAGCAGAATGGGGATATATTCTGAAAGTGTTGCTGTCAGCACTAGCTATCATCATTACTAAATGAGATAATGCACATTTGGAACATTGATTGCTACAGAGTAAACAGTTATAAAAAGGTAGACAATTGTTTTTAATGAATAAACTGGTTTTAGTCCAAAATTTTTCTTGTGAATTTGGGAAGAAACTGAGACTTCCTAATTAACTGTCTCAAAAGGAGTTAAGTGTGATGTCAGGAAGGACTTCACTCATATTCACAATGCCCTGTCAAGCACTGGATTAACTAACTAAGGATATTTGAATCTTACTTTTCTAAATCCCTTCATTTAGGAAACTACCTATGTAAATATTTCCTAGCTGAAAAATCCATTAGATAAGGAACAGGCAAACCACCCCTCAGGGGCCAAATCTAGCTCACTTCCTGTTTTGTAAATAAAGCTTTATTGAAACACAGCCATGTTCATTTATTACATGTTATCTATAGCTGCTTTCACACTACACATCAGAGTTAAATAGTTGTGAAGCCTAAAATACTTACTCTCTGGCCCTTTACAGAAACTGCCTTAGATGAACATTTATTTGTGGCTCAAAATTATAAACACGTACTTATTTAGAATATATTTATGAAAATATATGGCATCCAGCACTTAGTATAGGCCCAAAGGTACTCATAAATATGTATATTTTGGAGGAAGAGTCCAGGCATGCATCCTTGGGAAGGTCTCATCATCATCATAGTACTATTTATCAATGATTTACTACATTCCAGATGACTGTTGTAACCACTTTACATTTACTAGGTCATTTTAACCTGACAGCAATCATTGGGGAGATAATATTGATATTCTTACCTTACCGATGAGAAAACTGAGGTACAGAGGGGATAAGTGGCTTGTTCAGAGTTGAACTGTATGTGCCTATCAGAGCCAAGGATGCAAACCTAGGCAGTCTGGCTTCAGAGCCTACACTCTACATCTCTGTGCTTTACTTCTGTCCAGGCAGCTTTTGAATAGTTCCTTTGCTAGATCGTGTGTGTGTGTGTGTATGTGTTTGGCTTCTCTATCAACAAATTCCTACACTTGGCTATTGAACCCCACCTTGTGAGATTGTTCAATGCATTGATCATTCACATCTCTGCTGTCTAAATGGCTACAACACAATGACACCATTCAGCAGCTGAGGGCTGGAAAAACTGCCCCATCCCCAATTGTTCTTTCCTTTTAAGTTGACAGAATAACAGAAAGCCAATTTTGATGCTTGTAAATGTGAAGTTTCAAAGAATAATGCAAAATTAATTTTCATATGTTTATGAGTTTATCCAAGTTGAGGGGTTCTTAACTCTTGAAACTTCAATGTTGGGTTGTTAGAAGTGGATATCATCTTCCTTTAAATAACAGGCTATTTTAGAACAAGATTAGATCTGTCAGAATTGAAAATAGTGTATTTATGTTTCATTGTAAACCTTTCATTTCTTTAAGGGCTCAAGGTTCCCAAGGGAGCATTAAAATCCAAATGATGTCCCCAAGAGCTGGATTTTGCATTTGGATCTCTGATTTAGCTTACATGTGAAAGCAGAAGTTGTCTGTCTGTTTTCACCAATTGACAACACATTTGAAAAGAAGCAGCTCAACTTCTTTCAGCTACAATCTGCAGTAATGTTTCTCCTTTCCCCCATTCCAAGGCCTTTACTCGATGATAGCTGCAAATAAGTGTGTTTTCGTGCTAAATTCACCTGTTTTTGGTTAACTGCAATGCTAAATATGCAGCTGCCACAGATCAGAAGCTACAAGGTACGAGGGTGTTGTAGCTGCTTAAAAAGTGCTCCGATTCATGGTTTAGATGCCAGAGCCCCCAGTGCTTGTCCAAAGGCAGTCTAATCCAAAGCCCACGGATGTGGCTTCTTGGTGTTTCTCTTTTGCTGAAACCTACCATTTTCTCTCACACTCAAAATCCGCTCCCCAGGCAGGGATTTACTTTTCAAGGATTTCCCCCAAAGTCTCTGAAACTTCAATTGGCCTGAGAATTAAGTTATCCGGATTTAGATGCATGCAGTAAATGACTGACAATAAGGAACCCACCACACTTTCGTATTCTCATAGAACACCAGAAATGCAGGGAAAAAAAGATGTTGTTTGCAAGAGAGTAGATTGTGCATCATGGTAATGAAGGCCAAAGGTGCTGTTCGTTTCCTCGTTCCCTCCCTCCCTCCCTCCCTCCCTTCCTTCCTTCCTTCCTTCCTTCCTTCCTTCCTTCCTTCCTTCCTTCCTTCCTTCCACAAATAGTTACCAAGTATCTACTATGACAGACTGTGATGGACTCTGAAGATACAATTATAAACAAGACAAACAAAGGTCATCGCCTTTGTGGAACTTACTGGAAGAGACAGAAATACAACAAATAATTAACAATAAATTATGCACATAATTATGTGATTACACTAGGTAAATTCTGTGTAGAAAAAGTATAGAATATGATGGGCAAGACTAATGGGAAACTTAGACTGATAAGCAGGTGAAGCCTCTTTCTCGGGGGGGAAGTGTCACATCAACTGACACTTGATAAATAAGTAAGAGTCTGTCAGCCCAGAGAAGGCGGGGGAGGAGGTGGGCAGAAACATCCCTGGCAGATGAAGAAGGGTCTATGCTAGAAAGGACTGAAAGAAGACCAGAGTGGATTCTGTGTACCATGTGAGGCTATAAGCATGTGAATTTAACCTGGAGCGGTAGTCAAGGGCTGTGACTTGCTGCTTGGCAGACCAGATTTTCAAATCTGAACTTTATCCTAAGAGCAATAAGGAGCAACTAAAAAAATTAAGGAGGCTAGGTGCGGTGGCTCACGCCTGTAATTCCAGCACTTTGGCAGGCCAAGGCGGGTGAATCACCTGAGGTTGAGGGTTTGAGACCAGCCTGACCAACATGGAGAAACCCCATTTCTACTAAAAATACAGAATTAGCTGGGCGTGGTGGTGCATGCCTGTAATCCCAGCTACTTGGGAGGCTGAGGCAAAAGAATCACTTGAACCTGGGAAGTGGAGGTTGCGGTGAGCTGAGATGGTGCCATTGCACTCCAGCCTGGGCAACAAGAGTGAAACTCCATCTCAAAAAAAAGAAAAAATTTGAAGACGTGTGTGTGTGTGTGTGTGTTGGGGGGTGGGGGGGTCAGAAATGCAATATTTGATGGATCTTTCTTGGGTGTTTGAGAACCTTACAGAAGATTCCATGGAAATCCATGATTATTCTCATTTGAGACTTTAACCTTAAGTGCCTAATATGTTATATGCCAATTTTAGTATGACAAAACTGAACATTGTCTTTCAAATCTGTAAAAGTCTTGTGAACCATCAGGAGTAAGTTTTTTTTTTTTTTTTTTTTTTTGAGACGAAGTCTTGCTCTGTCACCCACGCTGGAGTGCAGTGGTGCGATCTCGGCTCACTGCAAGCTCCGCCTCCCGGGTTCACAGCCATTCTGCTGCCTCAGCCTCCTGAGTAGCTGGGACTGCAGTTGCCCGGCACCACGCCCAGCTAATTTTATGTATTTTTAGTAGAGACGGGTTTTCACTGTGTTAGCCAGGATGGTCTCGATCTCCTGACCTCGTGATCCACATTCTGTCACCCAGGCTGGAGTGTAGTGGCACTATCATGGCTCACTGCAACCTCCGCCTCCCAAAGTGCTGGGATTACAGGTGTGAGGCACCGCACCCAGCCAGGACTAAGTTTTGAGACTGAGATAGTTGGAGCTAGAGTCAGAAGACTTAGTAGACAGAGCTTGGCTTGAGGATTTTTGGTACACCCGAGTTGGGGTAACTTTTCAGAATTAGAAAAAGGTGTGGCAGAGTTCTAAAGTTCTTAGGAGGTAGTCCTCTGGTTTTTTATCTTGTTGTTTTGTTTCCTCAATGCATTTGATAACTGTATATTTTACTATTGATATCATTGAAATAAATATTTACCCAAGATTTTGACTTTCCTTGCATAATGTGCCAAATTGTTGGCAGCTCTATACCATTCCCCATCTTCTCTGTGCTAACTTTATTGGAGGAGCTCGAAGCATAAGAATAAAATTCCTTAAAAATATCTTCTGGAAGATTTCCATTTTAGATTCCACCAGTGAAAGATGCTCGTGTAAAAATTGGAAGGCAAAAGGGATTAAAAATCTGTGATTGCATCTGGCCAGTATTGGGTAGATAGGTGTTTGGGGTATGGAAGCTGACAGAAGTAAGATTTTTCCAGAAGCTTCTGGATGTTCTCCTACAATTTCTTAGCACTACTTAGGTGCTGAAGATAGCTAAGATCATCAGGGGCAAATTCCTTAAATTTATGTATCTCCTGATTTCCTGAATGCTAGTGGTGGCATGCCCTTTTTCTCCCCCAGTCTTTCCAACATATTTTAAGTTTCTAATTTCTTGTGTTGCAACCATTTCTGCATGAAATACCTAGAGTGTTTCTGTTGTCCTGACAGAGCTATCACTGACATAAACCATTATTAGTCAGTTCATATTTGTAAAACTGAATTAAATTTGGTTAGTGAATTGAGAATGGTCCTTTAAAATAATATTTAACCAGCCTGGATGATTTTATTAGTCTTTACTTGAATATTCCATTATTAGTCATGACCTCAACACCCTTTTCTAAGGTCCCAACCGCCATTAAACTCTCTGATAGATAAACACACTCTATAAGTTAAAAATCTCAAACTCCTTATCTAGAATATAAGGGCTCTGTTGTTGTTGTTGTTTTCAGATGGAGTCTCACTCTGTCACCCAGGCTGGAGTGTAGTGGCACTATTATGGCTCACTGCAACCTCCGCCTCTCTACCTCAGCCTCCTGAGTAGATGGGACTACAGGCACGGGCCACCACACCCCGCTAATTTTGTGTTTTTAATAGAGATGGGGTTTCACAATGTTGGCCAGGCTAGTCTTGAACTCCAGACCTCAAGTGATCCGCCCGCCTTGGTATAAGGGCTTTCAAAAGCTCCCCTCAGCCATATTTTGCTTCTTCGCCTCTGATCTTGCCCTCTTGAAGCTCTAGTATTGTAAGTCTCCTATAACTGATGTTTCTGGGTCCATGCTTATGTGATTCTGTCTGCCTAGATGCCTACTTTTTCTTGTTCTCCTATTAAATCCATACATATTCTTGAAGATCTAACTCAAATATCTTTGCTCCTTCTCCACTATTTTTCTCAAAACCCTCTCCCAATAATCCCAACTAAACCTCAAGAGCAATGTATTTGTAAGTCAGATAAAAAAAATTATATTATTTTCTAGCTATTTGTTTTGTTTCCCATTTTCACTACATAATAAATTCTTTGAGAGATGAAACTCTTATTCATTTTTTGTGTCTCAGAAACTTAAAACTCAATAAATGGTCATGGACTTGAAATATTGAGTTGAAATAGACTGTCATCTATGTGCCATGTGTGCAAAAAAATAGCCAGAAGAACCACCAGAAGCTTTTTTAAAAAGCAAAAACTTTTCAAATTGAGCTAATGCTTCATAAAGTAGCCTAGGGAAAATTTTGACTTTACTCTTGTCTTGCAAAAAGAAGAAAACTACTGAAGGAATTTTCTTGTTTTTCAAAAACTGATATTTTGAATATGTATTTTTTTCAAGATATAAAAATGTAACTCCTGCTAAAGCCTTTGGGCATATGTACAGTTTTAAATATAACATTAAAATACAAGTATACATCATAATTTAATTGTACCATACAACATAGTGAAGGAGAGGTAGCGAAGACTGGCATATGGCTTGCAGGAGAGGCTTCTCCTGGATGGCCGGTGGTGTGAGGTTAGAGGTGATGACACAGAGAATGAGAGGGCAGATGAGGAGTTTTATAGCATTAAATAGGATTACATGGAAGAACAGGCATGAGGAAGCTTTGGTATCCCGTCTGGCTAAAGAACCATGCATAAATCTCCAATCACAGCCATCGATCAACCCAAAAGGCAGTTTTAGATCTTGAGTCCTCATTAGGGGGGCATATACACAAAAGGCGTGTTAAAGAACAGAAACCTTTGTCGTAACACTCTCAATGCCAAAGGGACTAAATTCTCAATTTGCATGTCTTACTGACTCAGTGTGGAATTATGAACAAGTCATTTAATATCCTTAGGCCTCAGGTACTTCATCCATTTATGGGGATAATAATGTGTGACTTTTACTTATTTCACAAGATTGTTTTGTACTTCCCTTCTAGACATTTACATATTCAGTTCTAAAGCTGACTCCTGGCAAGATTATGAAGTAGAGAAGATTTTTTTCTTGGTATTTTCCTGTCTCCAAAGTCAGAACTCCATCTTCCTTTCTGATTCCCCCTTCTACCGTGGTTACTTTTCCCAATAGGCCCTGGTGGACGGCATGGTAACTGTCCTTTGCATTGTGTTTTATCACATATGTGAAGATTTATTTTACTCTTATGGCAGCTTTGATAGGTAGTAATTACTATGATCCCCATTTTCCAGACCAGGAAACTGAGGCATGAGTATTAAAAATCTTGCTCAGAACCACATACCTAATAAATGGTATATCAGGATTTGCAGCCCAATAATTTTATTCCAAAAAAACTAGCACTTTTGAGAAATACATGAATCTTAAGAAGACATTCTTGAAGATTTAAAAGTTTTGGAACACAAAACTTTTGTGAACTTACTAAAGAACTCCCTGGGGATAAGGATCATATTCATCTTGTTCATTGTTGGATTTCTAGCCGATGGCAAAGTGCCTCACATATAGTAGTTACTATTTCAAAAATAGTAGGTGAGTAAATGAATAAAATAAGTGATTAGTAGAATGGCAATTATAGTATTGATCTATCCATGTATCTATGAATTTATGATCTCTATATATGTCTATGTATCTATATATTATATATACATTTATGTATAAAAATATATGTGTGTATAGTTTTATTTAGTTTTGTTCTTTTTTTTAAATTATACTTTAATTTCTAGGGTACATGTGCGCAATGTGCAGGTTTGTTACATATATATACATGTGCCATGTTGGTGTGCTGTACCCATCAACTCATCATTTACATTAGGTATATCTCCTAATGCTATCCCTCTCCCCTACCCCCTCCCAACAATAGGACCCGTTGTGTGATGCTCCCTGTCTTGTGTCCAAGTGATCCCATTGTTCAGTTCCCACCTAAGAGTGAGAACATGCGGTATTTGG
This sequence comes from Macaca thibetana thibetana, assembly GCF_024542745.1. Lineage (NCBI taxonomy): Eukaryota > Metazoa > Chordata > Mammalia > Primates > Cercopithecidae > Macaca > Macaca thibetana. The sequence continues at coordinate 87,322,098 of NC_065578.1, read as the reverse complement.
TTTTCTGTTCTTGCGATAGTTTGCTGAGAATGATGGTTTCCAGCTGCATCCATGTCCCTACAAAGGACACAAACTCATCCTTTTTTATGGCTGCATAGAATTTCATGGTGTATATGTGCCACGTTTTCTTAATCCAGTCTGTCACTGATGGACATTTGGGTTGATTCCAAGTCTTTGTTATTGTGAATAGTGCCACAATAAACATACGTGTGTGTGTGTCTTTATAGCAACATGATTTATAATCCTTTGGGTATATCCCCAGTAATGGGATGGCTGAGTCAAATGGTATTTCTAGTTCTAGATCCTTGAGGAATCGCCACATTGTTTTCCACAATGGTTGAACTAGTTTACAGTCCCACCAACAGTGTAAAAGTGTTCCTGTTTCTCCACATCCTCTCCAGCACCTGTTGTTTCCTGATTTTTTAATGATTGCCATTTTAACTGGTGTGAGATGGTATCTCATTGTGGTTTTAATTTGCATTTCTCTGATGGCCAGTGATGATGAGCATTTTTTCATGTGTCTGTTGGCTGTATGAATGTCTTCTTTTGAGACGTGTCTATTCATATCCTTTGCCCACTTTTTGATGGGGTTGTTTGTTTTTTTCTTGTAAATTTGATTGAGTTCTTTATAGGTTTTGGATATTAGCCCTTTGTCAGATGAGCAGATTGCAAAAATTTTCTCCCATTCTGTAGGTTGCCTGTTCACTCTGATGGTAGTTTCTTTTGCTGTGCAGAAGCTCTTTAGTTTAATTAGATACCATTTGTCAATGATGGCTTTTGTTGCCATTGCTTTTGGTGTTTTAGACATGAAGTCCTTGCCCATGCCTATGTCCTGAATGGTATTACCTAGGTTTTCTTCCAGGGTTTTTATGATATTAGCTGTAACATTTAAGTCTCTAATACATCTTGAATTAATTTTAGTATAAGGAATAAGGAAAGGATCCAGTTTCAGCTTTCTACTTATGGCTAGCCAATTTTCCCAGCACCATTTATTAAATAGGGAATCCTTTCCCCATTTCTTGTTTTTCTCAGGTTTGTCGAAGATCAGATGGCTGTAGATGTGTGGTATTATTTCTGAGGGCTCTGTTCTGTTCCATTGGTCTATATCTCTGTTTTGGTACCAGTACCATGCTGTTTTGGTTACTGTAGCCTTGTAGTATAGTTTGAAGTCAGGTAGCGTGACGCCTCCAGCTTTGTTCTTTTGGCTTAGGATTGCCTTGGCAATGCGGGGTCTTTTTTGCTTCCATATGAACTTTAAAGCAGTTTTTTCCAATTCTGTGAAGAAAGTCATTGGTAGCTTAATGGGGATGGCATTGAATCTATAAATTACCTTGGGCAGTATGGCCATTTTCACAATATTAATTCTTCCTATCCATGAGCATGGTATGTTGTTTGTTTGTGTCCTCTTTTATTTCACTAAGCAGTGGTTTGTAGTTCTCCTTGAAGAGGTCCTTTACACCCCTTGTAGTTGGATTTCTAGGTATTTTATTCTCTTTGAAGCTATTGTGAATGGGAGTTCATTCATGATTTGGCTCTCTGTTTGTCTGTTACTGGTGTTTAAGAATGCTTGTGATTTTTGCACATTGATTTTGTATCCTGAGACTTTGCTGAAGTTGCTTATCAGCTTAAGGAGATTTTGGGCTGAGACAATGGGGTTTTCTAAATATACAATCATGTCAACTGCAAACAGGGACAATTTGACTTCTTCTTTTCCTAACTGAATACATTGATTTCTTTCTCTTGCCTGATTGCCCTAGCCAGAACTTCCAACACATGTTGAATAGGAGTGGTGAGAGTGGGCATCCCTGTCTTGTGCCAGTTTTCAAAGGGAATGCTTCCAGTTTTTGCCCACTCAGTATGATATTGGCTGTGAGTTTGTCATAAACAGCTCTTATTATTTTGAAATACATTCCATCAATACCTAGTTTATTGAGAGTTTTTAACATGAAGGGCTGTTGAATTTTGTCAAAAGCCTTTTCTGCATCTGTTGAGATGATCATGTGGTTTTTGTCTTTGGTTCTGTTTATATGCTGGATTACGTTTACTGATTTGCACATGTTGAACCAACCTTGCATCCCAGGGATGAAGCCCACTTGATCATGGTTGATAAGCTTTTTGATGTGCTGCTGGATTCGGTTTGCCAGTATTTTGTTGAGGATTTTTGCATCGATGTTCATCAGGGATATTGGTCTAAAATTCTCTTTTTTTTGGTTGTATCTCTGTCAGGCTTTGGTATCAGGATGATGTTGGCCTCGTAAAATGAGTTAGGGAGGATTCCTTCTTTTTCTATTGACTGGAATACTTTCAGAAGGAATGGTACCAACTCCTCCTTGTACCTCTGGTAGAATTCGGCTGTGAATCCATCTGGTCCTGGACTTTTTTTGGTTGGTAGGCTATTAATTATTGCCTCAATTTCAGAGCCTGCTATTGGTCTATTCAGGGATTCAACTTCTTCCTGGTTTAGTCTTGGGAGAGTGTAAGTGTCCAGGAAATTATCCATTTCTTCTAGGTTTTCTGGTTTATTTGCATAGAGGTGTTTATAGAATTCTCTGATGGTAGTTTGTATTTCTGTGGGGTCGGTGGTGATATCCCCCTTATCATTTTTTATTGCGTCTATTTGATTCTTCTCTCTTTTCTTCTTTATTAGTCTTTCTAGCGGTCTATTAATTTTGTTGATCTTTTCAAAAAACCAGCTCCTGGATTCATTGATTTTTTGGAGGGTTTTTTGTGTCTCTATCTCCTTCAGTTCTGCTCTGATCTTGGTTATTTCTTGCCTTCTGCTAGCTTTTGAATGTGTTTGCTCTTGCTTCTCTAGTTCTTTTAATTGTGATGTTAGGGTGTCAATTTTAGATCTTTCCTGCTTTCTCTTGTGGTCATTTAGTGCTATAAATTTCCCTCTACACACTGCTTTAAATGTGTCCCAGAGATTCTGGTATGTTATATCTTTGTTCTCATTGGTTTCAAAGAACATCTTTATTTCTGCCTTCATTTCGTTATGTACCCAGTAGTCATTCAGGAGCAGGTTGTTCAGTTTCCATGTAGTTGAGCAGTTTTGATTGAGTTTCTTAGTCCTGAGTTCTAGTTTGATTGCACTGTGGTCTGAGAGACAGTTTGTTATAATTTCTGTTCTTTTACATTTGCTGAGGAGTGCTTTACTTCCAACTATGTGGTCAATTTTGGAATAAGTGTGTTGTGGTGCTGAGAAGAATGTATATTCTGTTGATTTGGGTGGAGAGTTCTGTAGATGTCTATTAGGTCCGCTTGGTGTAGAGTTGAGTTTAATTCCTGGATATCCTTGTTAACTTTCTGTCTCGTTGATCTGTCTAATGTTGACAGTGGGGTGTTAAATTTTCCCATTATTATTGTATGGGAGTCTAAGTCTCTAACGACTTGCTTTATGAATCTGGGTGCTCCTGTATTGGCTGTATATATATTTAGGATAGTTAGCTCTTCCTGTTGAATTGAACCCTTTACCATTACATAATGGCCTTCTTTGTCTCTTTTGAAATTTGATGGTTTAAAGTCTGTTTTATCAGATACTAGGATTGCCACCCCTGCTTTTTTCTGTTTTCCATTTGCTTGGTAGATCTTCCTCCATCCCTTTATTTTGAGCCTATGTGTGTCTCTGCATGTGAGATGGGTCTCCTGAATACAGCAAACTGATGGGTCTTGACTCCTTATGCAATTTTCCAGTCTGTGTCTTTTAATTGGACCATTTAGTCCATTTACATTTAAGGTTAATATTGTTATGTGTGAACTTGATCCTGTCATTATGATATTAGCTGGTTATTTTGCTCGCTAGTTCATGCAGTTTCTTCCTAGCATCGATGGTCTTTACATTTTGGCATGTTTTTGCAATGGCTGGTACCAGTTGTTCCTTTCCATGTTTGGTGCTTCCTTCAGGATCTCTTGTAGGACAGGCCTGGTGGTGACAAAATCTCTAAGCATCTGTTTGTCCATGAAGGATTTTATTTCTCCTTCACTTATGAAACTTAGTTTGGCTGGATATGAAATTCTGGGTTGAAAATTCTTATCTTTAAGAATGTTGAATATTGACCTCCACTCTCTTCTGGCTTGTAGAATTTTTGCTGAGAGATCTGCTGTTAGTCTGATGGGCTTCCCTTTGTGGGTAACCCGACCTTTCTCTCTGGCTGCCCTTAACATTTTTTCCTTCATTTCAACTTTGGTGAATCTGACAATTATGTGTCTTGGGGTTGCTCTTCTCGAGGAGTATCTTTGTGGTGTTCTCTGTATTTCCTGAATTTGAATGTTGGCCTGCCTTACTAGGTTGGGGAAATTCTCCTGGATGATATACTGCAGAGTGTTTTCCAACTTGGTTCCATTTTCCCCGTCACTTTCAGGCACACCAATCAGATGTAGATTTGGTCTTTTCACATAATCCCATACTTCTTGGAGGCTTTGTTCATTTCTTTTTGCTCTTTTTTCTCCACACTTCTCTTCTCGCTTCATTTCATTCATTTGATCTACAATCACTGATAATCTTTCTTCCAGTTGATCGAGTCAGTTACTGAAGCTTGTGCATTTGTCACGTATTTCTCGTATTATGGTTTTCATCTCTATCAGTTCTTTTAAGATCTTCTCTGCATTGATTATTTAGTTATCCATTCATCCATCCTTTTTTCTAGGTTTTTAGTTTCTTTGCGCTGGTTATGTAGTTCCTCCTTTAGCTCTGAGAAGTTTGATCGACTGAAGCCTTCTTCTCTCAACTCATCAAAGTCATTCTCTGTCCAGCTTTGTTCTGTTGATGGCAATGAGCTGCATTCCTTTGGATGGGGAGATGTGCTCTGATTTTTTGAATTTCCAGCTTTTCTGCCCTGCTTTTTCCGCATCTTTGTGGTTTTATCTGCCTTTGAACTTTGATGATGGTGATGTACTTATGGGGTTTTGGTGTGGGTGTCCTTTCTGTTTGTTAGTTTTCCTTCTAACAGTCAGGACCCTCAGCTGTAGGTCTGCTGGAGTTTGCTTGAGGTCCACACCAGACCCTGTTTGCCTGGGTATCAGCAGCAGAGGCTGCAGAAGATAGAATATTGCTGAACAGCGAGTGTTGCTGTCTGATTCTTGCTCTGGAAGCTTCGTCTCAGGGGTGTACCCCACCGTGTGAGGTGTGGGATGTCAGTCTGCACCTAGTGGGGGATGTCTCCCAGTTAGGCTACTCAGGGGTCAGGGACCCACTTGAGCAGGCAGTCTGTCTGTTCTCAGATCTCAAACTCCATGCTGGGAGATCCACTGCTCTCTTCAAAGCTGTCATACAGGGGCATTTACCTCTGCCGAAGTTTCTGCTGCTTTTTGTTTAGCTATGCCCTGTCCCCAGAGGAGGAGTCTACAGAGGGAGGCAGGCCTCCTTGAGCTGCAGTGGGCTCCACCCAATTCAAGCTTCCCGATGGCTTTGTTTACCCACTTAAGCTTCAGCAATGGTGGGTGCCCCTCCCCCAGCCTCACTGCCACCTTGCAGTTAGATCTCAGACTGCTGTGCAAGCAATGAGGGAGGCTCCATGGGCATGGGACCCTTCAGACCAGGTGTGGGATATAATCTCCTGGTGTGCTGTTTGCTAAGACCCTTGGTAAAGCACAGTATCAGGGTGGGAGTTACCCAATTTTCCAGGTGTTGTCTGTCTCAGTTTCCCTTGGCTAGGAAAAGGGATTCCCTTCTCCCTTGCGCTTCCCAGGTGAGGTGATGCCTCACCTTGCTTCAGTTCTCGCTGGTTGGGCTGCACCAGCTGACTAGCACCGATTGTCCGGCACTCCCCAGTGAGATGAACCCGGTACCTCAGTTGAAAATGCAGAAATCACCCATCTTCTGGGTCACTCACACTGGGAGCTGGAGGCTGGAGGTGTTCCTATTCGGCCATCTTGGGTGTGCCCCAGTTTTGTTCTTTTTTATACAAATAGGTTATCCCTTCTCATTTCATTCTTTTTCTTGACAAAAATGTAATTTTCTACATTTTTGTTCCTTTTCTTTACACAATGAAAAAATTCTAGGCAGGTCATTATGGAAATGTTTTTGAATTTTTTAAATAAACTTTTTACTTTGGAATAATTTTAGATTCACAGAAAAGTTGCAAAGAGAATACAGAGATCCTTGTATATTCCTCACAGAGCTTCCCCTAATGTTAACCCTTTATACTACTGAGGTACATTTATCAAAGCTAAGAAAACAACATTGGTATATTACTATTAATAAAACTCCAGACTGTATTCAAAGTTCACTAATTTTTCCACTAATATCCTTTTTCCTCTTCCAAGATTAAATACAAGGTAGCACATTGCATTTACACATCACATCTCCTTAATCTTCTCTAGTTTGTGACAGTTCCTTAGTCTTGTTTTCATGACCTTGACAATTTTGAAGAGTATTGATCAGCTACTTTGTAAAATCTCCCTTAATTTGGGTTTGTCTGATGCTTTCCTCCTGATTAGACTGGAATTATAAGTTTTGGGGAAGAACACCACAGAAGTGAAGCCCCTTCTTCTCACATCCTGTCAGGGTGTATGTGTTGTCAACATGACTTATCACTGGTGGTATTAATCTTGATCACTTGATCCTGGTAGTCTTTGACAGACTTCTACACCATAAACTTAACCCTTCTTCTGTACACTCTATTCTTTGCAAACAGGTCCATGTTCAAGGGAGGGAAGGTGGGTTGTGGGGAGGGCATTAAGGACTATCTTCTGGATGGCAGTGTGCACAAATTATTTAGAATCCTATGGGGAAGATTTTTCTCTTCTTATTCATTTATTTATTTACTCCTCCATGTATTTATAGCAATAAGAGCTCACGTGTATTTACTTTATACTCTGGGTTATAATCCAATACTGTTATTTATTCTGTTGCTCAAAGACCTTTGACAGTCTTTTTTAATATGTGCATTATTAGGGTCTCTCACTTATCAAAGAGGGTTCTGTCTTACTAGCCAGTGCCATTATCATTGTTTGGCCAGGGACAGCGAAGGCTCCTGTCACATCCTCATGTTACAAATAGTTAAAGATATTTTTCTCTATGTGCTCAATAATTTACCAAAGTCAGTCCAGTCCCATCTCCCTTGTTCAAGACCACTGGTGAAGGATCCAGACCATGATCTGGGTTCCTAAGGCTGCTTCTGAAAAGCAAAAATGTAGTGAAAGCTATAAGGAGCCAGGGCCCTGACATTTCAGCACTTCAAACTGATCTTCAGGAATGCAGGGGCGAATGGGGGAAATACATTCTCATGAGATTCCACTGACTGTTCCCTTGACTTCTTTGATTTCAGTACCAGTTGGAGGCTTAAGACAGGTGATGTATTTGGTCCAGAGTGAGGTTAGTTGAGAAGGAAATGAAAACAGGTTTAACAGGAAGATTAGTGGACTTTCTACCTCTGGGTAATAAATGTCTGCTTTGGTCCTCACTAATCAGTTTTCCACATGCCTCATGCCATTTGCTTTACTTAGGATGAGTTCTTAGAGCTCCATTAGGAAGTGTTAAAATCACTGTTTTAAACTGGCTATTTTTGTCAATGCCCCCCTTTTAACCCACTTCTTTTTTTCTAAATGTATGCACATAGAGGGCTGGTCAAGGGGGAAATTATGCTGATTAGGAAGCAAGGTCCATGATGGAGAAACTGCCTTAGTGTCTGAATATTTAACTCCAGGATAGAGAGGCCTCTTTAACACTTGCATAGAGCATACACACATTTCACAGCTCATAGCTCAGGGCAAAGAGAATGGGCATCTGATAAATTTGCATGTAAAAAACTATTGAAGTCAGCTAAACAATAATACATCTCTTGACAGGAAGGAGAAACGGTGTGGTTTTCTTTAGCTCTGTAATATTTGGAAAACATCTACTAATTTTAAGAACATAGAATTGAGATTTAAGAAAAGTAGAGCATAAATAGTTCTTGGTTGTCTCCTTTCACACCTGTAACCTCTTTTCTTCCTCTCTCTTCCACTCTCACCTGAACCTTAGTTTTCTCATCCACTTCCCCTCAATTTCAAAAGAGTATTTGCATTTTAAGGTCAGGACTCAGGCAGTGTTGCAAGTCTAAAATGACTTCATCTTTAGGAGGGAGGCTAGCAGAGGGTTAAGGGACATAAAAAAGTTATTGCTCATTGTGAAATGCCCTTTCAAATGCTCCTCGTACTCTGCTAAGTTTTGAGAGACTTTCATATTGGTTGACAGATTATATAATCTGCTCACTCACCAATAATGTTTTGGCATGGAGAGATTGTACAGGTATTTCTATTTGAGCCAGTCTCTAGTTAATAATCAATAGTCCTGTTGTCTAATGAAGTGATGGCCTTGACACCCTGGCCTTTGTGCAGTGTTAAAATAACATTGATCGCTATCATTATCATATGCCCTTGATATACTGAATAAGGACATGGATATCAATCTTAGAGCAAAGTAACATTTCATAAATCTTGTAGAAATAACCAGGATTGTCCAAACAGGCATATGCTTCTTGACAGCAATGTGACAGAGGAGTCTAAGACACAGATAATTTATAATTTATCTCTAAACTTTGATTGAAAAGAAAAACCCTCAAAAGTAGCATTTAGTACAAAGTATGTTTCTTCATGTGCCAAAAAGGACTACGGAGGCTTCTGATTTTCTTTTTTGTGGTAGATTACATTGGGAGAAATACTCCTATGGCACTTCTGGGGTGGAGGGAGGCAGAGCTGAAAAATTTCTCTTGGTTACTCCTTTCTGAACTTTATTTTAAATTTGTATTATGTTTCAACAACTTGCTAAATAGAAGTCATGGAATTTGTGTGGAGAGGCCTGCAGGGCAGGCTCTCACCGAACTGGGCTGAGGAACTAGGGAAGAAGGATTCATTTTTCCAACAGACCCTCTTCATCAGAATCTTGTATTTCAAACTTTTTCACTCTATTTGACATTTTTATCTATTCAAAACCAGTTTCTTATTGAGAAAGACTAATTATTCTTGTGATTATTCTGATTATTCTAGTATTAAGGGGTTAAATTATTCCTTATTGTTAGATAACAAATGATATCAAGAACATTGGATCAAAATTTCAAGAGAAAGTTATTTCTTTAGTAACATTACCCTTCTAAAATAATACACTAATGATTCATTGCCTTTGGTAGATACCTTTACCACAAACATAGTGAAACATTTGTTCAGAGACATAGGCCTTAAACTCAACATTTTTTCCAGTCCAGAATAGTTACTGAAAGTTGTGTGAAGATTCTGAGAATCAGGGTGTGAATAATTCACAGCAATTACTTTTATGTTACAGAATTATCCCTGCACAGTCAATAGAATTCCAGAATGGGTAAACAAGAAGAAAGAGTGCAACAATTCCTTGAAATTTGCTGAATTCTCAAATGGATAAATACATTTAAAGGAGACAAAAGAAGACAGGAGCCTTGACCAGGATGCAGGCAGATGAAACTGGTATGTTTTTATCATGAATTTATGAAGGTAAAGATGTTCTCATAAAAAAAAAAAACAAAAAACGTCAGTTTTGTTTTTTAAGACAAGAAGAGGTCTTGCTCATGAAAGGCCAAACTATTGGGTATACTATTGTGGGTTGTGTTTTGTGTATGTGTCTGCACATGTGCACGTGTGTATTTTCAGTCTATCCATACGTGTAGCTCATATTACTGTTACTGAGGACGTGCCATTTGACAGAGAAATGTAGCTCCATGTAATTGAATGTGGAATAGACGTTCTGTGAAAACGAGTTTTAATTGTTACATGATACATATAATATCAGCAGATATTTATTCTGGTTAGTAGTAATTGAAATTGAATTAAAAAATCCAAGTATAAAGCAATTATTGTCCCTTCTTAGAGTTCCTTCTTAAAAGATTGTTGTTTTAAGATTTTATCTACAAGGGTTTTGGATGTTACATTTCAAAAATAGAAAAATAAAAGGAGCACCAGGTCTTTCTTAAAAACCTCGGGGTGGGAGTGAATGCCCATGTGTAGATATTCAGTTGTTTGTAGCCTTGTTAGGCCCTCGTGCTTCATTAAATACACCTAAAAAGAAAACAACTTATATTTGGGCTTCAGTAGGTTGCAGGAGGACACACACATGACTAAAGTCAGAAGCCATTTTTAATCACTGATTTGCTCCCCTTACAAAACAAAAAGGACGAGCGCCCTCGGCTATGTAAAACCTTTAGTCACTAGTCTGCCAAAAATGTAAATATTTTAAAAAATATATTATTTACTAGGCAGGAAGCTTTCTGGGAGGCGGTGGGGTAGTGGGGGAACACAGATAAATGTGCCAGCCTCACGAGCTTTATGGCCACTCCAGGCCCAACTGTCATTCCTTCGGTACTTCCTGTCAGTCTGACTAAACTCTGTCATCCCTCAACCCGGTTTAAATTAACAGGTAATTTGTAAATGTCACTTCAGGTTAGGCCGCTCATTTTGTTTCTACTCTACCAATGCAAAGTCTAGGACTAATTTTTCTTGTCTTCTTTTAATAGGATTTTCATTTATAAATAGAATTATGTTCTGAAAATAAATTACAGTAAGTGATGCACAGAACGGGCGGCAGCGGCACTCTCATAGAATTTCAAGCACCTACATCAGAAGAGATTAATAAAAACACTTCAAAGGCTAAATTCTATTTAAGCAGAAGACAGCTTTTGGTTAATATTTAATCTGAGTAACTGAGATCTTGGTGGAAAATATAATTTTTTAATATCTAAATTAATTTTCAAAACAAAACCATTAATTTTGTTTGGAGAGTTTGTGCAGTGAGAAAGTTCCAGTAATATATTTGTAGAGGAAAAAGTTAATCAATTAATTTTGTCGTGAAAAAATAGCTTTTAATATTGTATTTGTTCTAAATGAATTTCTATTATTTGTTCAGGTGTAGTGGTTTAGGATTCTTTCTCCTAAGCCTTTTCCATTTCAGTAGGTAAAGGAGAAAGCTCTAGGGGAAAAATCTTGTTTTATAATAACTCTTCCGTGACTGCCATGCCCTTCACCTGGTTCTTTACACAAAAGGTCTCCTGCTAGAACCCTCTACCTGTCCACCCCTAGAGACTGCAAGGCTGACTCATAAGGTTTATCACACAGAAAGCTTTTGGCATTGTCACTGTGGCAGGCCCCTTGCAATCATGGAATTTTTGCAGAGAGGAAAGTATGGTGAGAGATGTAGTGGGAAATCATGTCAGTTTGAAAGGAAAAATGAGAGACCTTGCACTCTAAGTCACATGAGAAATAGTCACCATATGTTAATTGATTGAGATAATGATATCCCTATCTATAGCATCTATATCTGCATCTGTATATGTACTTACATCTAGATTGTTGGTGGAACAATCAAGTTGATCATTTGTGCCATCTCATCAGTTCTGTCATTTACTAGCTTTGTGACTTTAGACAGATTCTTTGTAAGTTTATAATGACTTGGTAAATTTAATATCTACATCTGGTCTAATTTAACATGGTTTTATGCAGCTGACATACATTGTCCATGCGATAATCCTATTTTGATAGCTATAGACATAACCAAAACACAGCCTTTACTACTCTCCTAACCAGGAAGGAATATGGATGCACTGAGAAAGCTTTTGTCTTTTGTCTCTCTTGCTGCCAGGGTAACACCATTTTAACAGGAAGATAAAGGAAATATTTAATGCTTATGATCTGCTATTAGTTAAAAAGAAGCTCCAGGGTCAGACCGACTAGCTGTTCCAATACTGTTTCTCCTACCTTCTCCTACTCTGTCCTATTTTGCTAATATTCTTGAACTGTTTTCTTTGTGTTGATGAAGAGATATGGAGACAAAGAAATTCAAATTGTGTTTGATCCACGCCTTCACCAAATTTCTTCTCTACCTCTTTTCTAATGTGTTTTGATGAACAAACGCATTGTGGGATTTTTAATTCCCCAAAGTAATTATCTTCTTACTGGACATAGACTTTTAATAATTAAAGTCATATGATCATATTATAAACATTTGGAAAATGGGAAAATTATTACCCATACCTCTGCCGTCCTAACACATTGCCATATTTCTTTCAAGTATTTTTTTCTATATGTCAGTTTTTAAATTCCAATGTAATTTTAATCCAAGTGTATGTGATTTATAGCGTTTTCTCTTAATGTGTCATTTCCTTTTCACGTGTTTTTATATAGCTTTTATGGCAATCATATTTCTAAAAGAAAAGATTATTAATTAAAGCAAGTATAATCAGAACTCATTTAACAAATGCTCATATTACACTCATTTTGGAATGGTGACTTAGAAGAATATTTGTCTGTTGCATTTTGCTATTGATGACCAATTTTTCCCACTGACAACTAACATTTGATCTTTGAAAGGTGCCTCAGTGACCATGGCTCCATTAGCCCAGTCAGAGGCTTCTCTGCAAGGTGCCCACCTGATACAGGCGGGGCTCTGCATTCCCCATCAAACGCCTTTGACTAATGTTTGAGCTTGTTCATGTACCTAAGGCCTTCTCTTTGGTAGGTGATGTATGTCATGAAATATTTGGCTATGAAGTAACTCAAAAAGCAAAAGAAGAGAAAGTGAGTGAGAGACAGTGACAGAGCATCTTTTTTCCTTGTTGCCTCAAATAGAGAAAAGAGTACTCTTTATGAGGGACTGTGTTAAATGCTACTTTTACCCAAATTTTTTCTCTTTACTTTAAGAGCATTTTTACTTAAGGTTTTTCCTCTTAAGCCCTATTTTGAGAAAAAAAATGATGTAGAATATTAAGGTGGAAAGCTAGGAAAGGTGTGTTTTATTAATAAGTCTCTCAGTCATTATATTAGCTTCTAACGAATTACTCCCAATGAACAGTAGTGAATTGCTATTGATATAGAAAAACAGAGGATTACTTACTCCCTTCTTAGACACACACACAGAGACACATGAACACACATGCTTAATTGAATAATTTCACTGTAAATTCTCATTAGGTTCAGAAGCATTATTAGAGGTGCTAATTGACCCCCACACCTATGAATAACTTGTCATTCTTTTTAAAAACTATAAATGATTTTCAAGTTGGCATTGAAATAATAAGTTAAAAAAACCAAAACCCCAAAGGCAAAATGTAGAGCTAGTGAGAGCCAATCCCACTCTGCCATTAGTTTACCATGCTTACATGTGGCAAATCATATTCTTCCCCTCTCCCCTACCGTATTCTTACTTATAGCTAGAGCTTATAGCTTCAGGAAACAATTGGTAAGGTAGAGATGCATCATTACCAGTCAAGCTTCATAAAATCTACTTTAAAATCCTTTGAAAAATATGAAGGATATATTTAAGAATAATATTAATTAAGTCTCAGGCAGTTTGCGTATGGTTTTTTTTTTTAAAAAAAGATGCAATAAAAAAAGACCTGCTTCTTATTTACACAGGCCAGTACTTTGAAATTTCTCATGGCAGAAAGCAGTCCTTCATGCACATAACCTATGAATTATCCTTGAAATAAAATGTTTAATTACAGTTGACATTTCTGAACCCAATGCAGGTGGTGCCCATCTGAAGAGTGACATTGTTTACTACACTACAGGGCTCCAGGCCTAGTGTCAGAGATTATAAACCAATTTCCATCCCTGCTTTAATGCTGGTTTAATATCAGAAGAAGAACTTTACTGTGTAAATATTAAACATTTTGTTTAAATATTAAGTACCAAAGGTCTTTTCCTTTTGATTATTAAAACAGGAAGAGCCCCAACTTTGAAAGAGGTGCCTTGTTGTATTAAGAAAATGACTGGTTCCTTACCTTCAGGTTAATTATCACTGGCCAGAGATGCGTGCTAAGGCAAAATGTCAGTTGTCTGCTTGTGCCATTGTGAATCTTGGTCATTAAAAGGCAATAGCTGACCAGGTGTCTGCATGATGCTCATAATGAGCTTATTAAGAATTGTAGGTTTTTCTCTTATTCTTTCCCTAAGAAGTGAGGTCATGATTACTGACCACAAGAAATGATGTTTTCTTGCTGGGTGCAGGTAGAGCGGGATGGGGAATCTCAAAGAGATGACTCATGAGTAACCCAAGAGTAGCATTCACTGGATTTGATCATCATCGAACTACAAAGGAGCTAATCATCGAAGGGTTGACAAGAAGGGTCCATTGTAAAACATACGCTTGTTTGCCCAGCTAAGATTGAAATTAAACCAGGAAATTTATGAATACCTGACTTGCAGACAAATGCACAAGATGGATAAGAACTCTCCTCTGAGAGACTGCATCTTCTAAGTAATTGCTATGGGAGCTACTATGAGAATATTCACAATTCCTCTCAATCATGAAAAAAATGAGTTATGCTCTTTAATTTATAGTACATAGGGTTTGCTAGCTTTGTATCCTTTTTCTTACTTATTGTCTTAAAATTCTGGAGTCAAACACTCTGTGTCTATTAAGCAGGTGTAAGAGATCCAGATGTTGTTCTTAAATTGATAGCTATTGGGTCTGTCTTATTGAAGTACTTATAGGAAGACAAACTTGAGTTTTAGGTTTTTGGTGTTCAAATAAATTTAACACCTTTAAGTATGGAAGAATCTTTTGAATTCTGTCTGAGGCAGTTCTCATTAGAGGAATGTTTTAAAGCACAGTTGTTCTTATGAGAAAAGGGAAAGGGGCCTCGGTTGATTTCTTTCCTAGAACTCTTGAACCCATTAATATTTACATACAGAGGGTTAGATGGAAACATTACAAAGCAGCTTGTAAGTGCTTCAATTTACCAGTACCTCAAAAGCACTTTTAAAATCTTTTCAATTATTCATTCAATTAACATGTGTATATTGAGCATCCATTTTGTGTCTGGCATTTCGGTGAGACTTCACGCATTTAAAATAGATCTGAAAAGTCAAGATTAATGTATTTGATACAATTAGAAAAGTGATTTACATATTAAACTGTGCAATGGTAGAAAAATAAGGTTAGCTAGTTAGGGTGTAATGAGATTTTATAAGACCTTAATAACTGGTGAAATGAGGTCAGGTGTGCTACCATCTTTGGGCTGCATAACTTGGAGAGACTTACATCACAGTTGTAAGGGGGTCATTTGGTAAGGGGAGAGACTGAGATTGGAAAGTCCCATTGGAGGCTATAATAATAATCTGATTATTTTAAAAAGATTTAAGTTAGTACAGTGACAATGGAAATGGACAGGAAGTGGTTTCTAGAAAATTTCAAATTTGGTGGTTACTATTAGTTCTTTAAAAATTATTTCTCATTATATTTCCTCATGAGAGATATAGAAAATGTAGCTCCAGAACAAGAGAATGAGTCAAGATTTGGAAGGCAGACATTGTTCTCTTGGTCAGATTACTGATATTCTGTGTGACTTCAGACTTTCTATAAATCCTGGTTTCTCTGCCCCTAGATTCCCATGGCAATAATAGTGATCTAACCATTAGGTATAATTTTTAACACTGAACAATTTTTAACTTTGAACTTCCTATGTGAAAGACTCTTTGGAATTAAAGAAGTTGTTTTTAATGCCCAGGACTTACTTTTTTTCCATTTTAAGCCCCTGGAAGAGAGAAGGGCAGCTTACATTTTGAATCAAAACTCATACATTATTAATCTTTAAAACATTAGTTTGCCTTTTCCTCATTTATGTGAGTCATTTGTTAATATCCTTCAAATATTTCCTTTTTGAAATATTTAAAGGCCTGCTTATTGAATGTCATAGTTTGATTTAATATGATCTTATTTTCATTGTCAATACTTTGGTGAAATCTTTGAGATCTTGCCTTAGTTGAGATTACTTTAGTGTTACAGTGCTGTTTTCCAATATACAAATATATTGTATATATTTGTATAATACACCAAATGGGAGAAACTTTTTATGCTAAGACTCTTCATATCTTTTACTAATAGTATTTCATGTCTACTTTTTATTTAAAAGACATCCATTGACTTCTTACTACAAGGATCTCTACCATGTGCACTGAATATATACACCACAGTAAAAGAGATCTGTTCTTCTAGGTGCTTACCAGCTAGTTGGGAAAACTAACATCTAAACACAGTGATGTTGTTAGGTGGCTTGTTAGTGGTACAAATAATTAGTGATATGCATTCATTCAGATATATGTCTATTACACAGGAAACATATGCCAAGCATATAATGTACCCGAAAATAAAAGGTGGACTCTGACTAAAGAAGTGTTTGAATTAGGCCCTGGGAGAAGATATAGTTAAAATACGGAAGAAAAACATTCCCAGCTCAGGGGACTCCTCTTGAGCTGGGAGCATTGGTAAAATCACCTGCAGTTTTTGAATAGAAGAAATGCATGTCTTCAAAGTGTATTTGTTTAAATATTGGTGGATTGGATATGGATGGTTCTGTGTTTCACCATGGAGATGTTTCTGAAACCTCTTACACAGCAGTTTTTGAAAGTATGACAATTATAAATTAATAATCACAACTCTCCATTAAGTATATCAGTAAAACAGTACAAGATTTATTAACATATTTTGCTTGAAGTCCTTCCATTTTTAATTTTACTTAAAGCAAACAAACTTAATTCTATATTCTAACTAAACATATTGATATTATTTTAGGATGCCAAGTATTAAAAATCTAAGACTGACCCTCTGTTAAAAGAAATGTATAATATCAAAATGTTTCCTTGGCTATTTCATTGTTTTTCATGCACCACTGACAAAAATCAAATTTTGTGTTAGAAACAATTTCAAATAGATCCATTTTTGTTCTCCTGACATTTTAAACTTGCTTATGTAAAATTATTTCATCTTTTTTATTGAAAAGTACTGAGGATTTCAAAAGTCATGATACCTCCCCTGGTGTGGAATGATTGTTGAATCAAGTTTAAAAATATGAAAGATACTAAGGTAGGGAAGTAGAATAGCCGGGGCATTTTTTGAGTGTGTGTGTGGCATCACTGCAGACAGCATCAGACTAATGAAAAGAATACACACGCAAAATGTGCTGCTCATTTCTTGCCTAAACAGGTAGAATAAGGAAAGCCATGCTTGCCTTTTTTTATAATTTACCCATGTTTTTAAAAAATGGATTAGTAGTTGTTTAACAGCAGTCTTTAAAAAAATTATCTCAAGGTAAGTACAAATTATATCAGGTAAAAAGGAAAGAAGGCCAATTTCTTCTATTTCACATCAGGAATAAAACCTAGCATGGACACATTGATAAAAGTTGTGTGGGCTGGTAATTTTCACAACCTACTTACAAGGGAATAATACATATTCCAGATATTCAAATAATATGTACTACAGAGATGTGAAGGCCAGGAAATGGCTCTGTCAGAAAGAAATACAACCAGAGGTACCCTTCATTTGAAGAAATGCACAGAAAAGATCCTGTATTAAAGAGTCCCTTATAAGAATGATTGCTTGTCCTATGTATTAATTCAATCCTATTAATTATAGCAAATTGATTACTACATTTTGTAAGCAGTACAAACTAAGAAGTTCCCTTTCTATTATCCAAAACTTAACTCCCATATCTGTTTTTCCTTTCTGAGAGGTCTGTGAACCAGAAATTACACTTCAACACATTCCAGTGATTACTGAGGCTTGATCCTAAGTGGTAAATTTTCAGTGCATGGCAGTGAGATTTGGCTGTGTAATTCCTATTAATACTAATAATAGTCAATTACCGGATCCTGTATTGTACGCGAAGATTTTCTTCTAAAGCCTAAATACGTTAAAATGATTTCTTTTAGTCAAACTTAGTATCAGATATAGTGTTAACCTTCATGAACTGGAGAGAAAATATCTGAATAAAAAGAAAAAGAAAAGGAGTCACTATTACAAAAAAAAAAAGACTACTTGATCTTGTTGAACAAATTCATATTGCTTTTGTATCTTAGCAAACATATACAGCGCTGATGGAGAACATTGCAAGAGCTATTTTGCAATGACATATCAACCTTCATGCAACACCTATAAAAAAGTCATGCTATTCCCATATGCATGCTCCAGCAATGTGCATGATGTTTTGCTGCCTCTGATTAGCAGGATCTTGCCAGATCTGTAATCATTTGAAGAGTGTGGACAAACTTTAATGTATGGGTCTTCATTGAGTTTAGTTTGATTTTCATTCTGTTTCATTTGAATCTCCCATTTCCAATGAAATTGGTAGTCAATAAAAATTAATTTCTCAAAAATTTTTCGTCCTACAAATCCAGCCTTGAGAAAACATTTCCTAGAGAAGGGTTGTCCTTAGACAATATTATACTTTGTCATAAGCTTGTGGTAGCTACCTTGAAGTTGGCTATGACCCATTTGGCAGGCATTACACTCTCTACCCATGAAATTCCAAATCCCTCACTACCAGTCCTAAAAGCCCACTTGAATACTTTGAACATTGATTATTTCCTTTACCCAGGCATCCATCCCCTCTAGTGGCTGAATTCAAGATCCTCAGCCAGACTAAAACCTATATGACTTTTGGGCAGATTGATTATCTTCTTTGGGCTTTCTTGACTTGTTCTATAAAATAGGGATAATAACAGTACCTATCTTGTAGGGTCAGTAATGAAATTAAAGAAGTTAAGGAATGTAAAGCTTTTGAAATTATGCCTAGCACATAGTAAGCACTACTAAATATTAACCATCATGATCCAGTGGATCTTTGTATATCTTCCTCTTACTGTTTACCAAAAATATTTACAGCCTTCTCTCCTTCACCTTATTAGGCAGATCTTGTTTCTGCTGCTCAGTCCTTAGGCACTTGTTTGGCTGTACAGGCCAATGGAAGACAGAAGAATGGGAAGGAACTAAGAAAGACCAGACTGACATGGATCAGAGAGGACATACAGCAACATAGAGAACAGAATTTGTTTGGAAGACAGGAAGAAAGACTGTGAGGAGAGGTAGCAGGAGGCCAGAAAATTCATCCACGGGCTAACTTAGGAAGAGAACTTGTGTGAGGAGTGGGAAAGAGAGAGGAAAAGGATAGCGGAGGGAAGGGGCAGGAGAGGAAGAGAGAACAGGAAGGGAGAGGAGGATACACCAAGCTAAGGAGGAGCCTCAGCAGGTATGGGTGAAGTCTTCAGCTGCAGGCGGTGCTGTTCACTCTCTAGCATCTTTCCAGAGACTCCACTAATGGTTTAAATTATTTGCTTTCCTTCCTCCTTTCCCTCCTTTCCTCCTTCTTCTCTTCCCACTCCTTTTCATCTTCTCTTTTTACTTTAATGTGGGCTTTATTTTATTGATTGGCAGGAGAGTACTGGTGCAGTGCCATTCTCCTTCTGGGCAGGAGCACTCACTGGGCTCAGACCCCAACAGCATCTTGCCCGCCATGTTTCATGGAGCTCTCCAAGGAGGCAGAGCCACTTGCCCCCAAACCACATGAATACTAAGGCTGAATCTGCTGTTTCAGATCTCTTTTTTCACAAACCAATCCAGCAGCCCAATAATACATAACAGTTACATTTATAGCACTTCGGATCTCTGTAGTGTTTACAATGTTTTTGTTCTCGTGGTCTCATTTGTTTCCCCCACACAATTTTGTACATTTACAGGCCAGAAGCTATAATTCCTATTTTATAGAGGAGGAAATATATGGCTCAGAGATGTGCTGGCCCTAGCACTAGTGAGGTGCTATGACTCTTGTTATACATTCATTCCAATCCAGCGCAACGTCTTCCCAAATGTTTCCACAGAACTAGAGGGCTCACATGATCTCTCCATTCTCTGAGCTTCTAGGATTCCCTCTGCGTCTTTGCCAGCATTTCATAGTTTTCTCTTATTTGTGTACTAATTGTTTTAGGTTTGTTTAGCCTCTGTAGCTCAATGATAAAAGCTCCTTTTGGCAAGCGGCTAAGATTTTCAGGATGTACAGAGTCTCCATTTGAGACTGCAGGTCCCAAATCAGGGTTTTTTGTTTTGTTTGTTTTTTGTTTTTTGCTGTGGTGCCTGACACTGGACTGCATCTTTTTACTTTTCAGTTCTAGGAAGCCTTGCTGTGGGTCATGCTACTGGTGTGGAGATTAGAACCCACAACCTCTGAGTGCCCTCTCTGTGGTTTAGCCCTTTGAGCCATACTGCATTTAGGTTTAGTAATTAGCACTTAGAAAGCCATTGAGGTCAATCCCCATTGCGCCTGTGCAAAATTTGGATTCATTTAATTGTCAAAGCCTCTCAGAGAACATTTCTGTGTAATTTGGTGTATTGAAAAATAAATTAAACTAATGCTATTATCTATATTCCCTTAGAATGGGATGCAGCAATATTATATGGACAGGACAAAAATCTATGATAGTCACATGTGTGGTAAGGTGACATTCAGATGCATCTGTTTCTTCCCATAAAGTCACCTGCTGGAAGCCTACTGAGTAAATGTTAATGAATTTGGGTGTACCTTAGCTGCAAATGGCTCAGACCTTCCTAATGCAACATTACAGCAACCTGGATTCACTTGCATTATTCTGCTGATTTAAAGTAAATTGAACACCAAAGCCAGCAAAATGTATTAGAGAGGAATTAGATGTGCTACAGAAACATTTAAAGAGTGCTCTTAGAACTCAAAGAAGAGGAGGAAGAATAAGAATATCTTTTTGTTATCCTCTAGCTTAGAGGCTGAGACATGCATTTGGCAAGATGGACACGATGATTCTATTGTGTGAGCAGAATTTGCCATGTAACCTCCATTAATGTTTAAAGATTGCTCCATAGTTTAATCTTTAAAACATCATGCTGAAAGTATGCCATCAAGAGCCTGCCAAATTCAGTTTTAAAATGCAGCTGGTTTTTAGCTAGAGGTGAGGGAAAAAACATTAATGATTTTTGTTGTTGTTTTTACTGTCTCAAAAAGTTTAAACTTAGATTCCTCTTTTGATCAGTTATTTGAAAAATTGCATGCAATTGCCTCTTAAACAAATTTGGAATTTGTAAGTGAAGGTTTTAAACCTCTCCTCCTATATTTACATATTTCAGTCTTCTACAATGTCTGGAATCTCTACCATGTCTGGAATCATATGCTGTACTTAAGTCTAATGTATTTAATTAATTTCTACCCATGTCCATTCACATTTACAACCCATTACTTTGTGGCTTTTCATATGTGTCATCTTCTGATTATGACAATGTAAACATTCAAGTATATAATTCTGGGCTCTGCTTTTGATGTAGCTTCTCACTGTGGTTTTTAAGATTTTCTTTCTAGTGCTTGCTGACTTATTAATCTTATTTATAAGACACATTTGGTCAGTCAGCAACAAATACAGAAATTCATTTAATTTTGACTATTTTTTTCTCATAGGGAAACTTCCTTGTGAAAGTAACCTAAATATGTTCTGCTTGATAATATTGGTTTTCAGATTGCTTGTACAATTGTGAATGAAATGAGTTGTTTTTTCAGACTTCATGAGGGATTCTCTTCTCTTCATCCCTAATACTCACAATCTCACTGGTGATGTCTAGGCCAGAGTCACTGTTTACTATTATCATAGTCTCCAAGGGCTTTCCTTGTACAAAATGATAGACACAAAGCAATACATAATACATGATGCCTACTCTTAAAGATCTCAACACAGAGTGGGAATTGCACGATAGATGCTGATGTTTGGACAACAGCTCGACAGAAATTTCCAATGTTCAAAAAATTTCAACATGATTCGTTGTAAGTTAGAAAAGTTCTATGGCAAACAGTATAAAACAGCCGACTCTGTTTTATAATGACTATTGAAGAGTCATTATTCTGAATCCTTCCTCAGGTTATTAACACGAAGCACATCATTCTGTGGCCAATACTGAGAGCATTGTGCTTTTTTGGTCAGAGTTATGGTTTTACACCTTTTTTCCATTCCAATGAGATTTTTACTGCAAATGAAATATTCCCATGGTGGAAAATGTACAAAACAAATACATTTGAAGCACGGTTCAATATAAACATTACAGATATAGTATGTACATATACATTCATCATATGTGATATGTACATACTACCTATATAAATATAAACTTTTAGTAGGCTCATTAAAAAGGAACAGGTGAAATAATTTTAATAATATATTTTAACTTCAAATATTTAAAACATTATTATTTTAACATGTAATCAATACAAGATAACTACAATGAGATATTTTATATTCTCTTTTTCATACCAGGTCTTCAAAATCTTGTTTTACACTTACAGCACGTCTGCATTCAGACTAGCTACATTTCCACTACTCAGTGGCTACATAATGGCTACCATAGTGGTCTGCAAGTTTAGATGTAACAGTCGTAGGAGTTGAGAGCACTAAGACTCCCTGTGTTTGAATATACCTCTGCCTCTGTCCCTCTGTGACCATGGGCAAGTTAATTAAACTTTCTGAGACTCAGTTTTCTAATATGTAAAACAGGAGGATAAAAATTGCTTCTATCTCATAGAGTCATTATGAGGTTAAAGGAATTCAAAATACTCAAGAAATAGTAAATATACTGCATTAGAGGATGCAAAGGGACTGATATTACTGAGGAAGTTACCTGAACCTTCCTCAGGTAACTAAGGGTTTTTAAAGAAATGCATGATATCATAGTTGTATTTCCATGTTCACCACATTTTGTTACCCTGGCCATCAAATCATGCCATTTTCAACGCTTAATACCCTTGTCTTGTTTGGGGAGTATCCTTCTCCCACTTCCAGTGTTCAGCTAAAATGCTTTATTATGCTTAGTTTTTAAAGCAGCCAAAGGTCGAAAGTAAGAAGTAAAGACTAAGCCTTGTTTGAGCTCTTTTGAGAGTCTATACTTTTTCTTTGGGATAAGTAAGTTGGATAGAAAACTGATTTTTCCATAATGCTCGTTGGCTGAAACTATACAAAAAAATGGAGTTGTTTACATTCCTAATTATACAAATATTCTGCTAGATCCAGAGGAAAATATGACCCATTTTTGTCAGCACATATCATGACTGCAAAAAGTGGGATGGCAGTCCTTATATCCTTCCGAATTCATGGAC
Source organism: Macaca thibetana thibetana (assembly GCF_024542745.1). Taxonomy (NCBI): domain Eukaryota; kingdom Metazoa; phylum Chordata; class Mammalia; order Primates; family Cercopithecidae; genus Macaca; species Macaca thibetana. The sequence continues at coordinate 87,299,221 of NC_065578.1, read as the reverse complement.
ATCATGGCAGTGTTGTGGAAAAGCCTATTGTAAGTTACAGTATTCACATAGCTGCCAACCACCTATAAGAAGTGCCAAACATCAATAACTGTCTACATTGTCCAAAGGAAGCAGTAAGGACAAGCATCAATGATACTGCAACCAACATTATAATTGCTTACCAAGGGGACAATGTTAATTCATGACTACAGTATCCTTTGAAGCTAGCCAGAGACAAATTAAAACAACAGTAGGAATTCAATCAGACCATCCGGGCTGGCTAGAGCCCATAGAGCTATCAGAGGCCAGACAAGACCCAAAATTACCACTCAAGCCCTTAGAAGGAGGGAAATTGCAGAGTATGTTGTTCAAAGGTGGTGTTTCTGTCTGCCATAGAATTTCATGGCTCCTTTTAGCCCTCAGGGAGGTGTCTGAAAAAGATCATTGGTATCTTTTCTCCTGGTAAGAAACAATTAGAAAGCCCTGTTGAGATATGAGGAACTTGAGAGTTCACTTTCTCCAGTTTCCTAAATTACATATGAAAAGATCAAGGCCCAGAGAAGTTAACTGATTGCTCAAAGTCACACTGCCGGTTCCTAAGGATGTCCAGGACTGAAGGTCAAATCTGCTATCCTGGCCCTTCCGCGCATTAGTCTTTCCAGGCTTCCTCATTATTCTTCTTTGATTTTGCTAGGGCGAGAATAATTTTCTCTTTCTCTTCTTATTTTAGCTGTCATTCTAAGAATGGGAGAAGAACTCAAGATGGCAATGGCAAAAGAATCTTTCTTTTTTGTAGAAATCTCCAGACTGAAAATCCATGAAGCCAGCCTCTCAGGGCTTACTTTAACAGTGGGCAGTCTTCTGATTCAGTAAACCTAGATTTGGTGACCTCACTGAAGGTGTAGCACATAAAAACCAAAAGAAAGTGTGACCAGGTTTTTGTTCTTGTTGTTGTTTTGGTACTTTTAGTTGTCATGGTACCTGCCTGTTTCATTCGTTTTGGTCACATAAGTTTTTGTCTTTATAATGGATTTTTGGTTTAGCAGTTATGCCATTTTCTGTGTAGGCGTTGTGACTTTTTGAATTAAAGTGAGGAGAAGAACTTTGAGTATTTAGAAATGTCAATGCTGGTATTATGAATTATCAAAGAAAGAAGTTGCAACATGTTTCTGCAACACGTTCTACACTGTCTCCAAGTTCCAGAGTCTGGATTGTTCTGTGTTAGCATACTGAATTCCATGAAAGCACTATGAAAGTGCTTGTGAATACCTAAAATACAATCAGAAAGTATCTTGGAGTTTGGTAAAATGTAAGTCATTAAAAACACTTATTTATCCTTAGAGTTAAATATACATTTTTCTTTGGTGTTTCCACCAAATCGAAGTAGCATCCTGTTTGCAGAGACGTTAAGTCCCTAGAATGCTCATCTAATGTTAAAAATTAACTTGTCTTATAAATAATAGTTTATTCTCACAAATACTAGTTTTTTAGGCTGCTGTGGAACTGTGCTGAAAGCTCTGGACTTTCAGTTACAAGAAGTGAGATTTTAAGGCTCTAACTGGCCACTTATTAGGAAACACCCAAATGTCTACGATTAGGATTAAATAACATGTGAAGCAACATGCAAACTATGGAGCTTCTTACAAATGTAAAGTCATATTATCTTGCTCAAAATCTAAACAAATGTAAAGTCATATTATCTTGCTCAAAATCTAATACATATTTGCTTTTATATTTTGAAATCATTTATATTGATATAAAGTATTTTCTATATGATAGTGATTATGTCCAGATTGGAGATGTTTATTGATAAGCTTCCTATCTAATTTTTGTTACCCATTTATTTTAACAAAGCTTACTTTATAGCTGACTTAAAATTTGCCTCAAATAGCTGACGACGGCTACAGCTATCAGAGCCACTGTTTATGCTACAAAAACCAAACTAAACATTTATAAAAATTTCCACAGAAGATTCCAGCTAATGAAAGCACCATTTGTGGTGTGCTAAAACATGCGCACACATAGGTATTGCCCCATTTATCAGACATGAGAGCTAATTACCTCATACACCACTATATCTCTTCCACTCTCTGCATTTCAATTCCCAATATTAACACATAGGTGGTCAAGCTGACCATCGAATAGCCTGCATGAGCATGAATGCATTAAATAATTTAATGTTGGAAGAGTTTATTAAACTGCCACATTCTAATCAGCATGCGTACCTGCCTTCATTAATTTTGCACTGGTCCATGGTGTGTCTCTACAGCCAACACGGAGAGCACTAATGTTAATAGGAGCTCTTAACAAACAGGACCAGTTAATCAAGGAAAATTTACTATTAACCACATGACCATGCATACTGCAATCTAATTACAATCAGATTTAACCCTCACCCTGCCACACCCATTTAGACATCTTTCTTATTATTTGTCAATAAAACTGCAGAAAATTGAGTATCATTATTTCATTAGAATGAGAAAGATATTTGCATCTGCACGTGATTATGAACATGAGAGGGTTTTCTGCTGGTGCAGTTCCACGTCTGAAAGATTTGATTTTGTTAAAGATCATTTGGGAGAAAGCCCTGGTGCCGGCTCCTAAATATTTTTAATTTTCTGAAGATAACTGATTATAAAGAAAGTTTCTCCAATTGAACACAATATTCTGAGCTGGTTCAGGAGAAATTTAGCATTTGGCAAATTACAGTTATTGCTGTGTAAACAGTGTGAATATAGTCTCAATCATTTAGTTTTAATCTTTAACAAAATAATCTAAAACATTCATGTGAAGTCTGACAAAATAGGTGCCCCCTTATTTAACCATGTTTGGTTACCTCAGTGCTAATGTACTGGAGAAACACCTACCATGCTAACTGTTTTGCATATTTAGAAGCAGCACATAAAGCCAAAAGAAAATGCAACCGGATTTCTCTTTGTTGTTGTTTTGGTACTTTAAGTTGTCATGGTACCTGCCTGTTTTATTCCTTTTGGTCACAAATTTCCACCATAAGTTGGTGTGTCTTTATGATGGATTTTTGGTTTGGCAATTATGCCATTTGCTGTGTAGGGGTTGTGACTTTTTTAATCAAAGTAATGAGAACTTTGAGAATTTAGAAATGTCAATGCTGGTATTTATGAATTACCAAAGAAAGAAGTTGCAACACTTTTCTTTTCCCCCAGTATTTTGTCTTATAATCATTTTGCTGCTTGGAATATTAGCCCACACGAAAGACTTAAAAAAAGAAATCCCCGGAACTCATGAATAATTTCTGCTTGATAACTGTTTAAATACTTTCTTGACAGATGTTTATTATCCTGTTTCAGTCATTACTTTCTATTGGAGCTGATAAAGACTATCATCCTTTGGTATATTTTATTTTATTATAAGTCAAACTACCTTGCTTTAATGATATAGATGATTCTGTATATGTCGGCTATGGGATCAGATGAACTATAGAGTGGGTTTGGGTAATGGATAGAATTTTATTCTGCATCATAGTACAGTAGTTCTTTATCTATATTATATTTTCTCCTGTGATTCATGGGTTTGTAAGTGACTTTTACAGTTTTACTTCTTAAAAAGCAGCAATCATACCTATCTTACCGCTATACTATCTAGCAGTCTTACCTGTTGGAATATTAACACTTTCAAATGTACAGTTGGTTGGAGAGCATTCTATTTACAGAGGAATGATACATAAGGACCCTCCAACTAGAATGTAGTCTTGAAAGAACATTTAAAATGTGACACGACATACAAAAATTTAATGCACATAATTTACCATGAGCCTGTGCATTATTTAAGGTGATGGTGAATTCTTCATTTCTCTAACTCCTCTCTTAGAAACAAGCAGAACAGGGTAGGGGCTGACAGATTTGGCTGCAGAAGTTGCAAGGCTACTGGGAAACATAGGAGAAGGGTGCTGAAGAACCCACGTCACACTCTTCTGAGAGCTCTGACTTAAGAAAGGGAGACTGAAGAACCATACCTGTCTTTCTTTATTATAAATCCTAAGACATTATCGAGTAATAGCATAAAGGGAGAAAATCATTTTGAATTTAATAAAGAAAAACATTTTCTGACTTGAGTGGTATAATGTTTTCCAAATTGGTTAAGTATGTATGTACGTAAATCTTTTGGAAGCCAATATTTCACATTTAAAATATCTTTGATTTGCCTACCTGTTATCATCTTGATTTTTGACTACATCTTATCTGTGTATATGGTTATCTAGGCAAGCTGTAAGGTTAGGTGAAAACACTGTGCAAGGAGTAGGGAGATTTGAAATGTGTTTCTGGTTCTGCTTAGTTCCCTCATCTGTAAAGAGAGTGGTAGATTAGCTCATCTTCAAGGATTTCTGAACATGTTAATTTTAAGTATTGGAAGTAATAGAATCCAAGAGACAATACTGCACATAAGATACCCTTCAGAAGTTCAGAAATCTTAGATGAGTAGTCAGGGAAATGTTAAATAAATGACTTTATTTTTTAATTTTTAAGAGTTCATGTTCAAAATAAAGGGCATCCAAATTCAGATCCCTTTATTTTCTTCCACTCCTTGTAAGATGTACAAATTTTACATGAGGGATGATAATGCAATAGTACCCTATATGACTCAAATATAATTTAGTTTGGAAATGTCATATGATAATCCCACATAAAGCCCTATTTATCAAAGGCCTGAGCTGTCAAGTCGTGATGGTGCTTTGATTATTTTACACATTATTTACACAGGGAAGAGCCAAAAGGTGCATTCCACACATGATTTAAGAAAGAAAAAGGGCTCCTTAAAATGGAGAGTTTATCCTTTATACAAATATCGTTAATTTTGAAAATGTGAAAGAATAGAAATATTAAGTGGGCTAGACCATGGTAAACACACACAAACTACACACACACGCATAGATGTGTACACATACATATATACAAACATAAATCACCATTGAACAGGAGAAAAAAATCCGATGTTAGAAATACATCAGTGCAAGGACTATGAACAAAATAAAATAAATAGCGTTTACCCTGGGTAGTGGTATTTTTGCAGTTTCATAGAAAGCATTCAGAAATTAAGATTTCTCAACGACAAGGTGATGCAAATTTGCTTTAATGACCCACAGAGGGTTGGGGCCAGGAGCCAGGAAAGGAGAGGGAGATGGGCAAAGAGGATTTTTGGTGAGTTTGATGCAAGGTTTACAGCCTCACCTGCCATCCAGGGAGGATGAGTTCCAACAGGAAAACACTAAGCGTACTCATTTGTGAATGTACATGCATATAGTTCAGTGTACATGCAGAGGTGTGCAAGCAAACATCTCAACTAAGTCAGTAATCTATGTTCTTCTGGGAGAAGGCAAGGCTGGGAGAGGGAAGGAACACAGTGGAATAGGTCTTTCACCTGCTGCATCTATGTGTGTTTACTGTGTTAGCCCAATATGCCACTGGCAATTCTTTTGAGACATAGGTAGGAAAAATGACACTGTGTAGGAAAGAAATTGAAATAGAATGGGAAATCTTGAGTCCCAGAAATGAAAACTGAAAAGAAAGCTATTTTCTCTGCATCTTCTTTCCTTCCTCAGTAACTTCAATTTATTGTGATCTTTCTCTAGGGAGCACCTAAGTAGTTTCAGGTGGAGCCCCAAATTGTACTTATCCTTGGGTCATACTTGCCTGGGGTAATACTACATCCTATATGGTGTAACTACCCCGATAGTTGTCTAATTCAGGATATTTCTGGACCTTAATGGTAAATGAACCACAATGTAAGACTTGCTTTGCAAGAAGGAAACCTCCAAAAATTCTACTAGAAATCTACCATGAAGATCTAACAAACATTATTTTTCATGAAACATTGCTACCATTGAGAGTACCAAGACTGGATCAAATATTCGCCGAAGATATGGTATAAGATTATCATGCTAAAAACGACTCCAAAATGCCAAAAAGAAAACCACAGAATGGATTTTAAGAAATCGATTAAATACCTACATGATGTGCTGTCATGCCAACTTAATATTTAGTGTTCATTAAAACTTCACTGCATTCGAAAACAATTTGCAAGTTTAGATTTTCTCACTGCAAAATTTCCATCTATGCGTGATTGCTGAGAACTCGTAACAAATTGCGAATCAAGTGAATCACTTATAGCCAAATAATTACCAAAAAAGTTTTACAAATATCCTTTCAAAAATGACACCAATATTAGGCTGAATGGGGGTCACGGGTACACTTTTAGAAAGTGTTGACATGTTGCGGGGCAAGGTATCCACGTGTAAGAGGGCCTAAGGCCAACGGAGATCTGAAAAAGGACCTGAGTAAGGAGTCAACTGTCTTAAAGCAGTTTCCCTGAAGGTACTGGTGTTTTAAGGAACTATTACTGGAAGAATTTTCTCAAGGTGACAAAGCTGCATTCTTTATTCTCAAGCACTCTCAACAGAGGGCATCAAGTTAGTCTTGAATATCTGTAGTGATGGTAGATGATTATCTGAAGCCCTTGCAGCAGCTTGGCTCTCCCTGGGGCTTGAAACAGCTCTTGGATACCAAGCACTCCCTGAAACACAGTTGTTAACGATAATGATACACTAGATGTGGGCTCACTTTGACTTTCTACACTCTTCACATGAGCTATTGTAAGCCTGTTCTACTTTCACAGAAAGCCATTCAGCTGAAATTTTCTCTTATGCTGCTCGGCATGTCTTGATGGGAATGCTTCTCTCAGGACATCCCTGGGCTTGGTGTGTCAGTCACATTAGGAAAATATTCATTAAGTCAACCTTAGACAGTTTCCTGGAGGAACTCTTTTCCTGGTGGGAGTTGTTTTCTTTTCTTTTAGGTTCCATCTTCACCCCAATAATCTAGGATAAATTAGAGTTGGCGAATGTTTATTTCCCTCAGACTAGTTAAGAAAAAGAAAATGATGTTCTTGAGCCACAAGAATAGGATCCACCTGGATTCTCAGACAGACAGTTAAATGAGGCTGGTAATTTTTTAAACATTTACTCTGAGAAGCCACACAGTTGGTGACTGTTAAAACTGTGGTTTTTTTTTTTTTTCTGTTGTTGTTGTTGTTTTTGTTTTTCCCTGAATTGTGTTATGTGCTGGCCTGGAATTTATTTTCTGAATTGTACTAAGTGGATGATAGTAATTTACATTATTACATTTTAGGACACAGCACTATCTCTACTTTCCTCATCTTCTGCCTTCCTCTAGCTCTTCTCTCTCTCTAATCCTGCCTTCTACTTTGACTTGCTTTTGGGCAAACTTCTGTTAGCAATCTTTGTATCTCTCTCAGGGTCTGCTTTCTTCTAGAAAAGACTCATTCTTATAAAAATCATGATAGTTTGACAAGCTGAGGGCAATTACCTGATCAATATCAGTCAGAATGAGAAGCCCATGATGGATGCCCCTTTGGATTGAAAGAAAAGCAGCAGAGACATATTAAATTAAGCTAGTCTCATTTGGCCCATCACCAGAAGATACTGAAGCAACGTAATTTGACCTTTAAAAAATCAAGAGACCGTCTGCATCCTCCCAGCATGAAGAAAGGTCTCAGACGTGGTAATTAGAGAATTGCAATAATTGCTGGTTTTGCAACAAAGGATGTTTTTCAAGTCTTTGGGTCTCAAACTACAAATTTAAAAAAATTAGTGAGCTCATTTTCTCAGTTCCTATAGAGTATGTGGGGATAGTGCATGGGGCAAGGTGGACATAAGACAAAACTGGGAAGAAGGCATTGCCAACTCTTCAGAAACTGTAAGTCTTAACCTACTCTCTCTAACTTGGCAGGCTAATAAATGTTTTAATTATACTTTTAGCTTGATACTACTTCTAAAGCCAAACAGTAAATCTCTTTAGATTATGTTGTCATTGGCTGTTAACGTAGCTAACAAGGCAATAGATCTCAGATATTTAACTATTACTACTTCTCATTGGCTCAAACCATCACAATCAACAACATGTACACTCAGAAAAATTAATATATCCTCAAATCCAAACATCACTATGAAAAGGTCACCTTCACCCAGTAGCTATTCACAGCATTTTTCATGTTTGTACAGTTATGGAAATGAGCAACACTGTAAAATTTTATTTAAATCATTTCCCTTTCCCTGTGACAAGATCAAAACGCATGTTTCTCAGCTTTTTTCTCTTTATCTGATCCAAAGATCTATGGTCCTGACAGCAATAAACAAAAACCCACAAAATTGAACATTCTGGGGACCTGGCATGGGAAACTGTTCATAGGAATCCAGAGTCAGAGGGAGTCTTAAAAAGCTGTCTTTCGGTTCCATAGTCCCAAACCTTAGATGTGTAAAAATTACCTGGACAGCATTATCCACTGTGCCTGGGTAGGCTCCAGGGACCTATAGTTTCACAAGTGTCCCCCGGTGATGCTATGCTGGTGGTCTGTGGACCACATATTGAGGAGCACTACAGAAAGTACACAAGCTTAAGAAGGTACAGCAGCTTAAAGTGGTGAAAGTCAGTCACTTTTTGCAAAGGCTACCATGGAAGTGGACTGAGACTCATTCAGTCAAGTGACACATCCAACGCTTTCATGTTCTGTCACTTGCCTATTAAGAACTGCCACTTTCCTTTTTCTAGCTAGAATCTCTTTGTTTTGTTTCAGTCCATTTTGCTTAAAGGTATTCCACTTGTAAAAGTGCTCCTAGGGACAACAATGTGTTTTTATTTTCATCTTTTCCTATCAAATAAGTGCCACCCCTCTGCTGTCCATATAGCTGACTTCAATATCCCAGACTTCCAGATACTTCCTAAGTGCAGGCCACTTTCTTATCAGGAGGAAGAAATATTTGTTTATCTATTTTACTCAAAGTAAAAGCCAGAGTCCTTGTGACATCAGCACCTCTATTCTGCCTCTCCCCCTCTCACACCAGCTGCAGTGACCTCCTTGTTCCTCAAAAATGCCAGACATTCTCCTACCTTAGGGCCTTTATTCCAGCTATTTCCTCTGTATAAGACACTCTCCTCCCAGATATCCACTTCAAGTCTTTGCTTAAATCCAACCTTCTCTCCTCCTCACCACATTATTTACCAGTGAAATCCGACCTTTTTCTCTTTATTCTTGATCACATTACATAATCCGTATGTTTTGTCTTTTTTCCCATAGCACTTCCTATAGCATATGACATAATTTACTTTTAAAATATAGTTTATTTTTGTTACTCCCTATTCCTGTTATAAACTTCAGGAAAGTCAGCAGCTAGAACAGTGCCCAACACATGGATATAAGCATGAGTGTAATAACCTGTGATAGTTGCCGTTTTATAAGCATTTGTATCAAAATCTATGACAGGCTGGAGGAGGCAATAGCCATGAAGGTGGAAACTCACATATTCTTCAGATTCACATAAATTCATATGTGATTCGGTAAATATATTTGATTAGTAGTTATTCTACATGAGTCTTAAATTACACTACAAAAATTATTAACCTCTCAGCCTACTTCTCCAGTCAGCTGTTTCAAACTCTTTAATGTGAATACTGATTACCACTACAACAACTGAGGACACGGTAATCAGAGAAAGTAGCCAACTATAGGGAAAAAGTTGATTGATTGAGAGCCATAATTAGCGTTATCCAAATTATATTGAATATAATGTTAGGGACCTGATGTTATCTTGGCATTTTTGGACACATCCCTAATGGTGCTTATTTTGCCAAATTTATGGGAATAGCTACCTTTATGGAGAACTTAGGATGTATTATACAAGATGCTAAGTGCTTCCCAAACATTATCTCCCTATTTCTTTAAAACAGCTCTATTAAATGTGGTGTCATAATTCATTGGCTTGCAAGTGAAAGAAAATCCAGCTCACACTGTTTTAACTGAAAACAAACAAGACAAAAAAGAGTGTATGTGGTTTATGTACCTAGAAAGTCAAGATAAAAAAAAAAGTATTGCTATTGATTACTCAAACACTAAAAATAACATAAGCAAAGTAAAAATAATGTCAACTAAATATTTAAATGTAAGAGAAGTTGAGTAATTATTCTAGAATTATATTCACATACTTTAATTTGTTTTAAGCCATGTCTGTTCTAGCACCACGTAGCAAGTGTTTTTCAAAAGAATGATTTTTTTTCAATATTGTCTTTTTTTGTTTTGTTTTGTTTTTGGTTTTTGTTTTTGAGATAGAGTCTCACTGCTCTGTTGCCCAGGCTAGAATGCAGTGGCACAATCTTGGTTCACTGCAGCCTTGATTTCCCTGGGCTCAGGTGATTCTCCTACCTCAGCCTCCCAAATGGGTGGGACTACAGGAATGTAGCACCATGGCCAGCTAAGTTTTTGTTTTTGTTTTTGTTTTTGTTTTGTAGAGATGGGGCTTTGCCGTGTTGCACAGGCTGGTCTCGAACTCCTGGGCTCAAGTGATCCACCTGCCTGGGCTTCCCAAAGTGCTGGAATTACAGGTGTGAGCCGCTGTGCCCCACCATAGTTTTTTTTTTTCCCCCCATAAATACAATCTTCTTCCAAGTTGCATTTTAGTGTTAATAAACTTGAAATTTTTGACATTTCCAATACATTTTTCTCTATACCTCATATTCTGAATTGAGAATAATGTTTTCCACATAAATGTTGAGGTACTGTATAACTTCAGAGTATGCTCTGCAAAATGGAGAATATTCTTAATTTTTTTGTACTGAAATATGTAAATATTTCAGACCAAATATTTTCACAGGTACTGTCTTTCAGGACCTTTCTATGATAAATATTTTCACACAGCAAAACTCATCAAGTAAGTATTCTCTATGATTCTTATGAATGTTTTCCTAACTATAGATAATATAGACACTATAAGGTCATCGACCTTCTCAATTTCATCCAATTCCAGTATATAATACAGACTAATCTATATTATATATAGGAACTTTATCATACAATCTTTCCACAAATTGAACTATTCCAAAGCACAATTATAGAATTTCAGACTTAAATCTGGCATGATGTTTGAGCTTTCATTGCTTTATTTCTTCACTTCCTCCCTTGTTTTTGTAGAAATAAATTTCATCATTTTATGTTCATACTTCATGTTCATAATAACGTGTTTATTGTTCATAGCAAAACAAAAATTGGAATCATTTATAAAAATGCACAATAACTTATGAAACAAGAAGGCTGATTTAAAAAGCAGTTATTCAAAGGTACAAATGTTTCTAAAACCCATTTTATAATGGATAGCAAAGAGAGGAAGCTTGTATTTTCATGTTGAAGTATTTTCTTTTCCATATTCAACAGTGTTATCATATTTTGTTGTTCAGCTATTGTGTATGTGTATTTACAGCTAAAAATAATTTTTTCCTTGGTGGAATATCCCAATTTATTTGTGATTATGAATTATGTGTTTACCACTGTAAATTCCAAGTAAATATCTGCTCTATAAGCTTCTTAATTTAGTAAGAGCTGTACTTTACCATGAGACAATGTTCTTCTGGATTTGTCTTTTTTTTATTATCACAGCAAAGAAAATAACTGCGACTTAATATTTTACTTTTAAACTGATATTACAATAGCACTCACAATAATTTCAAATATTTCTTCTTTAACAAAATGAACTTCCAAAGCCTTCCTTTGATTCCATGAATCACATGAAAAAATTGAACTATTAGAATTAGCTGAATTTCTATCTGACACTGATAAGAAACTAACGTTACTTCTTCTGCTAACGAAACCAACATGTTAAGAACTACTGCTTTACTTTTCATTCATGTTTAAAAAAAAAAAAAAAAAAAAAAAAAAACCTTGGCATTGAAAATAAACACAATTAATTAAAAATAACAATCCTTTGATCTAAATGAAAAGTCATGGCTCACAAAGTGACTCATAAACATATATTCTGCAGCTGCATCAGTTAACTTACCTCTTGGGGGCTCAGTCTTTAAAATAAATACTATTTAAAACAGATACTCATGTTTCTTCAGCAGATTTATGTCTTATGGTTTTCACATGTCAGCAATATCATTTACGGTCCCCAAAGCAAGCAGTAAGTGTTGATAAGCGTTAAAGGTAAGTTCAGCATTCCCATCAACATAAATGAAAAATCAGCATTTTTATTTTTATTTAGGATACATTTTTAGCTTATTGCTGTTGAAATCCTTTATTTCACAAATTTAAAATAATTATAAATTTATATATTTAATATAAAAAAATTAAATATAGAAATCGTTGTAGATTAATACCAAGTGATAACCAAACTTCCATACTAAGTGTGTTCAGTCTATATGTTTTAATGCTCTACGGGATTCCTCAGTCTCATTTTCTGGATATATTTCTCATAGACTTAAACCATAATTTCTTTCATTTGTCACTGACCCCTAATAGGCGAGTTGGAGACTTCAAGCATCTCACAGGCTGGGGCTGGGGCTCCAGTATCCCAAGTGGTTGGCATAGGTGGCAGCATCGTATATTTCCTCCACCACCACCTGAAACTAGAAGAAGTGGGCATTCCATAGCCATGTGCTTGCAGGCCCACAGCATGCCCCTTTGAAATGAAGACCTTAGTTCCACTGCATTGGGGAATGAGAGTGACATATGGTTCTCTATTTTTTATATTTTGTGGAAAGTGAAAACTCAATTCACTGTATGTGTGCCTCACACAATACCAGACAAGACCATGCCAAGAGTTGCAATTACAAAATGGAGGCCTACCAAACATTCCAATTTATTTTAGTGAAACTTAAATCAGGGATTCACATTGTCAAACCAAATGAAACATCAGATCAGCCGATATATATTGGCCTCTAGGCAAAACCAAATGTCTGATTGTCCTTGGCACAAGGAGCTACAAGTGCAGAGTGGAGAACAAAACTAGCCTATGTAGGGTTCAGTAAGCACCAGACAGAATGGAAATGAAAGAGGGACAGAAAGATACCAGATGCCAGTTCATATAGAGTCTTGCTGGCCGTGACAAAGATTTTAGCTTTTAGTTTACATAATCTAATAAGCCTCTGGAAGATATTGATGTGATTAATATTTAAAAGGTCATTTGGAGGGTGGGCCAAGATGACTGACTACAAGCAGCACCGTTCAGAGGTTTCCATTGAAAAAAAAAACCATAATAAGCATGTGAATCCTTCACCCACAACCAAGGTATCCGGGTTCTCTCATCAAAATTGACTAGAAGGCTGGCATGACCTATGGAGAGAAGGAAGAGCAGTGTGTTGTGGTCGCTCAACTGAGAGCTGCACAAGGAAGGGGAACCCCTTTCCCCCATCCATGGGAAGCAGTGAGTGAGCGTGTTATCCAGCCAGGGAAACTGTGCTTTTTCCACGGAACTATGCAATCCACAGATCGGAAGATCCCACTCACAAACCTGTGCCACTGGGGCCTAACGTCTCAACCCCAGAACTTTCAGATTCTTACAGCCTCTCAATCTCAACTGGAATCTGATTAACCCTACTGAACTCCCAGTGGGAGGAGCAACCAACACCAGCTGCAGCTACCTGCTATGTAAGCTGTTTGAGCTCCTTTCGGAGAGGGGCAGCAGCCAGCACTGGGACTCGCAAATGCCTAACACCCTAAGCTCCCTGGGTGGGGGAAGGCAGCACCCATTTCTATAGCTCCAGGCTGTGCTTTTCCCCTGCTGGAGCCAGGGAGGCTGGACGGCTTGGTCCCAAGACTTGTCCCCACAGCCCAACACACCGGCTGTGGCCATCTGTGGCCAGAGTGCCTCTTCAGTTCTAACTCTGACCCACCCTTCCTTGGTGGGCAATGCTTCTCTGCAGGATCTCCAATAACTCCAGCCACAGACTCAGCGACAGAATTTGGATCTCTCTGGGCCTGAGCCCCTAGCAGGAGGAGTGGCCGCAGTCTCTGCAGACCAGCAGACTTAGCCTCTCTGCCTGGTAGTTCTGAGGAATCCGGGCAGCCCAGAAGAATGGGTTTTCCCCCAGCAAAATACACTGTCTCCACCAAGGGACAAAGTGCTTCGTTAAATGGGTCCTGCTCCCTGTGCCACCCAACTGGATGAGACCCTCCAACAGGGGTTGTCAGATACCCTATACAAGACCGATCCTACTGCCATCAGGTTGGTGCCCCTCAAGGTCAGGGGTCCCAGAAAAAGGAGTAGGCACCCATCTTTGCTGCTGTCCAGCCTGCCTGAGAGACATCTCCAGGCATGGGAGCAAATCAGATGAGTAGGGCCTGAAGTGAACCCCCAGCAAACTGCAGCAGCCCTACAGAAGAAGGACCTGACTATTAAAAAAAAAAAAAAAAAAAAAACAAGCAGAAAGCAACAACAGCATCAACAACAACAAGGCCCCCACAAAAACCCCATCCAAGGGTCAGCAGCCTCAAAGACTGAAACTAGACAAACTCACGATTCTTTCTGAATCAACGAAAAAATGCCAAAAACCCCAAAAGGCCAGAGTGCCTCTTCTCCTACAAATTATCACAACATTTCTCTATCAAGGGCACAGAACTGACAGAGGATCAGGTGGATGCATTGACAAAAGTAGGCTTCAGAAGATGGGTAATAAAAAACTACAATACACTAAAGGAGCATGTTCTAACCCAAAGAGCTGTCTTACATGCAAAGATACATACAGACTCAAAATAAAGGGATGGAGGAAAATTTACCAAGCAAATGGAAAGCAAAAAAAAGGAGGGGTTGCAATCCTAGTCTCTGACAAAACAGACTTTAAGCCAACAAAGATCAAAAGAGACAAAGAAGGGCACTACATAATGATAAAAGGATAATTCAATAAGAAGAGCTAACTTCTTGCACCCAATATATATGCACCCAATACAGGAGCACCAAGATTCATAAAACAAGTTCTTAGAGACCTACAAAGAGACTTAGACTCCCACACAATAACAGTGAAAGACTTTAACAGTCCACTGTCAGTATCAGACTGATCAAAGAGAAAGAAAATTCACAAGGATATTCAGGACTTGAACTCAGCTCTGGATCAAGTGGACCTAGTACACATCTACAGAACTCTCCACCCCAAATCAACAGAATATATGGTCTTCTCAGGGCCACATGGCACTTATTCTAAAATCGACCACATAGTTGGAAGTAAAACACTCCTCAGCAAATTCAAAAGAACTGAAATCATAGCTAGAAAGATCTCAAATCAACACCCTAACATCACAATTAAAAGAGCTAGAGAGGCAAGAAGAAACTAGTCCAAAAGCTAGCAGATGACAAGAAATAACTAAGATCAGAGAAGAATTGAAGGAGATAGAGACATAAAAAACCCTCCAAAAATCAATGAATCCAGGAACTGGTTTTTTGAAAAATTAACAAAACAGACAGACTGCTAGCTAGACTAATAAAGAAGAAGAGAAGAATCAAATAGGCACAATAAAAACATAATAAAGGGGATATCACCACTGACCCCACAGAAATACAGACTAACATCAGAGAATATTATAAACAACTCTACGCAAATAAACTAGAAAATCTAGAAGAAAATGGATAAATTCCTGGATGCATACACCTTACCAAGACTAAATCACAAAGAAGTTGAATCCCTGAATAGACCAATAACAAGCTCTGAAATTGAGGCAGTAATTAATAGCCTATCAACTGAAAAAAGCCCAGGACCAGATGAATTCACAGCTGAATTCTACCAGAAATACAAAGAGGAGCTGGCACCATTCATTCTGAAACTATTCAAAACAATGGAAAGGGAGGGACTCCTCCCTAAGTCATTTTATGAAGCCAGCATCATCCTGGTACCAAAACTGGGAAGAGGCACAACAAAAAAATGAAAACTTCAGGCCAATATCCCTGATGAACATCAATGCGAAAATCCTCAATAAAATACTGGCAAACCGAATCCAGCAGCATGTCAAAAAATGTATCCACCACGATCAAGTCGGCTTCATCCCTGGGATGAAAGGCTGGCTCAACATATGCAAATCAATGAATGTAATCCATCACGTAAACGGAACCAAAGATGAAAACCACATGATTATCTCAATAGATGCAGAAAAGGCCTTCGATAAAATTCAACATCCCTTCATGTTAAAAACTCTCAATAAACTAGGTATTGATGGAACAGACCTCAAAATAATAACAGCAATTTATGACACACCCACAGTCAATATCATATTGAATGGGCAAAAGCTCAAGTATTCCCTTTGAAAACCATCACAAGACAAGGATACCCTCTCTCACCACTCCTATTCAACATAGTATCGGAAGTTCTGACTAGGGAAATTAGGCAAGAGAAAGAAATAAAGGGTATTCAGATAGCAAGAGAGGAAGTCAAGTTGTCTCTGTTTGCAGAAGAAATGATTTTATATTTAGAAAACCCCATCATCTCAGCCCCAAAATTTCTTGAACTGATAATCAACTTCAGCAAAGTCTCAGGATACAAAATCAATGTGCAAAATCACAAGCATTCCTTTACACCAACAATAGGCAAACAGAGAGCCAAATCATGAATGAACTTCCATTCACAAGTTCTACAAAGAGAATAAAATACCTAGGAATACAGCTAACAAGGGATGCGAATGTGAAGGACCTCTTCAAGGAGAACTACAAACCACTGCTCAAGGAAATAAGAGAGGACAAAAACAAATGGAAAAACATTCCATGCTTATGAATAGGAAGAATCAATATCATGTAAAAGGCCATACTGCCCAAAGTAATTTATAGATTTAATGCTGTTCCCATCAAACTACCATTGACATTATTTACAGAATTAGAAAAACTGTTTTACATTTTATATGGAATCAAAGAAGACCCTGTATAGCCAAGACAATCCTAAGCAAAAAGAACAAAGCTGGAGGCATCATGCTACCTGAATTTAAACTATACTACAAGGCTACAGTAACCAAAATAGCATGGTACTGGTACTAAAATAGACATATAGGCCAATGGAGCAGACGAGAGACCTGAGAAATAATACCACACATTTACAACAATCTGATCTTTGACAAACGTGGCAAAAACAAGCAATGGGGAAAGGATCCCCATTTACCCCAGTAAATGGTGCTGGGAAAACTGGCTAGCCATTTGCAGAAAACTGAAACTAGATCCTACCTTCCACCTTATACAAAAATTAACTCAAGGTGGATTAAAGAGTTAAATATAAAACCCCAAACCATAAGAAACCCTAGAAGAAAACCTAGGCAATACCATTCAGGACATAGGCATGGGGAAAGACTTCATGATGAAAATGCCAAAAGTAATTGCAACAAAAGCCAAAATTGACAAATGGAATCTAATTAAACTGAAGATCTCTGCATAGCAAAAGAAACTATCAGAGTGAACAGGCAACCTACAGAATGGCAGAAATTTTTTGCAATCTACCCATCTGACAAAGGTGTGATATCCAGAATTTACAAGGAACTTAAATATATTTACAAGAAAAAAAAAAACCCATCAAAAAGTGTGCAAGGGATATGAACAGACACTTCTCAAAAGAAGATATTTATGCAGCCAACGAACATGAAAAAAAAGCTCAACATCACTGATCACCAGAGAAATGCAAATCATAACCACAATGAGACCCCATATCACACCAGTCAGAATGGTGATCATTAAAAAGTCAGGAAACAAAACATGATGGTGAGACTGTGGAGAAATAGGAACTCTTTTACACGTTTGGTGGGAGTGTAAATTAGTTCAACCATTGTGGAAGACAGTATGATGATTCCTCAAGGATCTAGAACCAGAAATACCATTTGACTCAGCAATCCCATTCCTGGGTATATACCCAAAGAAATATAAATCATTCTACTATAAAGACACATGCACGTGTATGTTTATTGCAGCACTATTTACAATAGCAAAGACATAGAACCAACCCAAATGCCCATCAATGATAGACTCAATAAAGAAAATGTGGTACATATACACCATGGAATATTATGCAGCCATAAAAAGGAATGAAATCTTGTCCTATGCAGAGACATGGATGAAGCTGGAAGCCATCACCCTCAGCAAACTAACACAGGAACAGAAAACCAAACACTGCACGTTCTCACTCACAAGTGGGAGTTGAATATTGAGAAAACATGGACACAGAGAGGGGAACAACACATACCAGGGCCTGTTGGGGGGTGGGGGGCAAGGGGAGGGAACTTAGAGGACGGGTCAATAGGTGCAGCCAACCACCATGGCACACATATACCTATGTAGCAAACCTGCACATTCTACACATGTATCCTTTTTTTCTTTTAGAAGAAATAAAGAAAAATCCCCCAAATGACAAAAAAAAAAGGTCATTTAGCTGCTATATGGAGAGTAGATAGTATAGTGTAAGAATGGAGGCAGCAAACCTGCTAAGAGGCCATTGCTATTGTCAGATACAAGGTGATAGTGTTTGGCTCGGGATGAAATGTGTAGATATGGTGAGAAATGGTCCATTTGGGAAATATTTTAAGTGTGTATTTGACAATATATGTTGATGAATTGAATGTGGGAAGTGAGAGAAAGAGAGAAATCAAGGATGAATCCAAGATTTTAATATTAACCTCTAAATGAATGTCAGCCCCCTGTACAGGTATGAGGAGCATTGTGAGAGGAGTACTTGGTGAGAAGAATGGGGAGTTCAGTTTGTTTGTAAATGTTAAGTTTGAATTGACTATTACACATCCAGGTGTAAAGTGAAGTCAGTATTTGGATGTACGCATTGAGGTCTGGTTGGGACAAGAATACAAGTGGGAACTCAAGAGTATAGAAGTCGTACTTATAGCTACAGAAATAAATAGGATCACTGAGGAAGTGTGTGTAGATAGAGAAGAGAATTGCAGACTGAGTCCCAGAAATGATATTTTATGCAATTAATGCATTACCATAAGCCATGTTAAAATTACCACATGCTTCTTTTTAAAAGCAACAACAAACCAACCTTCTTTGTTTCATAGGTTATTTAAAAAATATAATGGCGTGTAGAATTAGGGTACTTGGGTTCTTCTTTAATTAGTCTTATACAATAATTTGTATTTTTCAACGCTTTCTATAGTACTTTGTGCAGTATTGCAACCTAATAAAATAATAGATGACTAACTCTCATTTTACTTAATTTTTAATCCCTTTATTAACTAGAAAATATATAGAAAGCTAAATATTATAAAATTCATAGTTCTGGATGGCTAAAGAGATGTGAAAAATGCTTGGAGAAACATTCGCAATTTGATTCAGAGATCTACCTATCACAAAGGGTGTATTTCCTATCTATATTCATAATCCTGATTTAATAAAAAAGTAGTTTTACCTGGCCATATCAATCAGTAATTGGCACTTCAAAATGCTTTGTTTGAAAGAGATTCTAATAAATTCTTAATAAATTGTAGTAATTTATTAAGCATCTAATGCTAGTTTACTAATTATGCAAGAGGATATGTAGAAGACAATGGACCACAGAAACTGGCAAATCAGATACAGAAATGTGTAAGCCATTGACTTCAGAGAGAGACACGTAGAGAAGTAATATAAGATGAAGGACTTGAGAATGGAGGGTGATAAAAGGAACCACCAAACGTGTCTAATTATGGAAGTAGCCAACCACAAAGATTCCTAACTGGAACTCTGATGTTATACTTTAGCAAGGATTAAATTCCACTTCACTGGTGTGGTCAAGATGAAGAGCCTTTTTGATCTTGGAGAAGGAAAGCCAATGGGCTGGCTTAACCATTTGAAATATTATGCCATCGATATACTCAATGCTAGGCAAGAGCAAAAGAAAGAAAAATGAGCCAAGTAAAAGAGTTTTCTTAAAGTCTATCCCATGATGATGTGAATGGTAATAATAATAACAACAATACATTAAATTTATAAAGAACCATTAACAAATGAGCTTATTTGATTACAATTATAAATCAATGAGGTAGGTTGTATCTAATTGTCTTTAATCTGTCCACTTTACAGATGAGAAAATGAGACTTGGAGAGGCTTGGAAATTGCCAAGAGTGACACAGTTTTTAAAGGAAGCATGACCAGTCATCTGGTCTGTCTGGCCCCACATTGCATGCACATTGAGCAACATAGGGCAGCAGGAGTAAGCACAGCCCTGTGCAGCTCTAGCTCCTGGTGATACGTGTCTAATGTGCTGTCTTGAGCATCTGAGCACAGTCTCCTTTTATGCTTTTCTTTGCAAAATATTCTTAAGAGAGAGAATCCTAACAGCAGACTTGGATTTTCTTTAAAATGTCATTTAAATTGTTCAGAGTGAGAGCTGAATGCAGTGGCACACAACTGTAGTCCCATCTGCTTGTAAGGAGGAGACAGGATGATTAGTTGAACCCAAGAATTGCAGGCTGTAGTGCGCTGTGATTCTGCCTGTGAATAGCCACAGGACTTCAGCCTGGGTAGCATGGCAGGACTCTCTGTCTTAAAAAAAAGTCCAGAGTGGATCAAAATGGAATTTGATGGATGATTATCATTGACTACTCAAAATAAAATCTTTTCTCAAAATCAGATACATGTGTTTGATTTAAAAAATGGAATAACTAGCAAAACTCAAGTCTCAAAAGCATGAGAAGGGTACCTAAACTTTGAAAGGTCTTTATAAGATTCTTCCTACTTTGCCATATCCAGAACACATTATCAAGAACCAAGACTTGGATATATGGTTTGCACAGTGCTTTGAATACTCCCCCAAGTAGCCCATTTTTCTTTGAAAATTCCTAGAGTCACCAGTTGTTTCTGTTTAAGATGGCTCTGCTTTGCTCCTCATTGCATCTGAGCTGGACATTTTGTCAGTTTCTGCTTCTCATGGGAATTAAAGTCAGGCTACCACACACACACAAACCATAGACTGGGTGACAGAGTGAGACTGTCTCCAAAAAAAGAAAAGAACAAAAGGCAATCTTTTCCTCCTAGAGAAATTAGACTTGAAATTGAATGACAGTTATGAGTTCTTTTATCACATATTACTGAGAGCTATTTTCCTGAGTCATCTGCTATAAACAAACAATACAACAGGCTGTAATGAGAGTCAAGGTTCATCCACCATGAATTGCTACATAAATTCTAAATAATATATTTATATACCTATTTCCCGATTTATCAACTTTACACTGCATCTATTTATGCCAAACTATAAAACATTACGATTTTAACACACTTATCTCTCAGTTTTATTAGTTATATTGTTAGCACTTCTAGCCATTACATTTATAACTAAATAATATATCTAGGCCTTTATTTATTCTTTATTCATCAATTTAGAGAGCATCTATTGAGACTTAACTAGATAAGTGAGGGAATTAATGAGCTTACTTTTTTTTTCATCTATTTTTCTCTCCCTTCAGATCCCAGTCCTATTAATTATACTATTACTCTTACATGTCTTGTAATTATAATTGTCTTCTTTGCTTTGTCTCTGTAAGTTGATTTTATAAATTGAAAATCAACACCCATGTAATATCATTGTAATATAAATATTATTTTCAGCACAACTAAGTGAAGTGATTGGATCCACAAAGAAGTTTACGTCCATCTTCAGACAATTTCAGTTTCCACCACTTAAAGGAGAATGTTGATTCTAAGCATCAAGAGCAAACAGAGTCTATTTTCCTGGCTATACTTGTTAACTTCCTTATAGTGAGCGCATTGTTTGGATGATGGCTTTCATTGCCTCTATTTATTCGTAGAGTTGCTAAATACCTTTATTTTTCATATTCAGATAGGGAAAATGCAAGTGATTTTATGTTTTCATAGATAACTTTCATTTTTGGATTATGCAATTTGTAAAAGAATCAAGTTGCTTATTAAGGATATTTTTTACATAGCACTCTCACTAATTTTACACATTGCTTATTAGGCCTGCTGTACAATTACTGTCTTTTTGTCTTGCCCTGTGTTAGTACCATTGTGCTTCAATTCCATGTCTTATAATTTCAGGATTCCTGTTTTGTTTTGTTGAAATGCATCCTCTGGTAATTTCTTTTACTTTTTTTTTTTTTCTAAGAGACGGCTTGTATGAGTTTCCAACAGAAATGACAGTTTGGCTAGAACTTTAAAGTTGCCTATTAACTAGCTTTTACTTCTGATTAAAAGGTGTAATGTTGGTATAATTTTTGTCCTTTGTTCATAATCTATTTTTTCTTTCTGGGACTTAGGATTTCTCATTGCTCGTAAGTTCTGAAATTTTATAAAAATGCATCTAGGATTTCAATTTGCATAATCAATTGTGCCTTTACCTCAGTCCAGTTTTTTTCTATCATTTATTTGACTGTATTTCCCATGTGTGGGAAAGAATATTACTTCCCTCAAGAATTCTAGATACTTTGATCTATTCTGAATTGGCATTTGATGAAGCATTGTCCCATAGTTTCCATTCCTTTGTTATTTACTTCTGGGGCATTTTTCTCAACCTTATCTTCCAAATCACTCAAGTTCATTTTTCAGCCATGTTCATTCATTATTGAATTCTTTTATTCATTTCGTTACCTTTTAGAAATCTTATTTAATTTCCTAAAAATCTGTCTTACTTCCTGATTACTTCTTTTTGGAGTGGTCTAATTGTGTTTTAGGGATATAATATCTTCTTGGATATATACTAGGACACCAATCAGATTTTTAGGTTTTCTTCTGTTCTTTACACTAGCTCCATTTCCCTAGGGTCATTTGTTCTATTTGTTTATTTTTCAAAACCTTATTTTATGCTATTAGTTAGGTAACTGTCAACATGGATAAATGAGGATCATGCAATTAGCATAAATTAATGTTAAGATTTTTGTGGTCATTACTTGATTTACCAAAGTCCCCCTCCTCTTCCTGGTAAGGCCACCAGGGGGCTGTGCTTCTGACAATCAAGCTTCCCTGTGGAATGTGTAGGAAGGAAACAGGCATGTAGCATCAGTTCTCCCAACATCACCATTGAAAGGGAGAGTTTACTCTGAGGACAGAATAAAGTAATTTATTTATTTCATTCCTGTGCTAGCCTGGAGCTGTCTTTTCTTCCCACCCCGCAACTCCACTCACACTTTGGACTGTTGTGTAGGTCTAGAGTTATCTCCAGCCCTGGTCTCTTTTCTCTATTTCCAGTTCTCCAGTAAGGACTCTGAAAGACAAGTTTAGAAATCAACTCCCAATGACTTGATTAAAATGGAGGCAAATGCTAGTCTTTACCCTTGTGGGAGGTAGAGGAATCACCAGTCCCAGCTCTTTTATAGAAATCTTTTATTTAATTGTCCTGAACCTATGTACCAAAGCCCACTCCTGATCCTCATGTCTGTCAACTCCAAGACTGACTCTTTCTGAGGTTCCCTGGGAAGAATGTCTCTCCATCTCATTAGACTGTAATCACTGTGAGAGCAGAAATAAACTCTAATTCCCATGGTGTACCCAGAGTCTATGAAAATGTCTGACATATGATTGGCATTCAATAAATACTTGTTGAGTTAATGGATGAACAACATGTGAATTAATGGATATTGATGTATTCCTCTTGATATACTTTCATTGTTATTTTAATGAATTTTTGAAATGCAGATAGGTGATTGGATCATTTTCAAATTGATGGAATTTTTAACGCATTAAAATCATGACTGAGAATTTTGTACAAGTTTATGATATAATATTACACAAAAGAAAATGCTTAATTGTATACGTGCTATGATTACCTCAGATATTAGTTTGTCTGTGTGTGTGTGTGTATGTGTGTTATAGGCAGGGACTAGGGAAAAACTCACATAAATGGGAGTTTAATTTAATGTGTTCAATTGCTAGAGACTTGGATTTATGTTTTCTTTTTGTTTCAATTTGTTGTAATATTATTTATACAATCATAAAAATATCAAATTCAATTAAATTCCAAAGGAAAGTGATGCCACAATTTTCCTGGGCAATCTAACATGAAAAAACAAGTAGTTTACTCTGACAATTAGAAGGCCTTCTAGGGCAGGGCGCCGTGGCTCATGCCTGTAATCCCAGCAATTTGGGAGGCCGAGGAGGGTGGATCACGAGGTCAGGAGATCAAGACAAGCCTGACCAACAGGATGAAACCCTGTCTCTACTAAAAATACAAAAATTAGCCAGGTGTGGTGGTGAGTGCCTGTAATCCCAGCTACTCGGGAGGCTGAGGCAGGAGAATCGCTTGAACCTGGGCGGCAGAGGTTGTAGTGAGCCGAGATCGCGCCACTGCACTCCAGCCTGGGCAACAAAGCAAGACTCCATCTCAAAAAAAAAAAAAAAAAAAAAAAAAAAAAACCGAAGAAGACTTTCTAATACCTAATCTAAAACCGTCCCTCAACTCTTTCGTGTAAGTTGCCCTCCCACTGACTACCCTGACAAACTGTCTTTGCCAAATAGACCTCACCACCATTCCCAAAGATTCAATATTATTTGCTTAGATGATCATTATATGCATTCCCTCAAGAAATTTTAAATCAATTTTTCTAGGTATGTGCTAAGATATGAGGATACAAAGATAAATTAGTCTCTTTATTTTTAGGAGATCATAGTGATACTTCATTGAGAATTCAGAATGACTATGACAGTCTTCTTTGTATACTAGCTGACTTTTGAGAAACTCTCTCCGACTTTCATTGTGTCTTTTTTTCATAGATCTAGTTCTAAATATTGAAAGTCAATTTTGTAGTTGCCAAGGAAAAAGCATGTAAAGATAAGAGCGACAGGGAAAGAGAGAAGAACTGAAAAGGACAAAAAACAAAGAAAGAAATAAAAGCAGTACTAGAAATTATTCTAATGAATAAAAACAGAGGGAAAATTCAGTGAAGTGTCTTTTTCTTGTGCAAATATGATCAACACAATGAAAACTTTACATGTCGCACAAACATTTTTTTCACATTGCAAATTGCATACTCTCATGTTGTTTCCATGTTCTTATGGATGTTTCTACCTACTCTGTGGGGTCATGCATTTGTTTCTGTATTTTGCTTTATGTCATTACTTTATGGCCATGCAAGTGCTATGTGAGTAAGTTCAATACATTATGTTAAGAGGAAGAGTAAATAGGTGGTTTTGTTTGAGAGTTTAGGAACTTTTCTACATCAAAGCTCATAGATTTTATGATGTCTCTTTTGGCTTCCATGGATGTATTATCTCTTACTTGACTCAGTTCTACATCAGTGAGTCTCCCAGAAAATTAAGCTATTGGAATAGAGAAGGGATTGATGTACTCTCAATGGAATTTCCTTATGGATGTGTATCTCTGTAAGCTCAGGAAGCTAAATGGCATCTCTGTCCATCCAGTTACTCATGCCAGAACTCTGGAAGTAGCTTTTGACACCTGCCTCTCTTTTCATCCCTCTATCCTATCCATCACAGGTCTCATTGACCCTACTTTCAAAATTCAAAAGAATCTTGAATCCTTTCAGTGCTCTTTATTTCCACCATCGGCATCCTGATCTTGATGCAAGCCTCGATCATCACACAGATGGATTACGGAAATAGTTTCCTAGTTACACTTCTAGCTGTCCCTCTTGATCCTATCAACCCATTTTTCATATAACAGTAATAGTAGTGTTTTTAAAAACTTAAATTTAACCACAGGGCTCCCCTGCTTAAATCTCTTCAGTGACCTCCATTGCTCTTAGGATAAAACCCTAAATCCTTGGCCCGATCTTCATGAAGTGTCCTCTGTTAGTCATAATCCATTCCTTTTGGTGAGCATAAGCGCTTTCTGCTTCAGAAATCTATATATATATTTCTTCTTCACTTGAATAAATCTTGTTCAGATTTCTGATTAACTGCCATTTCTCAGAGAATTCTTCTTCTCTCTCTCTTCCATAGGCCCCCACATAGTAATTATATTTCTAATTAATAAGTTTTCGGCTGTTAAGTGCCTATCTCTCCCACAAAACCTCAAGCACCGTGGATGCACAAATCATGTCTATTTTGTTTGCTATCATATTGGCAGTGACTAGAACAATGTTTGGGTTAGAGTAGTTGCTCAAAAAAAAAAAAATGTTTGGTGAGTAAATGAATGATGGTCTTTGGCCTGGCAGATGTAGCTATGGAAAGTTAGGTCTGGCCTCAGATATTGGTCAGCTCAGTGCCACAGCAGCTGCCCTGGATGGCTTTCTCTCAAGCTATTCTGGATATTTATCCAGTCATAGATGCAGTCATTCTGGCTACAAAAGGGTTTTTATATTTGTTTTCTGAAATTAGAGAGGGGTTCATGGCTCCTGAAACAACCTGGGGAAGTAAAACTCAGTATTCCATAATCAAGAATAAAGAAAAATTATCCAATACAACAAATGCCTGATGCCTGTGCTTGTCTTTTAATTCATAAGGCAGCATGCATGGGTAATATAAAATAACCATTTATCAGTGTGCTAATAGTGTTTGAAATTCTATTAGGTGACATGATGAGGAAGCTCAAGATGGATGGAGTTTTTATATATTTGGTGTCTTGAATGTGCCTGCCAGAGCCTTTAAAGTCAGTTTAGTGGACTATTAATATGTCCATTATGAACCCAATTTCTTACCTTAGTCATTTTAAATCTCATCTGTCTATAACTTAGCATATGTTATTAGCCTAAATTCAAACATTTTATACCAACTATAATTCTTAGTTGTTAAACTGGTTTTGACTTATTGGTGCTACATTAAAACCTAATAGGTGGAATAATTGACTCCCATAACAATTCGGAATAAGAGAAGTCCATGTTGAGCGCTGTTTCCAGATACCCGAAAAGCTATGAACAAGTCCCCTTTGCCCTCTACTGCATATCCCTACCCCTGCTGATTCCACACTCCCTCAGTTTCCTAAGCCAGTCATAACTGCCTCCAAACAGGAGCCATTAAACCAGGCATGGCTCCAGGGAAACACTTTCAAGGGTTTCATAGGGGAGCCTTTCCCCAGGAGCAGCCAGCGTCTACCCCTGAAGGACCAAAAGGGTAGGCTTTAGATGTTCTTGCTTCAGGGGGATGAGCTTGAGGCCTTTCTCAGGGAGAAAAGTGATTTGCCAAGTCGTCTAAGCACTCAGTGGCCATATAGCATTCCAGTCCTCATTTACATCTTAACAGGATGCATGAGAATCTACCTTCCCATCAATTTACATGCCTTTCTCCTCTCTGTAGCACTCTGAGTTTCACCCACCATATGAAAAGTTCAGCTTTCTCCCCACAGAATGGACTCCTAGGTAAAGGTCTCTTTGAATGGTAATCTTGCAGCCAAGAGTCAGCCAGGTCAATGCATGTCTAAGTGCTACGGGCTCAGATATCTGTGCTCCTGGCTGTTGAACCTGTTTATCCTTCTTGCCTACCTGCAAAGTCTCTGGCGCATGCTGTATGTCTTTGAGTGCTTCTCCCCTCTCTGAGAGAAGCAAAGCCTTCTGGGGTGCAATAAAATTGCTTTAGGAAGGCAAGAAACAGATGGAATATAAATGGGTTCAGGTGCTCCAGGGACCTCAATGTTGCTGCAGAAAGCAGGAAACGGAGCATCTAAACAGCAAAAGAATATTTGTTTTTTTTTTTTCTTTTAAATGTTGTGTTGGGGCAGAGGAAGTTTCAAGGTTAAGAATCAAAGGTTCTTCACTTTGTACAAATGATATATACACTGGATTCTGTTTGAAGCCAGTTGCTTTCCAGATTTCAGGAGAAATTTACTGGTGGCTATAACCCATGCGCAGGGTGAAAGGTAGGCCCTAAATTTAATTCACAGTAAAGTGATTCTTCTACTTGAAGAACTATTTCATAACAATGTCTTTGTAAGACTAAAGGGTTTGGAGTTAGACAGAAGCCAATACTGTACTCAACACATGCTGTTTGTCTCATCTTGGACAAGTCACTTAAATTCCCAGAGTCTCCATATTCTAAATTCTAAAATGGAGAAAATGAAACTCGTAATAAGGATTTTTTGGAAGTATATAGGTATGCATGTCAAGTACCGGTAAACTGTTAAAATTGCAAGATCAACACATGCCTGAGGTTTACAGTTAACTGCTCCGCCCCTTCTCTAAGATAAATGATGGACAACCTCTATGGTATCACCATTCTCTTCATTGCTCCATTTTATACTTCTCATGAAATTTCTAAGGGTTACAACTTTTAGCATCTCCTGTCTCACTCTCCTTTATTTCCTTGCAATTTTCATCAATAAGCAAGAAAAATCAAAACCAGCAATAAGGCCTAGGATAAGTTTTTCAATTTGGGAGAATGAATTTTGCCATGGAATTAACAGTCTTAGTGAACAGTGTTCTTGCCAAAATGCATTGCTTCCAAGAAACAATTAATGATAAACAGTGCTTATGAAGTCGTCACTGTGTGCCAGGTACTGTTCTAAGTACTTGACTGAATTTACCAAATTGATCAACCCGAAACTGCTATGAGGAACATCCTATTTTTACTCCCATTTTACAGATGAGGAAAGCGATAGATCAAGAAGTTAAGTGACTTGTCCAAGGCTAGACAAGTGAAAAAAGGAACTGAGATGCTGACCAAGGCAGACTGTCTCCAGCACTCGTGTCTGTAACCACTAGGAAGGCCGCAGTTTGAAACAAAGAGAGGAGATTTGTCCTGCTTGCCTGGACTTTCGAGCCAAATATAAATCTAGACTCATGCAGAGCAACAGGTCCAATATAGTTTTACTGATACACTCTCTGTGCTATAATTCGTATACAATGGCCTGGGGCAATGGGGGAACATATCCGCTGAGGTTTATTACCTGGCAGCCTAAGATTTATAACCTACATATGGTGGTGGTGTGTTTTTAACATCCCCCTCATGTATATTTTCTTAGCAAGATAGTAAGTTTCTCAAAGGTTGGTGTACAGCTTTTTATTTCTCTTGCATATCCCTTAGTTACAACACTTTGGGGCTCAGTAAATGGTTTTGATTGACTTCCTGAATTTCAGTGACTTTGTATGGTGGTAACAATGACTACATTTGGAAAATGAAGAAAGAGCTAGGGGCATGGTTCATCTGGGAATTAGGGATTTTATTTCAAGTCCTGGGACTTTATCCTTAACCTGGTCTTATAAGACAGCATATCAAAAGACATTCAATGTGTATTTCTTGAGTGTTCATCATTAGCAAAGGCCAAGGCTAGGTACTGTGAGGACAAAGGCACATAAGGCAGGGCTCCTGCCCTCTAAGACCTCACTATGTAATAGAAATTAAGTCCAACAATATCCCACTAGAGAAACGAGAATCAAACTGGAAGAATCTGGAATGGCTCCTTGGAGGAGGTGGGATTTAGCTAGACTTTACAAAAAACAATAGGATCCAGAAAAATATATGGATCAAGGAAATGCCAAGAATGCTCCACTTGCCATTAAACAGGGGTAGAAATTTAAGCCTGAGTTGATGCACCCACCTCAGAACAGAGTTTGTCTGATTCCTACCCTGGAACTCTAACGAGGACAATTACTTCTTCCAAAAAATTCTGTAAGATTTAAGAGACAGAGCTAATCATCTCATGATTTGCTTGGTTTGGGAATTGGGAGGACCAAATTGTTAGATGCCTCATGTGTATAAAGCAATGTTAAGTGCCTAACAATTAAATAATGCATTTTTTAAAAGCACACAAAAAATGTGTTATTACACCCTCACATTGGTTACATATGAAGAAACTGAGTTTTAGAAAAAAAATAATTTGCTCATCATCATGCAGGTAGTAAGTGGCAGAGCAGAAATTCAAACCCAGGTCTGTCTGACTCCAAAGTTCATACATTTGAATAATATATACCTTATTCTGTCAAATTATCTGAGCCTTCTCCTGGTGTGGGTTCTTGTTTATTCTTC
The DNA here is from genome assembly GCF_024542745.1 of Macaca thibetana thibetana. Taxonomy (NCBI): domain Eukaryota; kingdom Metazoa; phylum Chordata; class Mammalia; order Primates; family Cercopithecidae; genus Macaca; species Macaca thibetana. Next base: position 87,269,610 of record NC_065578.1, on the reverse strand, counting down.
TCTGCGAATGCTGCATTTATAAAAAAGTAAAAAACACCTACAAATTCAAAGTTTACTTTTATTCATGTGTCTTGTGGTTTCACATTAACTGCCTATTTTTCTTTTCTTTATCACCCCAAAGTTTTTCTTTTTTGTTTTTTTAACTAGAACTTTTCAACCTTCTGTGATCTCTTTATAATTCCCTTTAGAATGCATAATTGTGCTCGATCAATTTGTTAGAGGCTTTTGAAGTGTTAAAAAAACTACATTAAAATTATTTTCTTTCAGGTTTTATGTTAATGAACATAGGTGCTATTCAGAGCAAAGTCAGAGTGTCAAGGGAACTTTAGTTAAAGTTATTCATACATAAACTAAAAAAGGAAACATCTTTAGTAGAGGAAAAATACATTTAATGAGTAAGTACGGCACACAATTCCTCCTTTCAAAAATGTCAGCTCGTATTGAACCTCCATTCTAGATATCTTACAATTACTTTGTCAACAGAAGGTAGAGTAGTGATGGATGACGCATTGGTTCTTGAAACCAAACTTTCTGTGAGTTACTTAGGCTGAAACTAAGTGCTTTTACATTCCAGTCTTATTGATGATAGTGGTTTTATATTTATCACCCTGTCATTTCAGTTGACTGTATCAGCCGCTTCCCTGTAAGAATATGGACACTAATGGAGGTGTGTCCTTAGTGCTCTGAAGGGTCACAGATTCATTCTGTGAACACAGTCAGGGCACAGGCTGCTTTGCGTTGAAGCTCAGAGGCAGCTTTACCCATTTCAAAAAGGGATCAGCAAAGAGGGCCTTAAAAGGCCTTTGGAAATTGTGTTCTTATTGGCTCTGTTTGACCATGACCCATCCTTGTGGTGCCGTACACAGAAGCTTTCGTCTCTCACTAATGGAGCGTTACTATTTTGCAGCCTCCCCTATAATAGGAAGAATTCTACCAGGACCTTGGCAAGTTGGGGACCTGATTGCAACACTTTATTTATAAGAAATTCTGTCAAGAATCAATAATAGTCTTGGGTCTCAAGTTCTTTCTTTAATAATACTTTGATATGATTTGTCACAAGCTAGCCCAGAGTATCCTCGAGATTTTATTACTTAGCTTGCAGCACAGTGTCTTATCTTTGAGTCATGAGATCAGCCATGGGGAGACCTTTAAAAAACTATATTCTTTACTGTTTGGTTATTACAGAAAGTCTATATTACTCAATAATACCTTTTATAGGGTGTGCTGTCACATCTTCACACAGATGTTTAACCCCAATGTAGATATACTGAATGCCCGGAGGCCATTTTAGTGACATGGACATTGTTTTTCATGACTGGATGCCTGATGTATCAATAGCAGTGAAAACAGAGAACAAATGGAACTATACAAAAATAAAATCACCACCACAACAGAAAAACCCACTACCACCGTCACAAAAAATGTTGACTTATTTTCTTAGCCTGACGTTTCTGACCAGACCTCAAACTAACCGTTCATTTTGACAGAGATTTTGTTTAGAGTCCAGAGTGTTAGGTTTTTATTACCTGAAAGCAGCAGAAATTTGGAGAAGTCAATTTAGATTCCTTTCTTGTGTGCAGGCAGCTCCTTAGGTTTCACTGTACATCTCAATAAACACAATCCTACGACATCAGTAGCATGCTGTACAGCAATGGTTCTAAATATGTTTTATGCTGCTCAGCCATGGAATTCATATTGTTATAGCTAATGCCTGTTGGTAAAAGCTTGTATCGTTACATGTTGTATTTACAAAACTATATATTGTCAGCCTAGAGTTTCGTCTCTCCAATCTGTTTTTCTTCTTTGAAGGAAAATAGCAGAAAATGTACTAATACTCACTGTAGACAAAACACACACATACATACACATGGAAACACACACATACACACGCACACACAAACCAAGATTTTAAAATGGTAATCATTTTGAATTTTGAAATTAGAGAAAATGAGGGAGAAACACTCCTTGGAAAGTTATTATTTTAGATCTTTCATCTGTCTCCAAATTGGTACTAATCTTCCATGTAGATTTAAGAAAATTGTTGGTATGTGAGCAAACATTTTATTTAAAAGTTTTCTGTTTTGTTCTTGCGGCTGCTGCTGTTGCTATTGCTGAAGGGGATTCTCCTTATGCGGCCAGCTGGCTTTCCCAGCAGCTCCCATCCTGGCTGACGTGTACAGGGCACGAGGAATGAAGCTCTGCCCTGGGCTCAGCATGGACACCACCACTGCCCAGAAGACATCCTGGCTTTATTTCCTTGCCTTGTGTAGCATAAGCAGAGGCAGCAGTGGTCACAGCTTCTGGCTGTAACACGCTTCTCTGAGAACTTTGTCTTTCTCCTCTCACAAGGCCAGGTGTGCCTTCCAGTCCAGAGACTGAAGATACTTCTCGTCACCTGCTCATATTCTCTGCCCACACTGGGCTTCTGCTGTGGCTTAGGGCTAATGGGTGACAGGCTTCTCCTCCTGGCATTGCTCCATTCCACAGCTTCCCCAGCACTGAGCAGTGCTAAGAATGTGTGATAACCTGCCCTGAGATTTACCTAGGAACCCTAGTTTTACCTGTAGGACTTTGTCTAAGGGCCGGGGAAAGGAATCTATATCTGCTAAATATCCATCATGTGCCAAAATCTGAGCTGGACCCTTGACATGCATTGACTTGTTTAATCTTCCTATCACTGCCAAGAAAGTATCATGCCCTCTGTGATGCACGTGAGGAACCCTATATTCGGAGATTAGAGAGTTTGCTGCCATCATCCAGAGGACAGTGTAGGAACTGGCCAACAGAGTGAGGGAGATTGGACTTCAAAATTCCTACTTTTGCTACTAAAAACCTTGCCACCAAATTAACGAACCTTTCTGCCAGCTTCTTCCACATTCATATGGATGACTGTTCCTTTGAGATTCTTATAGCCTACTCTCTAGCCCATTCACCACACCATCCAAACACTCTCCTCGCTTCCTATCCAAATCCTACCAGTTTTTCAAAGCCAAGTTCATTCCCACTTCTCCATGAACCCTTCTCCAATAAACCAATTCAGGTATTTTGTCTAAATTTTTATTTTGAAATAATTGTAGATTCATCTACAATTGTAAGAAATAATGCAGAGAGACCCTGTATGTCCTTCATTGTATTAGTCTGTTCTCCCACTGCTAATAAAGACATACCTGAGACTGAGTAATTTATAAAGGAAAGAGATTCAAATGACTCTCAGTTCATCATGGGTGGGGAGGCCTCAGGAAACTTACAATCATGGGGGAAGGGGAAGCTTCAAACACATCATACTTCATATGGTGGCAGCAAGGAGAAATGCTCAGCAAAATGGGGAAAAGCCCCTTATAAAACCATCAGATCTCATGAGAACTCACTCACTATCAGGAGAATAACAGGAAGTTAACTGCCTCCATGATTCAATTACCTCCCACCGGGTCCCTCTCACAGCATGCAAGGATTATGTGAACTACAATTCAAGATGAGATTTGGGTAGGGACACATCCAAATCGTATTAGTTACCCAGTGTCATTCAGTTTTAATATTTTATATGACTATGGTACAAAATCACAAAGAGAATATTGACACTGACACACTCTATCAACATTACTCAGATTTCACCAGTTTTACGTGCATTTGTGTATGTGTTTATTTAGTTCTATGGAATTTTATCACGTGTAAATCTGTGTGACTACCACCACAATCAAGATACAGAATAATTCCATCACAAGGATCTCTTGTAATACTGTCATATAGCCATAGTCATCTCCCTACTTCTCTTGTAATACCCTCATGTAGCTGTAGTCACCTTCCCTGCCTAGTCCTGGCAATCAGTAATCTGTTCACAATTTCTATAATTGTGTTATTTCAGTAGTGTTATCTGAACTGAGTCATACAGTATGTAATCTTTTGAGAGTAAACCTATTCAGTTTTGAAACTTCCAATCTTGACTTAAGTATATTTTATGTGAAATCACTCACTCATTCATCCATTCAGGTATATTTATAGGCCACTGACAATGTGTTTGGTACTATCTGAGATACTAGTAATACAGTAATAAACCAAACTGACAAACATCTCTTTGTAATATATTTTGTTTTTTTTTTTCATAGTGACACATATTGCTTTTGAGGCATTTCTTGTTTACATTCTTATCCCAGCAATAGATTGTAAGCTCCCTGAGAGCAGACAACTCATTGAACAAGTCTGTTGTTTTCACGTATAAGGCCTAGAGAGGCAAACCTTTACTAAGCACATGGAACTTGGACTTACCGTGTGGAGAGACATCTGTAGAGGTCATCTGGTCCATTCTCCTACTAAAAGATCATTAAAAGAAGAGAAACTATTACTCTCTAACATACATGAAGGGCTTTGCATTGAACAATAACATGTAAAGTAATCTAAGTATATCAGCTCCTTTCACCACACCATCAGCCTTCAGCACCTCTTACTCACAGACATCACACTGTCAATCTTGATGCCTCCCACTCAGGGTAAGCTCAGTAGCTCCACTTTGATTTGTTACTGGCCTGTGCAACAGATGCCCGCATCCTCTGGATAAAGAACTGCACATCAGAAAAGAACAAGGCCTGCTATCGTGTATATGGTACAATTGTCTCACTTATGTATGCTCCTCTGCTACATCTGACACCAAGCTTCCCTTGTAGACCATTGTTCAGTCCTTCGCTTCTTGTACAGAAGGCAAAAAAGCAAGTTCTTCTCTTCTTCTTAACCATAAAGATTCTGCTAGGGCCTTCAGCAGATCTGTTAATATTCTCTCAATCTGGTGCAAAGGAAAGAAAAATGAACTCAGTGAGTTTGGTAAAAGTTGATTGCCCTCTTGAAATAGGTCATCAGCAAATTTAGACCTATGGAAACAAACAAAATGTGGCTGTTATCAGATTCTTATGGATTTCTATTGAGTAATAAACCAAGCAGAGTGAATTCTTTTGTAGGATTCTTATTCAAAAATTTTATGACAACAGAGTTTTCTGCATAAGGGAACTTCTAGAAACTCCAGGATACACAGTAAATTGGTTTTAAAAAATAACCACTGTCCTGAGGGGATGTTTGAAGTTTTTACTTCAGCACCTCCAAAATATCAGACTTGGCACAATAATCATTTATTAACTCTAGAATGATAGAATGAACCCTTGTATCAGATGATACATTAGAAAGATGAGAACTGAGGTATTCCATAGATTTGAAAAGGTTCCGTTATTCAGTATGTCATATGTTCAGGGGATTGAGTTGGCACCAGATAAAGCAGACAAGCTTATTGGCAAAATGAAACATGTAGACTTTTATACCTGGCTATTGATGAACTGGCTGGCCTTACTTGCTACCCAATGTAAGTTTTTCTTAGATATTGTGTTTTAGGAATCATAATTTCATTGGAGGATAAAGTGGTCTAGATTTGGCAGTGAAACATTTTTGTGACCTCTAGTGCACAAACGAAATTTTAGTATAACAAAATGGATTCAGTCCATGATTCATTTGGGCATAATTTCAGAAGACACTCAATCCTGAGCTGGCCACTATCTTCCGTCCATAACACGTATCACTCTCTGTCCATCATTCAGAGAAAAGAGTAGAGAATCCATCAGGAAATAGACTTCTACATGGTAGAAATCTACTTGGATTTCACAGGCTGTTTGAAACTGCTCTCTTTGGTTGGAACTGGAAAGAAATAAACCATCTCTGTCAAGATGGAACGCGGGAGATATGCCCTTTTGTTGATCAACACAATTGATCGTAACAGGTGGAAAATCTTACTTTTTGCAAGTTACATAGAGTATAATGAAAATTGGTGCACATAAATAAATTATTTGGATCCCATAGGTTCTGAAATGGTTTGGGGAAACAAAAGTTTCCAGAAAAATAAGCGAAACTAAAAATATTCTGAGATATTTTTAGCAAATTCTTTCACTTACTGTTTAGAAGAAATTAATTATAGCATTCCAGAAAATTATTTAAAATCTTGTAGGAAAAGTAAAACATTTTTATTCTTCAAGTTATCATAATTTTTTCTTGGAAAGAATTTAATATTTTTGCCAGGCCCTGGAGGGAAGATACCTAAAGAACAATGGCATGCTGATAAAAGTTGAATCTAAAATTTACTGAGGTTATTTCCAATTTTGACAGAAACCAAGTATCTTTTAAGAATGGGACAAAAGCCAATCTTAACTGATGTCAATGTAGATGAGATGAATAAAGTTTTCAGAGCAGATACCCTCATGTAGAGTATGCAGAGAGATTATCATTATTGTTTTTCCTACTGTCTTCATGCAATCAATAGACTGAGACTATGTGCCATGAGGCGGAACAGTAGGGGAGTAGCACTGCATGCCCTAAAGTGGAGTAGTGGGGGATTTGTTGCTGGAGGTACAATTTGAACTGCCAACTTGCTTGTTTTCACTCTAAATGATTGTAGGTGAGTAAGAATTTGCCATCAGATTTTTGATGGGTTCTTTCTTCATGATAAACCAACTATATTTCCAGACTCTTTGTCAGGTAATTGGTTATGACTAACCTGACTGATTGACTTTTGTATTTTTTTAATAGTTATCATGCATTTTTGTGTTCATTATGCTAAGTTCTTCATACACATTTCACCCTTCTAATATTATTGTCATTTTCATTTAAGTGTTAGAAAGCTAGAAAAAGCCTAAGTTCCAGCCATAAATAGAACTGACCACCTAAATCTTGTGTCAGCCTCAGCCATTTTCCTTTTTAAAAAAAACGTATACAGCTAAAGTTAATAACTCCTGATGTAATGACCTATTAAGATTCCAGGGAAAAGGGAATTAGGACAAATTTATGTGCTAGGCCGTTTACATGTTATTAGTCAGGTAATTATTACACCTATAAAAGATACTATATCCCCACGCTACAGTTGAGAAAGAAGAGTCTCAGAGGAGTTAGCTTACTTTAATGATAAGTACATTGAAATCCAGAAAGGTCGTGTAACATCATACAGATAGTCAATCAGTGGCCAAGCACAGGTCTCTCTGGTCCTGAATCCTCAGGATATAAAAACAAAACTTAAAAGGTCCATATATTTACTAAAATTGACTACTCAAGTTGGCTGGGAAATGAAGAGAGAAGAAACAGATGGACCTGTAGTTGCCTATGAAAAGTTATCTGGCACTCACGATTTGTTGAATGAAAGATTATATTGATGATATCTTTTTTTATACTAGTGCTACTTTGAGTGGGTATATTTGACATAAAACAATAATGACAACAGAAAGAAACAATTTTTTAATCAAAAGCACCAAAATAAAACAACACCCTGAGAGAGAGGGCTCAGGGATACTAGCTATAGATAAAAATTGGGATGGATGGGAACTAAAAATTTTAAGATTAAGAGTAATTCTTAATAGCAAAATAATAAATATTGAGGCTACCTCCTCCACCTCCATACCAAATGTTTTGCTCTTATGCCCAACTCCAGATGCTAGCAGCAGAGGGGAAATGGAAGAATCCTCCTGAGAAATTAAATCACTATAGAACTACAGATAACAATAGTCAGATGGTCCATTGAAAAATCTAACTGGTCACTCTTTTGTGCTACAGAGAAGCCCATTATTTTACAGTTGAACCAACATACATAGTTTTCCATAAACTCTTTAATGGTTAACTGTGAACAGAGAGCTAAGAATTATCAGACACTTAAATAAAGAGACATAAATAAACAAAAAACAGAACTGACAGAAAATATGGACAATGGAAAGAATGAATATCTTTGGAGAGAGAGAGAAGATATTTCACCATAAATGAACCACAGAATGCTATTAAAAACTGGAATAATCTGAGAAAAATAAAGTGTTCTTAACATATGGCAGCTAAAATTTTAATGAAAGTGTTATAAATTGCAGTCAAAAAATAATTCCAGAAAAATAAGCAATAGAAAGAAATGAACACAGGAAAAGGCAAAAAAGAAAAGAAAATTTGAGGAAACACAAATGAAGTCTAACATATAATAAAGAGGCATTCAATAGATAATAATGGAGGAGAGATTTTTAAGAAAAATGCAAAAAATAGTCCTAAAATTGAAGAACATAATTTCAAAATATAAAGGCCCTCAATGTACCTACAATAAGGATTGAACAAATGATTACAACAAAGTGAATTATGATGAAATTTTAGAACACTAGAGATAAAGATGTGGCATTGGACTTCTCTATTGCAATATTGCAAGCTAGAAAGGAGAAAAACAGTAATTTTAAGTTTGAAGGGGAAAAAGATTTCTAAATCCACCTTTTCTCTAGAAGTGACTAGAGGATATGCTCCAACAAAACAGGGTTGTTAAAAAACAAATCTAACATTGGAGAAAGGATAAAGTAATTCCCAGGATGACTCAAAGGCAAATATAGGAGGCAAATACTATGTAGCAGGCTTAGAAGTTACCAGTACAGATTGAAACCAGAAAATGTAGAATTCTGGGAGTTTTGATGAGAGCACATATATATTACTTATTAGGTTTAACTGGGTGGGAAGTTGTATTAAGGCGCACACTTTGGAACATGAGTGAATAATCAGAGATAAAAAGAAGCCAAACAAAGGAAGAAAAAAACAATTATTAACTTTAGAAAATAAGCAGTTGGACAAGAAAACAAAGTAGTGTCAACTATTTGGCTTATGAAGGAAATATATGTGTATAGTAACAACAATAGCATTATACATGTGGATTGAATTCCAAATTGATAAAGCTCTATTGCAAGGATTGAGGGAAGAGAGAAAGACGTTGTGTGCATCTGTGTGTGTGTGTGTGTGTGTGTGTGTGTGTGTGTGTGTGTGTGTGATAATAGCTAAACTCTACATCTACTATTATAAGAGATCAATATATACTATTTAAACCTAATAAATCACAATATAGTTGGCCAGGAATAGACATAATAAAAATTATTGAAAAAGTGGCTGCTCTTGGATAGTAGGTAAGCTGGAGACCAGAGGAACTAGTGGTTCTTTTTTTTTAAGAAAAAAATATGTGTAGTGTTTTTATCGTGGTTAATTTCTTAAACTATGTACTCATGTTGCTTTGCTTTTTAAAAAGTTTGTAAAAATTTCCCATCAATGTCACTTGACCACCCCTGAGGCTATCAATTTTGCAATGTCTCCTCCTTCTGTCTCCAAATTTTCCCTTCAATTATCTGGAATTGGGCTAATTCAGTATTATGTACACTAACTGTTCCTAGAAAGCTAAGAATTTATTCCCACAGTGGTGCTTTTTTTCCATTCTGAGCACAGCAAAGACATGTTACATAACTTGGAGTTTCAACAAACACCTGGAAATCAGGCTGTAGGTATCGCTCAGATGAGACCAGACATGAGGAGATTGGTAGTGACAAGTGTTGTCACTTCTGTCTCTGACAGCAGGCAAGTGGCAAGCTGTATATACAAAGTCTGATACTATGCTCTCAAGATGAAAAACATGCAAGTGAAAAGTAACATTTCAGTAAGAGCTACCTGAGAAAATAATGGCAAATTACACATGATTTAGCTATGCTCTTAGCTTTCATAAAGACCCAAAAACTATGAACTGAGCAGTAGAGCCCTAATTAAGTCTCCTCTTGATCTTCTGTGTTGCATACCCAGTTTTCAGGCTGCATTTTTAAAAAGCTTCATATCATCCTCTAATTCAACTGTTCTTTTTCTTGCCTGGCCATTGTTTTTTTAAGTCCCCCCCCTTCTTTTTTCTTTGAGTAAAAGGAGGTTAATGTGAGTCATTAAGAATTAAAAAACAATTACACAATGAAAGAATAGTTCAGATGAATTTTAATTAGAGCCTAATTTAATGGGACTTGAACCCAGCACACTGTAAATATATAGCAGTAACTTTAGCCATTAAATTGCATGGCCTTTGATTAAACTCAGTGGGAATTTAGAGACATTATTTTGGCTGCTTGAAGGCACCATGTTTTTTCCATTAATGCCAGAGAAATATATTGAGCAACTAAAATATTACTAATAAAAATAAATGTGAAAGTTGTAAATTTCAAACTAGTAAGACTCATAGTTGATACCTGGATTTCCAAATGTGTATGTGACATTTCATTAAGCTTAAAGCTGAAGACACACTGCATTATATCTGATCTCTTAATAAAAATAAAACTAAATATTTCTACAATTTTTCATCCTTTGGAATCTAAGAATAATAAGCCAGAGAATGAGAAAGGGTCTGTTCTAAGCCAAGAGAAAGCCCCCATGCAAGCACTCTGGCCTGGTGCTCAGATGTGAGGCATTACTATGACCTCCCAGCATTCCCAGTTGTTCCACAACCTTCCAATGGGTTGTTTTTCATCCATAAAATGGGAACGGTGAAATAGGCCCTTTGGATGGGAGACCATGGGGTAGATTAATTAAAATTAACACCTATATCAAACATTTTCAGGAATAGTAATGCATGCTCAGAGTGGGAATTCCCAAAGGGATCTGAACTCATTATCTTAGAAATAAGCGATTCCATGTGGAACCACTAGGCTGTACGGCCTTCAGAAATGCCCCTGTATTTTCATCAGAGCTGAGTCAGCCACTGGAGGGAGCCAGTATGACTCTCACGGCGTAGTAGAATATGATGAACTGGTAGAGAAAGAATTTTAAGATGGCATGTAAGAATGATAGAATTTGAACAAAATCCCTTTTATTTATTTATGCCAAAATCTGTGTGAATGTAAAATGCCATCTTGATCATGCTTTATTTATGGTGTGTATTTTTCTTTTGAAAAACAGGAAGGAAGGAAGGAAGGAAGGAAGGAAGGAAGGAAGGAAGGAAGGAAGGAAGGAAGGAAGGAAAAGAAGGAAGGAAGGAAGGGAGGGAGAGATGGAGGGAGGGAGGGAGGAGAGGGAGGGGAGGGAAGGGGGGATGGGAGGGGAGGGGAATGTTGGCTGGAAGCTCTTCTCAGCCTGAACCTGGTTCCCAGTGGCAAGTGCATAAGGAAAGCTCAGAGGGTGGAGCAAGCCTCAGCACTCCCCTGACCTGCTGCGGCACGTTGCCTGACTTGGCTTGCCTGTTCTAATCTGGACAGGTTTAAAAGGCATTGCTTGTCATTTGGTGCAGCTAGAAATCATGCCTCTGCATCTCCCATGAATAGAGGGATGTGCAATATGTAAAATTCCTAAAGACAATTTTATTTATAGCTGTTGCAAACAATGTTTATACAAAGTTTATTAAATATGTCACCCACATTGATTTATTCCAACCAATCTCTTCAATCACTAATATTTATGTGATGGGTTCAGTTGCAACAATTATTTTATATGCCGTAGAGTGTGTTATAACTAGGGATTCACCCCGGCAATTATATCAAAGATAAAATGCTTCCTGAAGACCTCAGGGCAGGCCAGGAAGTATATTATTGGACACAAGTTAGTTTAAACTGAATGCCACAGCACTAAATTTAGAGTGAGAAATGTGGAGCATCTTATACTTAAATATTAAAGCTAGTTTCGTGTCCTTTCTGCCGTACCCTCGCTGCTGGGAAGGTGGTAAGCCCTTCTGCACATTCCCTTTCCCACATTCAAATCGTGGGCCTGGAAATGCTTTTCTTGTCATCTCCTTGAATTTCTGTCTGCTCTTGCCCCTCAGCAGCTTTTGTCTAGTACCCAAAATGGGCAGAAGAGCCTACTTGGCATTTACAAACACCTACAAAGGAAAGTAGACACATGTTACTTGCCCGCAAGGAATTGGCTTCTGATGTGAGTGACTGAAGCACTGTTAACAAAGAAACCAGAGTTTTGTAAAGAGCCTGAGGTAACCATTGAAACTATAAGATGACAAACTCAACAGAAAAAAACAAAGTTACTTAAAACCACAATTGAATGCAACTTCTGTTTCCTAAGAAAGACTAAATAGCCCTTTGTTTGGCAAAATTGTCTTGACAGACCCACTTTGGTTTAGACACTAAGGCCTCAGGGTATGGTATGAAAATAGAACTAAAACAAAGAGATAACAAAACCATACTATAAAAGAAGTTATAGTACTTTGGGGCTGAAGTTCACTGTGGAAAGGAGAGGGAAAGAGGTTGGTATCTAGGAAGAGAAAGAGGGGTGAACAAGGAGGAGGAGAATGTGATGGCCAACAAGGCTTTGTTTTAGTAAGACTGGAACGTGACCTTTAGGCACAGGTATGTGTAATATTCAGTTGAAATGCTTTGTTGTCTTGTAATATACGTTTCTCGTCTTTTCCTCAAATCAACGTTTTGGGAAGTAGGAAGTCTGAACTTAATAGAACAGTTTCAGAAAATCACATGATGACAATCAGGAAACTGAGATACTTTGGTCAAATCAGGAATATACAGCCAGAGACTGGAAGGAATCTTCACTGAGAGATGAGGGCTTACCTTGAAATAATTTAAATCTCAGGGCACGGAAATAAACCCTTTTGACCTAAGCATCGTGCAAAACTTCCCCAGAAGATAAATAGGCTCTTCTAGTACTTCAGTAGACTCTATTGAACCTATAGAAGTTTTGTGGCCATCTCTTCTTAGGAAAGCAATTACTCATGAGCTACATGAATCAATCAATTTATTAACAACTCATTGAGTGAGACTGGTATCAGGCTACATGCTGGACAAGAGACCCAAGAAAGACTTAGATCTGTGGGGAGTTTGCATCTTCATGAAAGAGGGAAGTAGATTACATTCATCTGAGGAGAACTGTCAAAAACATTATGGAGTGATTCTGATGTTATCTGTCCAAATTATCATTCAATGTAAAGAGGAAAGATTTAACTTCAACTTGATTGTGGAATTTGGGCCTTGCCTTGTATGTCCATAAAACAGTTATCTATGAGGAAAATTTCACAGAACCTGAAAAATAAGAGGCTCCCATTGTGGCTGTTAAAGGAAAAGTTGCAACCTTCATATTAAGTTGGTATCCAGAAAAAAATATATATAACCAATTTAAAGACTTCACAGTTGTATGTGGTATAGTGCTATAGTATCTCGTTATACTCTTCCTATGGGGATCTTGGTTTACAACTCTTGATAAAGAATGCTCATTCAGTAGAGCCCCACAGGGCCAAATATAAGATAATGTTGCTGACAAAATAAGATTCCCCAAATTTCTGTGTCCTGTGGGACCATGATGACAGAGTGTCTAGAGCCTAATTTATATATTCCCTCTGACTTCCAAGTTCCATTGAATTGCCAACCCGCACTGCTATCTGATTGCCATGATTCCTTGATATATAAAATGATGATGGAATTTCCTTGGAATTATATATCTTAAGCCATGATAGCATTCAATAACTTCCAGATGCCTTGACAATGATGGTCCACTGCGTAAGGAATTACCACAGATTATCTCCCTTTTGATTTGTCACAGTTTTGTATGGAGTTTATTACCAGTAGAAATATTAACCTAGCCATATACAGCTGTATATTTATGAGTTCTTTAGACCATATTACAAAAAGGATTCAGTGATTCTTTTTACTGACATGGAAATGGTCAGTGATGTCTGCCAAGCTCCCAGAAAAATCAAGTAAAGAACCATAGTCCTACTGATGTGCATCCTGTCCTAACCACAGAACAAAAATCCAGTGCTCTAGAAACTACCCATTCTTCACATGCAGACAATGAAATAGGAAAGAGAAATGGTCATATACTGTCTACAATATACCACACAGGACAGAGCAGGAGTTTTTCCTGTCTGCAATCTACCTCAGCCTTCATGCTCCTGCTACGCATATGATCTCCAAGACTGCACCACAGACCTATACAAAACTAATTGTTCATGTGATTTCCTTTCTGAGCCATTGCAGATGTCCCTTTCTGTAACAATTTAATTAACACTTTAAAATAATGATGCATTAATTAATGCCAAATTACAACGAAAATCCTGGAGAATTACACTTTATATCAACATTAATGCAAAATGAGTTCCTCCTGGATAATTTTTCTTACAATGAATACAAAAAGAGATAATACTAATTAGGCCATCAATTTAAATTTACCATAATTTCAATCCATGTCATTTATCTGTTCTCTAGCACAAAACAATTGTGGCCTACCATACATTCGTACAGCAACAGGGATGTCTGTATAGCAGCCAGACCTTGGTCACCTTTGGGGTATTGTGAGATGAGCCTGAATTTTGCATTTTATATCTCAGTTAATGAAAACAGGGTGTGTTTGTGGTGCTTTTTTTGTGTGTATGAGGTGGTGGTGAGGGGAGGGGGGAGAGGGGGAGAGAGAGAGAGAGAGAGAGAGAGAGAGAGAGAGAGAGAGAAAGAGTTTTTTAGAAAAATAAAATGCCCTGACTTGAATAAAGTAAAATACTCAATCTTTTACTATGCATGGCAGAAGACATCAGGCTCCGTCTATCAAGTTGCATATAATTCACTTTATTTCCACTCTTAGGATCATGACCCAGGATTTAGAAGAATTGTATCTGCAGGGTCATTTGTTCATGAACCGACCTAAATCACATCTTCCCATTTCCAGAAGTGACATGATCTGTATCTGTTATATTTTGTTTTTATTGCTTCTAATAAGGAGATATTTGTTTCAGTATCAACAAGAGACAGAGGCTCAAAAGGTTCATTTTACAATGTTAATTGAAGAAGGATAATATTATGATGACTCCTCTATTGCAACTATTTTCTTTCTGAAGTGGCCCTTCACACTTGCCTTTTAAGTTGGTGTCTGGAACATTCAGGATCTGTAAAACATTTTCTTTTTAAGTCAAAACACTACTGACTATATATTTTCATAAAATCGTAAGTATTTTGTTCTTACAGAAGTCTTTCCATGGTAAGAGAGAATGTTGGGGCACGTTCCTTCAAGGTGTAATCTTAAATTATACCTTCTCTTTGAAAAGGATTTCCAAAATAATGGGATTCTCACCTCTCATATTTAGGAATCTTGTCATATACATTGCTATCATGCCCTGAAAAACATATTTAATAAAATGACCAATAATAGAACATAGTGAATGTGGAAATTTGCTGACAAAACAAAACATCTTCCAAGAACAAGAATCTTTAACTTCAGAAGGGATATAACATCAGTGTGGTCATGGCCCGCTGTACCTCTAGGGCATTTTCCTGAATATGTTGCTCCTCTTAGCAATCTGAGTTACCAATATGCTTGTCTTAAGATCTCTTTCCCCTTGCATTAAATGACAAGAAAAATTTGGTTCTTTGCAATTTTCCCATGTTCTAAATCAGCAACGGAAATTTCTGCTTGCCCAGGTGCTTGCTACTTTCTCAAAGAAAGTAGGCAATGGGCCTAAAGGAAGTCTGGCAGAAAGAAATTAATTTTTAAAAATCAATAAGCTCTGCCTTTGTTTTTATTCAGCTTTAGGGGAATACATATCAGTGACATTTACCTTGGACTGTGTTTCCATGCCTGAAATAACAAGAGCATGGCAGAGTGAATCAGGTGGCATGGGTCATCCATTCCACCTCCTCAGCCCAGTTGACTTGCAGGCAGTAAGTGATGAAGATGGTTGAAAACTTGACCTTGTCGGGCTATTTGGTATCATAGAGTCATCCTTCAACCATATGTACCTACTAGAGTTGTCAGGATTGTGTAATTCAACATGTGTTCTCAGGCTGCACCTGTAGAGTATTTCATGAAGATGGTAAAAATTAATGAGCTATTTCATCATATTTGTCATTAATTATATGCTTGAAATTTCTTAAGGTAATACCAGAAATTAAAAAGCATATATTCACAGTTTAGCCTGCTACCTCAAATAGTATTTGTTGGGTTTTTTTTTTTTTTTTTTTTTTGTCCTTTTCAGCATCACCCTTACATCCCCTCCCTATCTCATCCCCTTACCAGGAAACAGTAATAAAGATTATGCAAGCTTAGGAACATTTTAAAATAAAACTATTAAACAAGGATATGGATTATGCCCCATTGCAAGCAGATGAATGTTTTTAGGTCTGTCCTTTTAATAGTATCTCAGCAAGGTTATTATTAAAAAGAAAGTATTTAGGTTATTTCTCACAGGTGATATAATTCAATCCGTCTATTTTCAGGTTTATTTTAAAATAACCGGATAGTGAAGTTGATGCCTTTCAAATATTGAATTATATTAGGTTCAAAATAGCAACTTCACAAAGAAAAATAACAAGCCTCTTTATTGAACGATCTTCCTGATTTTCTCTACCTACATTCATCAAAACACAGAACCAGTAGGAACCACCCTAGTGGGGAAGTCTCAACTCTTGAATTAGGTAGGAATTCAAATCCCAGCTCTACCTTGGGCAAGCTACTTGGACTCTCTAAGGCTTTAGTTTTCTCATCTAAAAAGTAGAGGAAATAATACAAATTGTTTGGAAGATTGAATGAAAGTACTTAAAAATGTTTTGCACACTTAGTTCAGGTTCTGTTGGGTATTTGAAAATTCATTTGTTGGTTCTGCCAACATTGATTGATCACCTAACATGGTGCCAGTCCCAGTCAGAGCCTTCTGGCAATAAAAAGGTGATTAAGATAGAATCTCTATCTAAAAGAACTTCATAGCTTAGGGGCTTATATAGGTACAAAAGTAAATAATTAAAATATGCTGTGCTATGATAGATGCATGAACAAAATGCTACAAAATAACAATGATAACAAAAAAATTAGAGACTAATTCTAGAGAATTTGGGGAAAGAGTCACACAATATGTGATACTGAGTTGTAGCCCTGCAAAAATATACATAACATCATTCCAAGAAACAAGGACAGAATAACCAGCAAGATGGCTGAATAGAAGCCTCTACTGATCATTCTCCTCACAGGAACACTACATTGAACAAGCATCCACACAAAAACACACAAGAACCAAAAATCAGGTGAGCAATCACAATACCTGGTTTTAACATCATATTATTAAAAGAGGTACTGGAGAGGATAGGGAAAACAGTCTTGAACTACTGCCACCACCCCTTCCCCATCCCCTGGCAGTAGCCACATGGTGGGAGAGAGAATCCGTGTGCTTGGAGGAGGGAGAGCACAGTGATTGTGGGACTTTGTATTGCCAACTTGGGCTAAAGTGTGTTGGGGTTCTAAATAAACTTGAAAAGCAGTCTAGGCCACAAGGACTGCAATTCCTAGGCAAGTCCTAGTGCTGTGCTGGGCTCAGAGCTAGTAGACTTGAGGGGCATCCAACCTAGTGAGACACCAGCTGGGGTGACCAAGGGAGTGCTTGTGTCACCCTCCCCTAATCCCAGGCAGCTCAACTTGCAGCTCTGGGAGAGACTCCTTTCTTCTCCTTGAGGAAAGGGAAGAGTAAAGAGAACTTTTTTTCTTGCAACTTGAATATCATTTCAGCCACAGTAGGATAGGGTACCAGGTAGAGTCCTGAGGCCCCCATTCCAGGCCCTGCTCCCAGAGGACATTTCTACACGCACCCTGGGCCAGAAAGGAACTAGCTGCCTTGAAGGCAAGGACTCAGTCCTGACAGAATTCATCACCTGCTGGCTAAAGAGCCATTGGGGCCTGAATAGTCAGCAGCAGTAGCCAGGCAGTACTTGCCATGGGCCTTGGGTGGAACTCAGAGCTGTGTTGGTTTCAGGTGTGACCTGATACATTCCCAGCTGAGGTGGCTATGAGGCGAGACTTGAGAATAGGAGAGCGAAAGGCAAAGGAGGCTTTTTCTTGCAGCTTAGATACCAGCTCAGCCACATGGGGTAGAGCACTAAGCGGGTTCTTGGGATTCCCAATTCCAGGCGTTGATTCCTGGATGACATTTCTGGGCCTGCCTGGGGCCAGAGGGGAGCCCACTGCCCTGAAGGTAGATACACAGGCCTGGCAGCATTCACCACAAACTGACTGAAGAGTCCTTAGGTCTTTAGTGAACATCAGTGATACCCAGGCAGTACTTGCTTGAGGCTGGAGCCGGGGAGACAGAGAGGGGGTGGCCACAGGGAAAGACTCCTCTGCCTGTGGAAAAGAAAGGGAAATGTGGGAAAGACTTTATTTTGTGGTTTGGGCGCCAGTTCAGCCACTGTAGAATAGAGCACCAGGTAGATTCCTAAGGTTTTCAACTGCAGGTCTTAGCTCTCAGACAGCATCTCGGGACCCACTTGGGGCTCCCCACCCTGAAGGAATGGACACAAGTCTGGCTGGCTTCTCCACTTGCTGATTGTAGTGCCTAGGGCCTTGAGAGAACATAGGCAGTAGCCACGCAGTGGTCACTGTGGGCCTTGGATGAGACCCAGTGATGTGCTGGCTTCAGATCTGACCCAGAGCAGTCCCAGTGGTGGTGGCTACGGGGGTGTTTGTGTCATCCCTCCCCCAGCTCCAGACAGCACAGCACAGAGAGAGAAACTATTTGTTTGAGAGGAAGTAAGGAAAGAGAATAAGAGTCTCTGCCTTGTAATTCAGAGATTTCTTCCATATCTTATCCAAGACCACCATGGCGGTATCTCTATGAGTCTGCAAGAGCCACAGTGTTGCTGGGCTTGGGGTGGCCCCTAATGCAGATTTGGCTGCAGTAACCAAAAACTTAGATCACAGTACCCAAGCCCTTGTGAATACCTGGAAAGCGGAAGGACTAGTATAAACAAGCACAGACTACAAAGACTACAGGAAATACCTAACTCTTCAATGCCCAGATACCTATGAACATCCATAAGCATCAAGACCATCCAGGAAAACATGACCTCAACAAATAAACTAAATAAGGCACGAGGGACCAATCCTAGAGATACTGAGATATGTGACCCTTCAAATAGAGAATTCAAAATAGTTGTTTTGAGGAAACACAGTGAAATTCAAGATAGCACAGAGAAGGTTTTAGGAAACAAGGACAGATGTAGGAAAGAGGTGGGATCATCATGTGACAACCTATCTTGTGTGGTTGAGTATGGTATGCATAGGCTTATAACATCCTGTTTATGAAGTCAGATTGTTCAGGCAAGATTAGATGTGAATTGCCAAACAATATGTTTTTCCTATTTATAATTCTGGGCAGTTTGGTAAACATATAAAAAGCCTTAAATTTTTAAGTATGGTATGCCACAGCATTCCTGTTTCTAGAGATTTATTTTAAGGGAACTGGCATATATGTGAACAAAGCTTTAGTTAGGAACTTCTGGTTCCTACCAAGATGGGAAACTAGAAGGGTTATTAGATATTCCTGCTCCAAATCCATCCTAGAGACATTAATGCAAAATGGGAAAAAGATTCTAGGAACAAATAGCACCACAAAACTTTGGGAAACCATTGGTAGAACACAAAGGACTTCTGACTTTTGGTTGTGTGCCAATGACTGGATGCAACAAGAGGTGAACTGCTATAATGGGAGACACGGGGTAACTGGATATGGCTGTCAACATATTAACTGGAGATGAAAGGTTTAATTTTTGTTTTTACTTTCCTCCCATTGTCTGGGGATCTTTAATGCTTCCATTTTGCTGCTGGCCTGGGCATCTGGTTCTGGGGGTGCAGAATCAAGGTAGCATAGCAAAAAAATCCCTCAAGAGGTAAAAAAAATAATTAGGGTAAACAGATTCCTACCCGTCAGCTTTTCTCAGGCACTCCCTCATCCACTCCTCTACTCTGAACTCCACAGCTGGTGGACTACAATGTTGGGTGTCTGCCTTGCCATTGTTGCTTGGTTAAGCCTTTCCCAGAGGAGTTGCCTGGTGCTGTTGCAGCAAAAGGGAGTGGTCAATGGTGTGCTTAGCTCTCTGCTGTGGGCTCATTCTTCTTTTGCTTCTTAAACTTGCCTGGTCTGACTAAGACTTTGGTACTTTGGCTCTCACACTGTACAGTCTACCAGACAGTGCAGCTGACACTCAGAAAAGAACATGGACTTGTGGCCAAAATAAGAAATACAATATGACAGTCAACTACTTAACAGAACACAGATACTGCATTAAAAAATATACACCCTTTGTAAGTAAATTTTTTGTATAGATAGATGAATAATATAAAATAAATTGATAAAAATACTTACGTAATTAAGAGACAGGATGAGGAATAATAAAAATGAGTTAAAGAGTTAGATGAACATAGCTGAAAAAAAAATTAGTGAGTCAAAAGATTAGATTGAGAAGCTCTCCCAGAAGGCAATAGGAAAGAATGAAGAGATAAAACTCAAAGAAGGTGATAATTTTAAAGGACAGAAGTGCCATTATCTGGATATAAGGAATCTCAGGAAGAAAAAGAAAAACAGGATGAAATATTTAAAGAAATAATAGCAAAAATGTCCTAGATTTTTAAAAAGTGAAAGACCTTGGCATGAGGACTTACAGAACACCAAAGAAGAGAAATAAAACCACACACAAGGAATAACAACAACAAAAAAAAGTAAATTCTACTACCTTTCAGAAGGGAAGAACAGTTCACCCACAGGAAAGAAAAGTAAGGATGATATCAGATTTCTCCATAGCAGCATTGGATGGGAGAAAACAATAAAGTAATATTTTAAACTATTAAAAGATAATTACAAGATGTTTACTTTGGCATTGCCTGTAATACCAAAATATTGGAAGTGACCTGCATATTAATATAATGGCACATTATGCAACCAGTTAAAAATTCTGTTGCAGAGAAATGTGCAAAAACATAACAAAGTGTTTGCAATACATATATTGCTTTGTGAATGAAAGAGATTATACACATGTCCAGGATGATTCCATTTTTATTTAAGTAGAAAGACTGAAAGAATATATGCAGGAATTTTAGTTTTTATTTTTGAGGACTGGTGATCTGGATACTATGATTTTATTTTTGTATTTTCCATTGTCCACATTTTCTCTGATGAACTTTACCACTTTTTTTTAGAGGGGAAAACAAAACCGATACTTTATAACTGATAGAACTAAAAGGCTGGATACTAATTGAGAGCAATTTTAAACACTGGGAAGCTACTGCAAAGGTCCCGGTGAGGTGTCACAAGGCTCAAGTTAAAGCAGTAACAAAGTGGGTAGATCTGGGAGGATCTATTGTATTGACACCCAAGAACAATGAACGGGAATTCGTTAGCAATTGGATAGAGGACATGTCAAGGATGGCTCTAAAGATTCTAGCCTCTCTGATATTTTACTTATCATCAATTCCTAAATTTAGACTTGAAAGAACTATTAGATATGCCCTTCTTAAAAAAATGCTGTGATACACAAGGCAGATATTTATACTACCTTTCCAACAGCTCCTTCTATGAAAGCATTTTTGAAGCTGATTTGTAAGTACACCTACATTGCAAGCCGCAGATATTTTATTTTCAAGAAAAACATTTTCTGCAAACTCTTTCCCCACCTGTGTCATTAAGTGAAAGCAATTGCTTTATTCACCACTAACCTCTGTCTGAGTTCTTTTGAATGCAGGTTCAAAGGCACATTCCATGAATATATCTTATTCCCATGTGTGTTGAAACCTGCTGGCAAAATATGTGTTATTTCATATTCCTATGGTAAAATGAGCCAAGTACATGAATAGACAATTTACAATGGAAACAAACAAAGGACCAATATCCATAAGAAAAAAAATGTTCTATTACCTTAAATTAAACCTACTTTTTAAATGACGTAATTGCCTTTTAAAAAGAAAATACGTAGTGGTGACAGGATATGGGGAAGATAAATATTTTCTCATATGATTGTTAACTTTCTTGAAAACTTTATCACTACATACAAAGAACATTAAAACTCTCCTTTTCTTCCAACCCAGAAGTCCCATTTCTAGGAATCTATGCTAGTAAAATAATTAAGAATATAGCTAAGAATTAATTAATGTTTAAGATGAGCAATAATAAGATAATAAATTTTCTAAAAAACATTTAATGATATGAAATAATGCTGGTGCTAAAGAAGTGACAAAGCTCAATATGCCACAGAATTTCGACTTTTAAATAGTTTATTTAGTTGTTTAATAAAAGGAATGAGAAGAAAGAACTTGAAATATCAGCAGTGATAATCTCTGTATGATGGCATTATTGGTGGTTTTTTACTGTCATTATTGTACTGGTTTTAGTCGAAGTTTCTAAAGTCAGAAATATGAGGATCTTTAAATCAAAGGCAACTATTCAAAACAATTTATGTCCAATATATGGGACATAAAGAATGATGTTGGACATTCTTTCATTCTTAATGAAGCATGTATATGCTGCATACACAAAGAAAAATATTATACATTTGTGTATATATATATATAAATAGATAACAAACAGATACCAAAATCAGTTCAGTAACTTAGGAAAATTACCACATGGCTATAGTCACATGTTTATTTAAGGACAATGTTGTCAAGGAATTGTCCATCATTTAGTCAACATTTACTGAGAGGCTGAAATCCATAACATGCCAGAGGTGAAGAGATTGAAAAATAATACAGTCCAAACCCTAAGTTCGCTTTGACTGGGAGGCACTGAGAAGTCACCGAAGGCTCTCAAATGCAGAGTGAAATAATTAGATAAGTCCGGTAATAATGTGGACAGTTGATTGGTGAGGTAATAGTTGAGGGACAGGACATCCAGATAGAAGGGTATTTTATTTTAACAATCCAGCGGGAATAAGTAATAAAGCCTGAATTGGGAGTGCGGGGCTGGAGAGCAGATGAGGTTTGGGAAGGTATTTAGGAAGCAGAATTGATGTAGTACAGTCAGATTAATTAGGGTGAAAAGGTAAGAGGGAGTTAAACAGAACTAACTTTTCTAGGTTGGGTAACTGCAGAAGGCAGTGTCAGTGCCTGAGGTACACTATCAAACATTTGTCCACAATCTCACCACACTGTGGGCTTTTAATAAATATCAATTCATTGACTAGGCTAATTTTTGGTCTTCTTTCGAGGAACCCAAGTTTGGATTAATAGCTATTTACTTTTAGCTTCTTGTGAGTTTGAGAAATTTATGAGAAAACAAGGACATGTGAATTGGACTTTAAAGATGCATTAATAAAATTTAGCTGGGATATGCAATATGTTCTATGCCATTTTTGTCTAGGCATCATTTTTATATCAATGATACCAAAAGCAACTCCTAAACAAATAAGACAATTTTAAAATTTTCTACTTTATATCAGTTAGTAACTAATTTGAAATGTCTTAATGTAAAGGTGGAAGATAATTCTGGTCCAGTTGCTAGCTTTAATTAGTTATTTCTAAACCCATATATTTTCTTCCTATCTTTGGGCTCCATATGTTCTTCTCCACTGAGATCTAAATGTATGCCCTCACTGAGACACAGTAAACAGGCATATTCATAAAGAGTACTGTCTTGCAGGAATGCCCTGTTGACATCACTATGCATATAAAACTAATCTTAGAAAATAAGAAATTACAAAAGTGAGGGATGTTTGAATGCATTCTTCTGTTTTACTAAAGTTGTTATAGATTCAACTACCTCAGCATTAGACTGATCTTAGAAGTATTAGATTCCAGCTATTCACCCAGTGCTTCTGCCACATCCCTACCAGGTGGTCAAGTCTTTGTTTAAACACCCCACAAAAGGGCTATTTGTTCTGCAAATATATTGTAAAATGTATTATTTAATTATTAATATATTTTAACTATTAAAATATATTTTAGTATTACCTTTCAGTACATTGAAATTTATCTTCCTACAGCTTATATTTATTGATCCTAGTTCTATCTCATAAAGCCAGGTCTCCATTTTGTGTATTAGTCTTTTAATTACTCACGTTTTTCTAAATGTTTTCTTCTTCATTCCCTTCACTTACTTCTCATGTGCCTTCATCTCTTTATTATCTGAATTACTTTATTCTGAGCATATACTAGATTTGTTCATATCCTTATTTTTTTAACAACAAACTTGCTTATGAATCTATAAAAACAAGATCCTTCTTAAGAGTTTCTAAATTTGATAGACAGCTATTTAAAACACATTTTTAAGAAAGGTCATAGGCCGGTCAGGGTGGCTCATGCCTGTAATTCCAGCACTTTGGGAGGCCGAGGTGGGTGGCTCACCAGAGGTCAGGAGTTCGAGACCAGCCTGGCTAACATGGTAAAACCCCATCTCTATTAAAAATAGTAAAATCAGCCAGGTGTGGTGGCATACACCTGCAATCCCAGCTACTCGGCAGGCTGAGGCAGGAGAATCAGATAGAAACCAGGAAGTAGAGGTTGCAGTGAGCCGAGATCGTGCCACGGCACTCCAGCCTGGGTGACAGAGGGAGACTCCATCTCAAAAAAAAAAAAAAAAAAAGGAAAGTCGTAAGTGATCTCTCTCCCTCCAGATATCTTTCTGTTAAATTCAGTTTCCAATCAGAAACTAGACTAATCTATCCAAACTGCATTCCCTACTTTCTTGGTTCAGGCCTTTCTATAAGCAGATGCCAAAACAGAATTATAAGTGTGAAAGAATTATTGAGGACCTTGCCTGTGTGCTTGTGAAGAGAGGGAACTGCAGAAGGCAGCGTGAGCCCTGAGATTGAGATGCAGGTCTGACACTTGTGAACAGAGAGCCTGAAAGTAAGGGCATTGAGAAGGAAACGTCTCAGACTTCAGTACTGAAAAAACAAACAAACAAACAAACAGAATACATGCAATATAATAAAAGTCATACTAGTTTCAGCTTTTTGCTCTCATTAAACAAAATGATGAAATATTCTGAAGTATTATGTACAGAATTCCGGGACAAAAACAACAATAAAGTGAGAATTAGTCAAAGATATATGTATTAGTGTTCATTTGGGAAAACAAAAAGTCACTATAGGTATTTTCAACAGAGATATTTTTGTACAAATAATTTTTATGTGTGTTGGAAGGGCTGGGATGGTGTCTTGGTTCATTTGGATTGCTATAACAAATTACTATAAACTGGGTGGCTTGTAAACAACAAAAACTTATTTCCTATAGTTCTAGAGGCTGAGGAGTTCAACATCAAGGTTCCAACAGATTCAGTGTCTGGTGAGAACTCTCTTTTGGTTCATAGACAGAGCCTCTTCACTGCATACTCACAGTGGTGGAAGGGGCAAGGCAGCTCTCTGGGGTCTTTTTTCTAAGCGCACTATCCCCATTTATGAGAGCAGAGCCTTCATGATCTAATGACTTCCAAAATGTTCTACCTTCTAATACTATCACATTGGGGATAAGGTTTCAACACGTGAATTTGGTGCGGGGGACGCAAACATGCAGACCACAGCTGATAGCAGAAAGGAGGGTTGGAAGAACAAAAATGCAAAAGGGATTATACCAAGAGATCAGAAGCTGGTAAGACACCTGAGCTGGAGTCAATGAGTCGATACCCGAGCTGGAGTCAATGAGTCTGCCCCTTCTGCTACTTGTTGGAGATGGTGTTTCAGTTGGTTCTGTATCTACCAAAGGTGTATTGCCTGGACCAGGGCAAAAGCAAGAAAAAGATGCTATCTGTGCCCACTCTGCTAGAGTCTGCTATCAACATACTCCTGCTGCTAGTACAGCTACTAACAGTAATTGACAATGACTGCCATACTGTTGGATCCAGAAGGAGAAAACTTTACTGTTCCTGATGTCTTTTGATCTCTTACTAGTACCTTTTATTAGTAGAACTCATCAGGAAGACAGCTGGTAAAGAAGGTCGAGAAACAGCTTATAGACTTCTAGTCTTTAGTACACAGAAAAGCACAGAAGGGTGGGAATAGGAGCTGAGGGCGAAGAGTCAAATGGCTGGTATAGTGTTACATGCTAATCAACAATGAACTCAAGAAAATTGGAGTTATAGTATAAAATGAAAATTGAGAATTTAAACTACATATAGAATTTCTAGTTTTATTGCATTGTAAGATTCCCCCATAGTTTTATTTTGAAAATAAGATGTTTTAGTTTTGGCTCAAATATTGGGCTTCAATATATGAATTCTTATGTATTTTTAAAAGAACTAGTACCCTGTGCTTCTAGAGTATGAAAGATGCATATAATACACACACAAATGCATGTATTTATAATATTCTTAATTACTGTCATTAACAATTTTTTTTTTTGTCCAAATCCTCACTTCAAGTAAGCAGAAACACAGATCACAATTTTCAAAGGAGATTCTGGTTAACTGGGCTAGGCAGGGGGATCAAAAGGAATTAACCATGGGCTGTAAAGCATATAGTCTTGGAAGATCTGTGAAAGGAATATCAGACTCCTCTTTATTTCCTGAGTAGCGTCCTCTTTGCCTCACCTCTAATTTCAGCCATGATTGCAGCAGACCGTTCCTTGAGCCTTCCACTCATTTTGTGCTGATACTGCCTTGCTCAAACGATGACCTAATGTCTGCATGTCTTTCACTTTCTGCCTGGCTTCTCTCATTTTACAGAAGGTGGAAGGAGCAACCAGCCTGTGAAAACAGGAGATTTGAAGGAGTTAATGCCCTTAGGAACATCTCCCAATCCATGCTAGATAGAAGCTGAAATAGAAATAACTCTCCTCATTTACCCTCTGTAACACCATTTACCCTCTGTAACAGCATTTTCTATGCTCCTTAGACAGTTCTGGGTGGGATTGAGCCACATGTGTCCTCCATGCTGTCCTAAAGAACACACCCTTATATTATCTTTTCTCTCTTCTATTCTTCCCCATTCCTCAATCCTACTCCCTGAGGAGTAGGAACACAGGTCCTTATTTTGGGCTTTGTTTACCAAGGAAATTAAAGCTAAATTACAAGGCACATTAATAACAGAGATTCAACTAAGCCACATTTTGAGGAGTCTGAGCAAAAAGAAGAAATACCTCATGTGACCCTGAGGCATTAGTGGCATTGAAGAAGGCTCTTGTTTTTATAGATTCAAAAAAGGCATTAGTGGATGTGGAATGGGACGGAGGAAGTGGGGCCTGACAGTGTTTCCAGATTTCCTGCCACCTTTCACACTGGAAGCAAGAGAACAGCTAACATTGTTCAGAAGACACTGCCATTGTCTTCCCTCCACATCCTCACTTCTCCTTCTTCACTCACTGAAGTTTTGACTGATTATTCTGAAAGTAAAACATAACACATACCTTCACACGTGCACGTGTGCACACACAGCAACTATCTAGCATCCGTCTACTGCTTATCATTTATCCATATTTATATCTATAAACACATACTATATATGTATTGTATATGCATATCTGCCTACATATTCTTTATTCTGTGTCATTTTTACATTTAATATTCCATTTAGTCGACTTAATACACCCTTTAGTCTAAGCTGCATTAACTTTTTTCCTCCATAGTGGTTGTCCTCTTATCCATGTAATTCTATGACTTTGGTTGACCTTTAAATTACCAGTTTTTAAACTGCCTTATTTTTCTTTCCTGAGCTTCAATTTTGATAAAACTTTTAAGTTACCCAAAGCACTCTTTTAAGTAAATTTATGAACTGTAATATCTTAAATTTTGTGAAAACTTGAGATTTTGTTCCTGTTTATGCACAAAAGGTAGCTTATTTAATAATGCAATTTTGGAATCATAAACAGTTTTTTGAGCTAAATTGCTTTATTTCTTAAAGAAAAGCATTTGTTACAGAAGAGGAATCTGGGGACAGTGTGATTTTAATTGTTTTTTTCAAAATATACTTGGCTTCCTACCTATCGATACAGCACCACCACCACTCCTGGTTCATTTAGCCAAGGCTAACTTGCTCAGATGTTCTTTTAAACAAAGCAGTTAAAAACTAGTTCATTTCTTCAATAAGCATGCCTATGGCAATAGGCATTTATTGTATATTTATGTATATGAGACAGTATTTTAGGTAGTGGGCAAATAATAGCAAACCAAAAGACAAAAATTCCAGTTTTTCTGGAGCATAAATTCTAGTATATAAAAAAGATATTATATAACATAGGTAAACATTTATAATATTTTACATGGTAGCAAGTGCTAAGGATTCACCTTTCAGATGTAGGTAACTTACCATGATATTTGTGTCTCCTTTCATTACTCTGCTTCTTACACCTCTTTCCATTTTAATTCTAAAATCTTTTATAAACTTTAGAAACTCTAATCCATTATATTCTCTCTCTAACTTTAAATTTATGTTTTCTTTTTCTTCATTTTACAAGTATTTTTCAAGAATATCCTTTGAATTACTTGTTTTGTTTTCTGCAGTATCAATTAGCAACTTCCAGATTTCAACAGTGATTTATCTTCATTCTTCTATCATTTTTAAAGTCATCTTTTTGAATAATAGAAATTCATTCACTCACTCAAAAATATTTACATTTATTTTGTTCCTGGTGCTAGAGAATACAAAGATGAAAATACTTTGAGTAATATATGCTTATAGTGAGAATACAAAGCAAACATTTTTTAAAGCACTTTCCCTTTTCTATGATCATCTAAATCTAATCATGGGAAGAATTTACACTTCTGTCCTGCTGATTTCTTTTTTACAAGTTATATGTTGACATTTTCTGTTTACTTGTCTTTGAACAAAAAGATTTCTGTTTAGTCCGTGGGTTTGAGGACAGCCAGGATATAAGGATTAAACTCAGTTCTACACAATAGACAAAGATACTGGCAAGCTACCCAAATGCTCATTGAAACTGGAATCCAGCTTAAAGGGCTCAATTGTTAGCCTTAGCTAAATGATATTTATTCATTCCTTTGTTCATTTCCTTTGTTTGTTGGTTTATTCATCCAGTCAATTTTTGTAATATAGTCCAATTTAAAGAGAAGAAAAGCTACTAGTAGCTTATCAGATTTACTGTGGGACTTTGAAACATATGGAACATGAAAACTGATGGAAACTTTAGGCAGAGAATTTTGCTTGTATGTGTACCTTTAAAAATGAACATTTGCTCAGAGGAAATGTGTGGTACTGGCATAGAAGTAGGAACATCCTGAATCTGTGGCTCAAATAATCTGCTTGATGCAAGAGTTAAGTGAGAAAAATGGAGAAGGCTTAGAACCAAGATTCTTAGTCCTAACCCATTAGAAGAAAGATTTGAAAAATTCCTTCCAGAACTGGTTTCTCATTTCATAGCGGTATTGCTGGTTTCTCATTTCACAGCCGTATTACATTGAATATGGTTTCTTTTTCAGATAGTCTCATAATTATATTAAGATTCCATAGATTGCTGGTCCTTCAAATCCCTACAGGATAAATTTTCCATAGTGTAAGGTATAGAACTCCAAACCATTTTTTGATCATTTTATCATTAAAAATGTCAAATATAAAGTGTGATATTTTTTATAATAGAGTAGACTTTGTTGTATGCTTGAAATTAACATTATATTGGTCTTGTTTTATCATAATGTATTCTCATATATCCATCCATATGGCTATTAATTAATTCATCTTACTTTTTAGAAATATGTCAGCATATTTCTCCTTAAATATTTCAGCATCCATTGCATTAGAGTTTAATCTTTTTTGCACTTTTCAATGTAAAATTTGTATAGAATAAAATGCACATGTACTAAGTGTATGTTTGGTGAATTTTGACAGATTCTATGTAACTCAAGTTCTTACAAAGATATAGAATATTACCATTAGAAAATTCTTTAATAAAATTTTTAGTCAATTCCTCCCTTTTTGCTCTCAAAGTCAAAAGTTGTCTTATATTTTTCCACCACAAATTAGTTTTGTTTGTCTTAGAACTCCAAATAAATGAAACCACACTGTGTGTACTATCTTATGTAAGACCTCTTACTCAGCACAGTTTTTGATATTCAGCCATGTTGTGTGTTTCAATAGTTTGTTCTTTGTATTGCTGAGTAGCATTCCACTGTATAAATATACTGCAGTTGATTTATTCTTCTATTTACATACATATGGTTGTTTTCAATATTTGACTATTTTGAATAAATCTGAAATTTTATTCAATATTTTATAACAGATTTTTGCATGTATGTCTATGAGGGATATTGATTGGTAATTTTTTAAATAATTTTTGTCAGCTATTAGTATTAGGATTATACTGGCCTCATAAAATGAATTACTAAGTCTTCTCTCTTCCTCTAATGTCTATAAACCTTTGTATAAGCTTTGTACTTTTTCTTCTTATATATTTCACATAATTCACAAATGAAACCATAAAGACATGCAGTTTTCTTTGTAGAAAGGCTTTAATAATTGGTTTATTTATTAGACATAGGGATATTTAGACTTTCAATTTCTTCATATGTTAATTTTGGTTAGCTATCTCTCTCTGCTCTCTGCTTCCCCAGGATTTCTCCATTTCATCTAAGTTATCAAACTTATTGGGTAAATTTGTTCAAAGATTGTCTCATTATCCAATGTCTCTAGGACCTGTTGTGATAACTACACTTTCATTCTTCTTACTGGTTCCTTCTCTTTTTCTTGATCAAGCTAGCTAGAGACTTATTATTGTGTTGATTTTTTGAAATAACCCACTTCTGGCTTTGATAATTTATCTATTTCTTGTCTGTTTTCTATTTCATTAATTTCTGCTGTTATCCTGATTATTTCCTTCCTTTCACTTATTTTCCACTTAATTTTCTCTTCTCTTACTAGCTTCTTTTTTTTTATTTTTTTGTTATACTTTAAGTTCTAGGGTACATGTGCACAACGTGCAGGTTTGTTACATATGTATACTTGTGCCATGTTGGTGTGCTGCACCCATCAACTCGTCAACACCCATCAACTCGTCATTTACATCAGATATAACTCCCAGTGCTATCCCTCCCCTCTCCCTCCTCCCCATAATAGGCCCTGGTGTGTGATGTTCCCCTTCCAGAGTCCAAGTAATCTCATTGTTCAATTCCCACCTATGAGTGAAAACATGTGGTGTTTGGTTTTCTGTTCTTGCGATAGTTTGCTGAGAATGATGGTTTCCAGCTGCATCCATGTCCCTACAAAGGACACAGACTCATCCTTTTTTATGGCTGCATAGTATTCCATGGTGTATATGTGCCACATTTTCTTAATCCAGTCTGTCACTGATGGACATTTGGGTTGATTCCAAGTCTTTGCTATTGTGAATAGTGCCTCAATAAACATACATGTGCATGTGTCTTTATAGCAGCATGTTTTATAATCCTTTGGGTATATATCCAGTAATGGGATGGCTGGGTTATATGGTATTTCTAGTTCTAGATCCTTGAGGAATTGACATACTGTTTTCCACAATGGTTGAACCAGTTTATAATCCCACCAACAGTGTAAAAGTGTTCCTATTTCTCTACATCCTCTAGATAGGCTTTAGGTCATTAGTTTTAGACCATCTTCCTTTCCAACATAAGTATTTTTAAGATATACTTTTGCCTTTAAGTGTTTCCTTAGCTGCATCTTACATATTTTGATATTATGAATTTTTGTAATTATTCAGTTTGACATGGTACCTTATTTCCTCTGTTATTTCTTCTTTGATGTATGAATTATTTAGAAGTCTATTGTCTGCATTGCAAATATTTGAAGTTTTCCCCTAGATATCTTATTTTTATCTTTCTAATTGAATTCTGTCGTGATCAGAAAACACCCTTTGTACAATTTCAATCCTTTTAAATACATTTTGTGGTGCAATTCATGGCTCAATATATGGCCTATCATCTTGAATGTTTAATTTGTGTTTGACAAACCATTTATTCTCATTTGGATGTAATGTTTATAAATATCAATTACCTTGATGTTTAAAGTGTTGTTAGATAATTTCTGTATTTATTTAATTTTTTTGTTGAAGTATTGTATAAATTACTAAGACAGGAGTGTTAAAATCTATAATATTTAAGTATGTTTATTTCTGCTTCCTGTATTTCAATGTTCTGTAATTAGAATTACACACATTAATGGTCGTTTTGGCTCCCAAATGATTTAAACTTTTTATCATTATGAATTCTCCCTCTTTATTTCTACTAGTACTTTTTGTCTTAAAGTTATTTTATCTAATATTAATGTAGCCACTCTGGCCTTGTTATGCTTACTGTTCCTTTGGCATATCTTTTCCATCACTTGCTTTCAATCTAATACATTCAGTGTATTAAATGTGTCTTTAAATTTAATATGTATTTAAATGTATCAATTCATTTAAATTGAGCTTCTTGAAGATAGCAAATAGGCGAGTCTCAATTTTTATGTTTTGATAATCTCTGACTTTTAATTGGAGAGTTTAGTCATTTATATTTAATATAATTGTCGATAGGATTGGGTTTACTTCTCCTATTTTATGATGTGTCTTTTGTTTGTCCTCTATGTGTTTTGATTCTCTGGCCCTGTGTTTTTGTCCTCTTTTGGATTTTAAAATGACATTTAAAAATGCCATTTTATCTATTGGCATTTTAGATATACTTCTTTGAATTTTTTAGTGGTTGCAGTATAGATTAAACTACAGGTCTTTACTTTTTCACAGTAGAGTTAATCTTGTGCCATTTCACATAAAATTCAGATAATTTGCAATTGTAAGTTCCATATTCTGGACCATATTTGTAGGACTTTCTATTGTTCTCCACCTCTCATATTTTTCCTGTCATGCATTTATGCTTTGCTTATACATACATTATAAACCATATGAGACAAGGTTATGATTTTTGCTTTAAATATTCATGCAAAGTTTTTTTTTAAAGAGGAAATTGAAATTGTAATTTAAGATGTTTTTGCCATTTTCAGTGCTCTTAATTCCTTCTGAGGATATGAGAAAGAAGGATATTATTTCTCTTCAGCCTCAGAGCTTCCCTTGGCAATTCTTTTAATTTATGTCTGCTGGCAGCTGATTGTCTTAAAGGTTTTTTTCACCTGAAAATGTATTTTCCTCCACATTCTGGAAGAATATTAGTGCTGGATATAGAACTCTTGGTTGACATTTTTGTTTGATTTTTTGCTTTCACCACCTTAACACTTTCTCTGCTGTCTTCCATGCTCCAAGGTTTCTAATAAGTGAACAGTAAAATAATTCACTTTACTCTGATGTATATAATATTTAATTTTTCTTTGCCTGCTTTGAAACATTTTCTCTTTTCTTTTGGTTTTGTATTTTTTTTATTATACCTACATATGATTTTCTTCATATTTTTCCTGTTTGTAGATTGCTGAGTTTCTTAAATCTTTAAATTTATGTCTTTTACCAAGTTTTGAAAAAAGTAGCCATTATTTCTTCAAATTCGATTCTGCTCTCTTCTCTCTCTTCTTCTGACACTCCAATTACACATAAAAATAGATCATTTGATATTATTCAACATGCCAGTAAAACTTTCTTTATTTTTTGATCTTTATGTTTCCTAATTCTTAGACTGAATAATTTCCTAATTCTTAGACTGAATAATTCTTAGACTGATCTATCTTCAAGTTTACTGGATATTTCTTCTGTCTTCTTTTTCCTCCTGCTAAATGCATACATAGCATATTACATGTCAGACATTTATAAGACAGATATTTTAAGTTCTGTAACTTTCTTTATTTGATGTTGCATATATTTCTCTGCTGAAGTTTCCTATCTCTTCATGCATTGCAACTATCTTTGTATTTACAGCTTTAAAAGAGATATGATAACTGCTTTAAATTCCCTATATGCTAATTCCATACCTAAATCATTTTGAGGTTTGTCAATGTTGGTTATCTCGTCTAGACAATAGGTCACATATTCCTGTTTCTTTTTATGTTGTGCCTTTACAGATTCTAGACATTGGGATTGCCATGTTAAAAGGACTCTGTACTCCTTTTTTGTTCCTTTGAAGAGTGCTGATATTTTCTCTCTTTTTTTAAACTTTTATTTTACATTCAAGGGTACATGCACAGGTTTGTTATATAAGTAAACTGTGTGTCATGGGGATTTGGTGTAGAGATTATTTTGTCACCCAGGTGATAAGTATAGTACTCAATAGATTTTTTTTTCTGATCTTCTCCCTCCTCCCATCCCTGACTCTTAAGTAAGTTCTGGTGTATCTTGTTCCTTGCTTTGTGTCCATGTGTTCTCATTGGTTAGCTTCTACTTATAAATGAGAATGTGCAGTATTTGGTTTTTTTGTTCTTGCATTAGTTTGCTTAGGATAATGGCTTTCAGCTCCATTCATGTTGCTGCAAAGGACATAATTTCATTCTTTTTTATAGCTGCTTAGTATTCCATGGTGTATATTTAGCACATTTTCTTTATCCAGTCTACTGTTAATGGGTATTTGGCTTGATTCCATGTCTTTGCTATTGTAAATAGTGTTGCAGTCAACACATGCATGTATAGGTCTTTATGGCAGAAGGATTTATATTCCTTTGAGTATATACCCAATAATGGGATTGCTGAGTCAAATGTAATTCTGTTTTAAGTTCTTTGAGGAATCACCACACACTAATTTCTCATGAAGAATTAGTTCACACACAATGACTGAACTAATTTTTACACTCCTTTCAGTGTTCTCTTTTCTCTACAACCTCTCCAGCATCAGTTATTTTTTGACTTTTTAGTAATAGCCATTCTGACAGGTGTGAGATGATATCTCATTGTGCTTTTGATTTTCATTTCTCTAATGATTAGTGATGTTGAGCATTTTTTCATATGCTGCTTGGCCACATGTATGTTTTCTTTTGAAAAGTGTCTGTTCATGTCCTTTGCCACTTTTTAATGGGGTTGTTAGTTTTTTGCTTGTAAATTTGTTTAAGTTCCTTATAGTTTCTAGATATTAAACCTTTGCTGATTTGCATAAAGTGCAAAGTATTTGCATATAGTGTAAATAATTTCTCTCACTCTATAGGTTTTTTAATATTCTGTTGATAGTTCCTTTTGCTGTGCAGAAGTTCTTTAGTTTAATTAGGTCCCATTTGTAAATTTTTGTTTTTGTTGCAATTACTTTTGGCATCTTCATCATGAAATCTTTGCCAGGTCCTAGTTCCAGAATGTTTTTTCCTAAGTTATTTTCCAGGGATTTTACAGGTTTAGGTTTTACATTTAAGTCTTTGATCCATCTTGAGATGATTTTTGTGTATAGTATAAGAAAGAGTTCCAGACTGAATCTTCTGTTTATGGGTATCTAGTCATCCCAGCACCATTAGTTGAACAGAAAGTCTTTTCACCATTGGTTGTTTTGGTCAGCTTTGTTGAAGACCAGGTGGTTGTAGATATGTGGCATTATTTCTGTGTTCTCTGTTCTATTCCATTGGTCTATGTGTCTGCTTTTGTACCAGTACCATGCTGTTTGGGTTACCATAGCCTTGTAGTATAAAGTTGGGTAATGTGATGCCTCTGACTTTCTTCTTTTGACTTACGATTGCTTTGGCTATTTAGGTTCTCTTTTTGGTTCCATATAAATTTTAGAATAGTTTTTTTTTTTTTCTAATTCTGTGAAAAATGAAGTTGGTAGTTTGATAGGAATAGCATTGAATCTATAAATTGCTTTGAGTAATATGGCCATTTTAACAATATTGATTCTTCCAATTCATGAGCATGAAAGGTTTTGCCATTTATGTTATCTCTGATTTTTTTGATCTGTGTTTTGTAATTCTCATGGTAGAGATCATTCAGCTTCCTGGTTAGCTTCATTCCCAGGTGTTTTATTGTTTTTGTGGCAGTTGTCAATAGAATTGCATTCCTGATTTAATTCTTAGGTTGGGTTTTGTTGGTATATAGGAATGTTACTTTTTTATGTTGATTAATTCTGTATCCTCAAACACTGCTGAATTTGTTTATCAGATTAAGGAGCTTTTGGGCAGAGACTATAGGGCTTTCTAGATATCTAGTCATGGCATCTGCAAACGGATAGTTTGTCTTCCCCTCTTCCTACCTGGATGCCTTTTATTTCTTTCTCCTGCCTGATTGCCTTGCCAAGACTTCTAGTATTATGTTGAATAGGAGTGGTGACAGTGAGCATTCCTGGTTTTCAAGGGGAATGTGATATGATTTGGCTGTGTCCTCTGTCAATATTATTTTCAATTATAGTTCACATAATCCCCACGTGTCATGGGAAGGACCTGGTGGGTGGTAATTGAATCATGGGGGCAGTTACTTCCATGCTGTTCTCATGATAGTGAGCTCTTATGAGGTCCGATGGTTTTATAAGGGGCTTTTCCTCCACATTCGCTCTGCATTTCTTCCTCTTGCCATATGAAGAAGGACATGTTTGCTCCACTTTCTGCCATGATTGTAAATTTCCTAAGGCTTCCCCAGCCATGCTGAACTGTGAGTCAATTAAACCTCTTTCCTTTATAAATTACCCAGTCTTTGATATGTCTTTATTAGCAGTGTGAGAACAAACTAATACAGAATGCTTCTAGCTTTTGTCCTTTCAGTGTGATGTTGATCTCCTCTTTTTTTTCCTTTATTAGTCTAGCTAGCAGTCTATCTATCTTATTAATTTTTTTTCAACAAATAAGCTCCTGGATTATTTGATCATTTGTATGTTTTTTTGCATCTCAATTTGACCCCTTAGTTTGGTTATTTGTTTTCTGCTAGCTTTGGGGTTGGTTTTCTCTTGCTTCTCTAGTTCCTCTAATTGTAATATGGGCATTTTGTGCTATAAACTTCCCTCTTAACACTGCCTTAGCTGTGTCCCAGAGATTTTGATACACTGTGTTTTCATTAATATCAAGGAATTTCTTGATTTCTGCCTTAAAATCGTTATTCACTCAAAAGTCATTCAGGAGCAGGTTAATTTCCATAAGATTGTATGGTTTTAGTGATTTTCTTAGTTTTGATTTCTATTTGTATTGCACTGAGTTTTCCAAGAGTGGGACTGGTATGATTTAGGTTTTATTGAATTTGCTGAGATTTTTTTGAATTTGTTGAGATTGTCTAATTGTGTGGTTGATTTTAGAGTATGAGCCATGTGGCAATGAGAGGAATATATATTATGTGGTTATTGAGTAAAGAATTCTGTAGATATCTACTAGGTTCATTTGGTCAAGTGTCGAGTTCAGGTCCTAAGTATCTTTATAGTATTTTGCCTTGGTAATCTGTCTAATACTGTCAGTGGGGTACTGAAGTCTCCCACTAATATTGTGTCGGATTCTAACTCTCTTCATAGATTTCTAAGAACTTGCTTTATGAACCTTGGTACTCCTGCGTTGGCTGGGTATATGTTTAGGATAGTTAGGTCTTCTTGTTGAACTGAACCCTTTACTGTTATGTAATGCCCTTCTTTGTATTTTTGTATCTTTGTTGGTTTAAAGTCTGTTTTGTCTGAAATTAGGATTGCAACCCTTGATATTTTCTGATTCCCATTTGCTTGGTAAGTTTTTCTCCATGGATGTCATTGCATATTAGATGGGGCTCTTGAAGACAGCGTACCACTGGGTTATGATTCTTACCTAGCATGCCACTCTGTGCCTTTTAATTGAGGCATTTAGACTGTTTACATTCAAGGTTATTAATATGTGCAGATTTGATCCTGTCATTGTGTTTTTAGCTGGTTATTATGCAGAATGTTTTGCATGGTTACTTTATAGCATCAAGAGTCTGTGCACATGAGTGTTTTTTTAAGTACACTTAAAAAGTCTTTCCTTTCCATATTTAGCATTCCTTTCAGGACCTCTTAAAAGGCATGTCTGGTGGTAACAAATTCCCTCAGCATTTGCTTGTCTGGAAAGGAACTTACTTCTTCACTTATGAATCTGAGTTTGATTAGATACAAATTTCTTGGTTGGAAATGCTGAATATAGGCCCCAAATCTCTTCTAGCTTGTAGGGTTTTTACTGAAAGGTCTGCCGTTAACCTGATGCAGTTCCCTTTATAGGTGATCTCCCTTTCTCGCTAGCTTCCTTTAACATTTTTTCTTTCATTTCAAGATTGGAAATTTGATGTTTATGTGTCTTGGGGACAGACTTCTTGTATAATGTCTCTTGTAGGGGTTCTCTGCATTTTCCAAATTTGAATATTGGCCTCTCTAATGAGGTTGGGGAAGTTTTCATGGATGATAATGATACCCTGAAATGTGTTTTCCAAGTTACTTGTTTTCTCTTTCAAGGATGCCAATAAGTTGTAGATTTGGTCTCTTTATATAGTCCCATATTTCTTGGAGGTTGTATGTTCTTTTTTACTCTTTTTTCTTAATTTTTTTCTGACTGAGTTATTTAAGAGATCCAGTCTTCAAGCTCTTAAGATTCTGTTCCTCAGCTTGGTCTATTCTATTGTTAATACTTGCAATTGCATTAAGAATTTCTTGCAGTGTGTTTTCCAGCTACATCAGGTCAGTTTGCTTCTTTCTTATAATGGCTATTTTGTCTATCAGCTCCCATATTGTTTTATTGTAATCCTTACATTCCTTGGATTGGGTTTCAAAGTTCCTATTCTTGATGATCTTGGTTTCTCCATATTCTGAATTCTATCTCTGTCATTTCAGCCATTACAGTCTGGTTAATAACCCTTGCTTGGTGTATTAGTCTGTTCTCATGCTGCCATATATAAGGACATATCTGAGACTGGGTAATTTATAAAGGAAAGAGGTTTAATTGACTCAGTTTCACAGGGCTAGGGAAGCCTCAGGAAACTTACAATCATGGCAGAAGGGGAGGCAAACCTGTTCTTCACAAGGCAGTAGGAGGCAGAAGAATGAGCAAAAGGGGAAAAGTCCCTTATAAAACCATCAGATCTCATGAGAACTCACTCATTATCACGAGAATAGCATGAGGGTAATTTTTGGGCTATGATCCAGTAGGTGGCACTTAAACATAATGGCCAGTAGGTAGGCTCTTGCTCAGCCACATGGCTCCTCTGTATTTCTTCATGACTGCACCTGTGCTCCCTCTCAGTGCTCTGAAAGTGTGGGCTCCTCTCCCACTGGAGTGCTAGCTGCAGATCATGGCTTAGCATTCCCAGGCTGAACACTGCAGCTCTGAGCTGAGCTCAAGCTTTCCTTAGCAGTGGTTGTTGCAGACAGTCTTCCCTTGCCTCTTGGGACTCCACTCCAGAGAGATGTGGAGCTGCTATCCATCACCTGAGATGGGGTGGCTTCACTGTGGGCCCAACCTGTGGGGGCCCTGCCTGGTGATTGGAAGGGTTCAGGTGGGTCCCATGGGAGACAGACTGGCCTCTTCTTTGTAGGACAACTGAAGCTTGCTGGAGATATAGTCAAGGCACTCAGGGTCTTTGTTCCTTCCCCAATCTGACAGCAGCATGGGAAATACCACTGCACTGGCAGCAGCAGTTACAGAAGAGCTTTCAATTGCCTCTGGGAGCTCCACCTCAGAGAAATGTGGAGCCACTGCTACTGGAAATGTTCAGCCAAGGGGTGTGGCTGCTGCACTGCTTGTGTGAGCTGTGGATTCCACATGTTGAAGAGCTGGGGGTCCAGGGCTCATATGGAGCAGAGACTGGTCCCCTCGCTGTATGGTGACTGTGGCATGCTGAAAGTGCAAGTGAAGGCCTCAGGTTCTTTGTTTCTTCCCCAGACCAAGGGCAACAGGAGCAGAACCACTTCTGTGGCAGTAGCAGAGGGGCTGTCAGTTGCCTCTGGGAGCCCATCTCTAGGTAAACTCTGAGCCACTACTAGAGGGTAGGCTCAGCTGTGGGTGGGGCAGCTAATCTGCACTCCTGAGCTGGTGGTCCTAACTGGTGAAGAGTTGGGGGTGAAGGCTTACAGGGAAGAGAGACTGGGCTCCCCTCCATGTGGTTGCTTTTGTGTGCTGGAGATGCCAGCGTAGTGACTAGGTCCTTAGTTCCTTCCCCAGAATGAGGAGAGTTAGTGTGGTACCACTGCAGCTGCAGCTGCAATGGTGACTGTCTCTAGGGTTTCCTCCTCAGAGAAATGCAGAGCTGCCTCTGACTGAAGTGTTCAGGCAGGGGCAGGGTTGTTGTGCTGGAGTCCCCCGCCAGGAAGCCCCACCCAGTAAGGAGAAGTTGGGATGGGGACCTACGTGGAGAACTGCCCAGCCACTTTTCCACAGGGCAGCTGCACTGTGCCAGGGATCCATGCCAGTCCCTAATCACCACACAACCTCTAGAGCCTGAGGGCTGCCAGACGGCAAATATGGTGGCCTGCCCCTCCATCTGGGGGTGCTGTCTCAGGGAAGTACAGAGTTGCAACCCAAGAGTCCCCACAAGGGGTGGCTGGGGTCCCAGCTTGGGAGGTCCCACCAGTGAGAAGCAGAATTGAGGACCTGCATAAAAAATAGTCTGGCTGCTTTTCTGTGGAGCTGCTGCACTGTATGGAGGCCCTGCACCATCCCCTAATCATTGCACAGTCTCCAGAGCCTGAAGGCAACAGCAGCTAGGGCTGTGAAGTAGCAAACATGGTGACCTGCCCCTCCCTGTGGGAGCTCCGACCCATGGAAATGTGGAGCAGCTACCAGTGGAGGATGGTTGGAGTTTCAGGTTGGGACGTCCTGCCCAGTGAGGAGAAGAGAGATTGAGGACCCACATAAAAAACAGTCTGGCTGCTTTTCTGTGAGGTGGCTATGCTGTGCTGGGGGTCTGCTCCAGTCCCAGGTCACCAGGCACTTTCCAGAGCCTGAAGGCAACAGCGGCAAGGGCTGCCAGATAGCAAAGATGGCAGCCTGCCTCCCCTGCTGGGCACTCTGTCCAAGTGAAGTGCAGAGCTGCTATGGACCTGAGAGTCCCAGCTGGAGGTGCCTGTCATCCTAGGCCACTTTGTGAGGTTCAGTGGAGGCAAGTCCTGCAGTCCATCACTGCTCAGCCCCCTGGATTCGCCCTTTTCCTGGGGGCATGCAAGGGAGCCCGACTTACTCCATTGCTGCAGCTGGAGCCCAGGGATCCAATGCTCTGGCACTCCACATGTGCCTTAGTGGCAGCTCTGCCCAGGCAGTGATACAGGCAGGAGACAGCCAAATGCCTAGGCAAATAGGGAAAGGTCCCTGTAGAATCTCCAACCCACCCTACAAGTCTTTACACCAGATGCTTTGTGCAGATGGGGAATGTGCACAGCTGGCTTGTCTGGGCATGCCCCTGGTGCACTGCTGGGCAAATGGGGTGGAGCCACCAGGAAATCACGCCTTTTGCTGGGGAGGAGCCTGACCTCAACTCCCGTGTGGTGGCCTGGCATTCAATTCTGTGAGATGGAAACCTGGGTGCAGGACCTCTCTCTTTGTCGAGAGCTTTCCTTTTGCTTAATAAATTCCGCTGTCCTCACTCTTCCATGTGTCTGTGAGACAAGAACCCGAATTTAGCCGAACTAGGAAGCAAAAAATCCTGCGTGAGCACCACATAGGTCTTCATATCAGTCTGAAGGCCCTGGTGGGGTGAGTTCTTGAGGGGATCTCCTGAGCCCAGGGCTGCAAAGGTCTGTGTCAGAAATAGGAGTTGCCAGGAATGCTCGCTCACTCACTGATTCTCTGCTCTCCTGATTCTGTGCCACTCCCCATGGGCAGTTGTCCAGTCTCGCTCCTATCCATTCTCCACCCATAGAGCTGATTCCTTGATTAATCCGAAGATGTCCATCTGGATATTTCAGTTGAAGATCAAGTATTTACACATCTCTTTTTCTTTTCTCTGTCAGAGTGGCACATAATAGCTGCTTCTAGTCAACCAACTTGAAGCCTTAACCGAGTACTGATATTTTCTTTTTTTTTTTCTTTTCTTTCTTTCTTTTTTTTTTTTTTTTGAGACGGAGTCTCGCTCTGTCGCCCAGGCTAGAGTGCAGTGGCTGGATCTCAGCTCACTGCAAACTCCGCCTCCCGGGTTTACGCCATTCTCCAGCCTCAGCTTCCCGAGGAGCTGGGACTACAGGGGCCCGCCACCTCGCCTGGCTAGTTTTTCTTTGTATTTTTTTAGTAGAGACGGGGTTTCACCGTGTTAGCCAGGATGGTCTCGATCTCCTGACCTCGTGATCCGCCCGTCTCGTCCTCCCAAAGTGCTGGGATTACAGGCTTGAACCACCGCGCCCAGCCAAGTACTGATATTTTCATTTTAACAGGCAATTAAATTGATTGTACTGAAATTACAAATGCTGTTTCTTGGTCAGCAGCTCAAATACAAGTTAAAAGCTCTTTTTCTTTTTAATTTTGTGTGTTTGTTTATTTGTTTTAACCATTATATGTGCTGCTTTGTGTTTGTCTCAGGCACGTGTGGTTCACGACTCAGCTGGAAATTTAAGCTGAGTCTATCACAGAACTTGGTGCCTCTCTACCTTGCAGTATCTCTCATTTCTAATATTTCCCCCTTACTCTTCAACAGCTATGATTTTCCTGAACTTAATCCTTTGGATCTTCAGAGCAGAGAAAGTGTGAGTTTCCTTTATTCAACTTCAGCTTTTCCTCAGGCTAAAATTCCTAAAACAGAAAATTCAATACACGTAAGATGCGTTTTCCAAGTTTATGGTCCACTCCACCATCTGTCTTATTTTGTTCACATTTTTTGAAGTTGTTCGTTTTTATAATTGTCTAGAGTTGTAGTTGATGTATTTAAGAATGTCAGTCTAATAGGAGCTTAATCAGCCTTTTAGGAACCAGAACTCTCTTCAAGCTATCTTGAGCTTATATGCCATCAATCTTAAAACATGATGAACTGAGCATGTCCTTAAAGTCCCAACTACTTGGGAAGCTGAGGCAGGAGAATTGCTTGAGTCAGGAATTTGAGGCTTGTACAGTGTGCTATGATCATGTCTGTGAATAGCCACTGTACTCTAGCCTGGGCCACATAGTGACACCCATGTCTCTTCAAAAATAAAATGAGAGCATGCAATTCAATAATTTTTATGATAGTTTTATTTAGATAAAACCTGCATACCATAAAATTCACCCTTTTAAAGAATACAGTTCATGTTTTTTACTATATTCACAGTTACACAATAATCACCATTATCTAGTTTTAGTACATTTTCATCACCCTACACAGAAACTCTGTGACTATTAGCAGTCATTCCCCATTCACCCTCTCTGCAGCTGCTGGAAATCACCAAACTACTTTCTGACTATATGGATTTTCCTATCCTGAATATGTCATAGAAATGGAATCATAGGATATATGCTCTTATGACTGGCTTCTTTCCCTTAACATAGTGTTTTCAATGTTCATCTATGTTGTGCATGTATTAGTAATTCATTCACTTTTATTGCCAAATAACATTCCATTGTACAGATATAACACATTTTTCCTATACAACAATGGATGGACATTTGGGTTGTTTCCAGTGTTTTGCTATTAGGAATACTATGAACATCCCAGTACAAATATTTATGTGTACATATATTTTCATTTCTCTTGAAATATACTTATGCAGGGGGACGACTGGACCATATGTTAAATCTTTGTTTAACTTTTTGAGGAACTGTCAAAGATTCCAAAGAGGCTTCAGTATTTCACGTTCTTAACAATGTATTAAGACTTCAGTTTCTTCACATTTTTGGCAACACTTGTTATGATTTGTCCTTTTTATTTTTGTTATCCACTATAGTGAGTGTGAAGTCTATCACATTGTGGTTTTGACTTATATTTCTCTGTTGACTAGAAATGTTAACCATTTTTTTATGTGCTTATTCATGAAAAAATATTGGATTTTGTCACAATCTTTTTCATGTCTATTTAGATGATCATTGACCATTGACCATTAATGTATTTTCTTTGGAGAAATGTCTATTCCAATCATTTGCCCATTTTAAAAAATTGGAGTACTTTTTATTTTTATTATTGAGTTATAAGAGTGCTTTGTATATCTTGAACAGAAGTTCTTAGGAGATACATGATTTGCAAATATTTTCTCCCATTCCATGGGCTGTCTTTTCACTTTATTAATGGTGTCTTTTGAAAATGCAAGTTTTTACATTTTAATGATGTCCAATTTATCTATTTCTTTTTCTTTTCATACTTGTACTTTTGGTCTCATATTTAAGAAGCCATTACCTAATTCAAGGTCAATGAATAATTACCATTATTGTTTTCTTCTAAGAGTTTTACAGTTTTAGTTCTTATATTGTGGACTATGATCGAGTTTGAATTAATTTCTGAATGGAATGTGAGATAGGGGCTCATTTCCATTTTATTTTACACGAAAATATCCACTAGTCCCAGTGCCAATTCTTGAAAAGATTTCTTTTCCCACATTGAATTGACTTGAAACCCTTGTGAAAAATCAATTTACCATAAATATAAGAGTTTACTTCTGAACTTCCAGTTCTATTCTGTTGTTCTATCTGTCTCTACTTATGCTAGTACCACACTGTCTTGATTACTATAGATTTGTGGTAAGTTTTGAAATTGAGAAGTGTAAGTCCTCCAACTTTGTTCTTTATTTCAATATCATTTAAGTTATTCTGGGTCCCTTGCATGTCCAGGTAAATTTCAGGGTAAGCTTGTTAATTGTTGCAAAAAATGAAGCAGTGGGAATTTTAATAATAGTTGCATTGAATTTATAGATTAATTTAGAGAATATGGCTATATTAATATTATTGTCTTCCAAATCATGATCATAAGATGGCTTTCTGTTTATTTCTATCTTCCTTAATTTCTTTCAACATTATTTATAGTTTTCTCTACAAGTTTTGTACTTCTTTTGTTCTTTTAACTATTTTATTCTTTTTGATGATATTATAAATTATAAATGGAATTTTTTCTTAATTTTATTTTCAGTTTGTTCATTGCTGGTGCATGGAAACACAACTGATTTTTGCAGATTGATCTTTTAGTCTAAAACTGTGCTGAGACACTGATTAATTCTGATTTTTTTTTCCTGAATTCCTCAGGATTTTCCATATACAAGATGATTTGGTGGTATTCTTTGTGCTGTCTAATTCAGATAATGTCAACCCTGTGTTTTTATGTTCTTTACCAAGTTGAGCAAGCTTTTTCCCAATTCTAGGTTTAATATTTTCATCATGAAAAAATATTGGATTTTGTCAAAATCTTTTTCATGTCTATTTAGATGATCATGTGGTTTATTCTGTATTGATATGATGCATTTTGTTAATTGATTTGGGATGTTAATTCAATCTTTTATTTCTGGAATAATTCAAATTGGTTATAGCAATTAATCATTTTTATATATTGTTGTATATTGCTAGCATTTATACACTGCTAGAATTTTATTGAGAATTTTTGTATCTGTATACTTAAGGGAAATTAGTTTATAGTTTTCTTATTATGTTATTATCTGATTTAGAGATCAAAGTAAAACTAACTTCAAAAATGGGCTAAAAATATCCTTTTCTTGGAAGCATTCATGGGGATTTGCTATTAATTCTTCATTAAAAGTTCAGTAAGATTGATTAATGTAGCCATCTATGCTTTTGCCTTTTGTTATGACAAGCTTAAAAATTATTAGTTTGATCTCTTTCCTTGTTATAATAGCTCTATTCAGATTTTATA
The DNA here is from genome assembly GCF_024542745.1 of Macaca thibetana thibetana. Classification (NCBI taxonomy): domain Eukaryota; kingdom Metazoa; phylum Chordata; class Mammalia; order Primates; family Cercopithecidae; genus Macaca; species Macaca thibetana. The sequence continues at coordinate 87,224,634 of NC_065578.1, read as the reverse complement.
TTTCTTCTTGAGTCATATTTAGTAAATTCCATTCTTTGTAGGAATTTTTCCATTTCATCTATAGTATCTAAATTGTTGGCATATAATTGTGTATAATATTCCCTTCTAATGCTCTTCATTTCTGTAAGGTCAGTAGTATTGTTCCTTCGTTTATAACTGATTTTGGTAATTTGAGTCTTTCTTCTTTCTTTTCCTGCTCAACCTAATTACAGATTTGTCAACATTTATGATTTTTTCAAAGATCAACTTTGGATTTCATTGATTTTATATATTGTTTTCCTATTCTCTATTTCATTTAATTTAGTTCCGGTCTTTATCATTTTCTTCTGCTGCTTGCTTTGAGTTTAGTTTCTACTTCTTTTTTTTTTAAGGTGAAAGTTTAGGTTATGGCTTTCAGGTCTTCCTTATTTTTTTAATGTAGGCAGTTATTATAGCTATAAATTTCCCTCTGAGCACTGACTTAGCTACATCCTATTAGTTTTATTACATGTTTTTGTTTCCATTTTCATTCATTCATCTAAAATTTTTTTCTTTTTCTTTTTCTTTCCTTTTTTTTTTTTTTTTTTAGACAGAATCTCTTTGGAGTGCAGTGGTGCAATCTTGGCTCACTGCAACCTCTGCCTCTCGGGTTCAAGCGATTCTTGTGACTCAGGCTCCTTAATAGCTGGGATTACAGGCGTGCGCCACCATGCCCAGCTAACTTTTGTATTTTTAGAAGAGATGGGATCTTGCTACGTTGACAGACTGATCTCGAACTCCTGGACTCAATTAATCTGCCCGCCTCGGGAGGCAGATACTACGTTTTAATTTAATTTTATTTTGCTCTTTGAATGGTATTTGACTTAAAATCTTTGTCTTGTAAGTCTAGTATCTGTGGGGTTTTTTTAAACCCCAGTTTCTATTGATTGTTTTCTTTCCTGTGTATTGGACACACTTTTCTATTTTTCATGTGTCTTGTAATTTTTATTGAAACCTGTATATTTTAAATTAAATAGCATGGCAACTCTGGGAATTAGGTCTCCGCCCCTTTCCCAGAGTTTGTTGTTTCTTTTGCTGTGTCTGTTTCTTTGTTTATTGACTTTCCTGGATGAATTCTATAGTCTGTGTTCTTATATGCAACCATTGAAGTCTTGTCACCACTCAGTTATTTTAGTAGTTGGATTATGATTGCAGAGAAATTTCCTGAAATGCCTTGAACCAATGTCTCTCACCCTTTGCAGAGAGGCCTAGTGGTGTGGATTGGGGTATACTTTCAGTGCTCTAGCAGTTTACAGCTATGCTTTATCTCTCTCTTTTTTTTTTTTTTTTTTTTTTTTGCTTGCAAAGAGCCTTAGGTCAGCCATGGATAAGATATTAAAATCTTCTCAAGTCTTTTCTTGGCATATTCCAGCCCTGCACATGCACCTCTAGATTCCCAGGAACAAGTCAGAGCTTTTCACAACTCCTTATGGAGGTCTCATTTTCCTTATTTCCTTTTTATTTCTTGGCCTCTTGATTATCCCAACTGGTGTGGTGACCCTAGGTAGCTATGATGTTTAGCAATTGCCTCTGATTTTTTTTGAACAAGTGCCCTGAACACAAATTTTTTTCGCTCAGTGTGCTCCAAGTCAGTTCAAATAAAAAGACAAACCTTGAGATGGGATTTCTTTCAGTAGCTCCAAGACAGGTCAGATAATAACAATTCTCTGGGGATGAAGCTTTTGGGGGAGCTCCAAATTCATTCTACTCCCTCCAGTGGCTGCTAGACTGCTGTGTTTCACAGGTACTATCCTTCCAAACCTGCTGACTTTCAAGGTTCTTATAGAGCTGAGAGAAAGGAAATAGGAATTGGGCAAGTTAAATTGTCAAAAAGCTGAATATTCTTACTAAGACTAAACCAATTTCCTTGAATAAACTTTCCTTGTATTGCAAGCCTTTGGTTAATTTCCAGAGCACTTAAAAAGATGATTTTTAACAATTGTTTATCAGTATTCTCATTGATTTTATGGAGGGGTAGAGATTTAAAGGTTCTTACTTTGCCAAACTTGCATTGCAATAAATTGAACAATTTACTTAATGTGTAAATATTTGTATGTACTATAGTACTGATAATTTAAGTACATAATAAAGTGTTTGTAAATAAAATTTAAAACAAATGTGATAAAAAAATACAAATAAAAGTTCTAATATTCCCTCTTATACCTCAATAGCACATCTTTCTGGGATATGAGCTTCGCATTTTGGAGACATTTGTCAAATTTCACTTCTGGTGTGACTAATATGTGTAATTATCCATATTTTTTAAAGATTTTAACTTAAGTTTATAAGAGGTATATGTTTAAACCTTCAAACGTCAGAGGGTATTCAGGAATTCTCTTTTTTCAGCAAGGGTAGTGATGAACACAATATTTCATACTCCATGGAAACTTTGGCTCTCACAGAGTAGAGCATTAATCTGCAAAATACAGACTGTAAGTCAGATCCAGCCCATGGGAGGCAAAGTCTGGTCAAGCCTCTTTTATTCTTCTTTAAGTTCTGTTCAAAGGCAGACATGAGTAGCTGCGACAGAGACTGTATGGCCCACAGAGCCTAAAATGTTTATCATTTACAAAAAAATGTTTTCTCACACATGGAGTAGAACAAGACTCACAGTTTGTACTGGACTTTAGTGGAACAAGACTTACAGTTTTCTCTGGAATTTAGTGCTTCTCCAAACTTGGGATGCAACCAACTTATTAACTGTATTTCAAAATAAGTACAGATTGTTAAGTCCTGCCCCAGGAATCATAACAACAATGAAATATTTGCTCTCTGATTTTCATTTCAGTTGGGTAGATTGTGAGCACTGTTAGGAGACTAGTGGTAGATAGCCAAATTAAGCTTCATAAGCGAAGGAGAAATAAAAGCATTGGCAGACAAGCAAATGCTAAGAGAATTTATTACTGCCAAACTTGCCTTACAAGAGGTTCTTAAGAGAGTGCTAAACATGGAAATGAAAGAACAGTACCATCCACCACAAGAACACACTTGAGTCCATCAAACATTGACATTATAAAACAACTACATGATCAAGTCTACATAACAACCAGCAAACAACACGATGACAGGATTCAATTTGCACATATCAATATTGACCTTGAATGTAAATTGTCTAAACATCACACTTAAAAGGCAAAGAGTGGCAAGTCGGATAAAGCAAGACCAACTGAATGATGTCTTCAGGAGACCCATCTCATGTGCAGTGAACCCATAGGCTCAAAGTAAAGTGATAGGGAAAATCTATTAAGCAAATGGAAAACAAAAAAGATCAGGGGTTGCTATTCTTGTTTCAGACAAAACAGACTAAACCAAAACAATCAAAAAGAACAAAGAAGGACCTTATATAATGATAAAGTGTTCAATTCAACAAGAATTGAAGGACGTAACTATCCTAAATATAATATATATGAACCCAACACTGGAAACACCCAGATTCATAAAACATTCTTAGAGACCTATGAAGAGACTTAGCCAATGCACAATAATCATAGGATACTTGAACACCCCACTGACAGTATTAGAGCACTGAGGCAGAGGATTATGAAAGACATTCAGGAGATAAACTTAATACTTTACCAAGTGGACCTGACAGACACCTACAGAACCCTTCACCCAGCAACACAATATACACACATAGCACATATTATCTGCACATAGCACATATTCTAAAATCAACCATGTGCTGGGTAATAAAGTGATTCTCAACAAATGATTAAAAACCAAAGTCATACCAACCACACTTCCAGACCACAGCACAATAAAAACAGAAATAAATACTAAGAAGATCTCTAAAACAATACAATTACATGGAAATCAAACAATCTACTCCTGGATGACTTTTAGATAAACAGTGAAATTAAGGCAGAAATCAAGAACTTCTTTGAAACTAATGAAAATAAAGATACAACATACCAGAATCTCTGGAACACAGCTGAAGCTGTGTTAGGAAAGTTTATAGTGCTAAACACCTACATCAAAAAGTGAGAAAGATATCAAATTAATAACCTAACATCACATCTAGAGGAACTAGAGAAACAATAATAAACCAATCCCAAAGCTAGCGTAAGGAAAAAAAAAAAAAAACAACAAAAATCAGAACTGAACTGAATAAAATTGAGACATGAAAAACCATACAAAAGATCAATAAAACCAAAAGTTGATTCTTTGAAAGACTAAATTAAAAGACCACTAGCTAGATTAATAAAGAAAAAGAGGGTAAATGTCCCTGTCTGACAGCTTTGAAGAGAGCAGTGGTTCTCCCAGCATGGAGGTTGAGATCTGAGAATGGACAGGCTGCTTGCTCAAGTGGGTCCCTGATCCCTGAGTAGCCTAACTGGGAGACATCCCCCACTAGGTGCAGATCGACACCTCACACCTCACACGGCTGGGTACACCTCTAAGATGAAGCTTCCAGAGCAATAATCAGACAGCAACACTCGCTGTTCAGCAATATTCTATTTTCTGCAGCCTCTGCTGCTGATACTCAGGCAAACAGGGTCTGAAGTGGACCTCAAGCAAACTCCCACAGACCTTCAGGTGAGGGTCCTGATTGTTAGAAGGAAAACTAACAAACAGAAAGGAACACTATTTTCCACAATGGTTGAACTAGTTTACAGTCCCACCAACGGTGTAAAAGTGTTCCTGTTTCTCCACATTCTCTCTGGCACCTGTTGTTTCCTGATTTTTTAATGATTGCCATTCTAACTGGTTTGAGATGGTATCTCATTGTGGTTTCGGTTTGCATTTCTCTGATGGCAAGTGATGATGAGCATTTTTTCATGTGTCTGTTGGCTGCATGAATGTCTTCTTTTGAGAAGTGTCTGTTCATATCCTTTGCCCACTTTTTGGTGGGGTTCTTTGTTTTTTTCTTGTAAATTTGTTTGAGTTCTTTGTAGGTTCTGGATATTAGCCCTTTGTCAGATGAGTAGATTGCAAAAATTTTCTCCCATTCTGTAGGTTGCATGTTCACTCTGATGGTAGTTTCTTCTCTGCATTCTCCATCCAGCTTTGTTCCGTTGCTGGCGATGAGCTGCATTCCTTTGGAGGGGGAGATGCACTCTGATTTTTTTAATTTCCAGCTTTTCTGCACTGCTTTTTCCCCATCTTTGTGGTTTTATCTGCCTTTGGTCTTTGTTGATGGTGACGTACTGATGAGGTTTTGGTGTGTGTGGCGATTCCTCAAGGATCTAGAACTAGAAATACCATTTGACCCAGCCATCCCATTACTAGGTATATACCCAAAGGATTATAAATCATGCTGCTATAAAGACACATGCACACGTATGTTTATTGCAGTACTATTCACAATAGCAAAGACTTGGAATCAACCCAAATGTCCATCAGTGACAGACTGGATTAAGAAAATGTGGCACATATACACCATGGAATACTATGCAGCCATAAAAAAGGATGAGTTTGTGTCCTTTGTAGGGACATGGATGCAGCTGGAAACCATGATTCTCAGCAAACTATCGCAAGAACAGAAAACCAAACATGGCATGTTCTCACTCATAGGTGGGAATTGAACAATGATGTCACTTGGACACAGGAAGGGGAACATCACACACCGGGGCCTGTTGTGGGGAGTGGGGGTAAGAGATAGCATTAGGAGATATACCTAATATAAATGATGAGTTAATGGGTGCAGCACACCAACATGGCACATGCATACATATGTAACAAACCTGCACATTGTGCACATGTACCCTAGAACTTAAAGTATAAGAAAAAAAAGAAAGAAAAAGAGACGATCCAAATAAACACAATCAGAAATGAGAAAGGAGATATTATCACTGACTCCACAGAAATACAAATATCCCTCATAGACTACTATGAGCACCTCTATGCACACAAACTAGAAAACCTAGAAGAAATGGATAAATTCCTGGAAACATATGACCTCCCAAGATTGAAGCAGGAAGAACAGTCCAATAAGGAGTTCTGAAATTGAATCAGTAACAAAATACCTACCAACCAGAAAAAGTTCTGGACAAGAGAATTCACAGCCAAATTCTACCAGACATATAAAGAAAAGGTGGTACCAATCCTCTTGAAACAATTTCTAAACACTAAGAAATAGGGACTGTTCCCTAACTCATTCTATGAGGCCACCATCATCCTGATAGCAAGCTTGGCAGAAACACAAGAAAAGGAAACTTCAGGCCAATATCCTTAATGAACATAGATGCAAAAATCCTCAATAAAATACTAGCTGATATGGTTTGGCTCTGTGTCCCCACCCAAATCTCATATTGTAGCTCCATAATTCCCATGGGTTGTGGGAGGGACCCAGTGGAGATGATTGAGTCATGGGGGCGGGTCTTTCCCGTGCTGTTCTCTTGATAGTGAATGGGTCTCACGAGATCTGGTGGTTTTAAAAACGGGAGTTTCTCTGCACAAGCTCTCTCTATGCCTGCTGGCATCCACATAAGATGTGACTTGCTCCTCTTGCCTTTCTGCCATAATTGGGAGGTCTCCCCAACCATGTGGAAGTATATCTAATAAACCTCTTTGTTTTGTAAATTGCCAAGTCTCACGTATGTCTTTATCAGCAGTGTGAAAACTGGCTAATACAATAAATTGGTACCAGTAGAGTGGGGTGCTGCTGAAAAGATACCCAAAAATGTGGAAGCAACTTTGGAACTGGGTAACAGGCAAGGGGTTAGAACAGTTTGAAGGGCTCAGAAGACAGGAAATGTGGAAATGTGGGAAAGTTTGGAAATTCCTAGAGACTTGTTGAATGGTTTTGCCCAAAATGCTGATAGTGATATGGACAATAAAGCCCAGGTTGAAGTGGTCTCAGATGGAAATAAGGAACTTGTTGGGAACTGGAGCAAAGGTGACTCTTGTTGTGAGTCTGTGGCACAAAGACTGGTGACATTTTTCCACTGCTCTAGAGATTTGTGGAACTTTGAACTTGAGAAAGATGATTTCGGATATTTGGTGGAAGAAATTTCTAAGTGACAAAGCATTCAAGAGGTTACTTGAGTGCTGTTAAAAGCATTCAGTTTTAAAAGGGAAACAGAGCATAAAAATGTTTGGAAAATTTGCAGCCTAACAATGAGATAGAAAAGAAAATCCCATTTCTGATGAGAAATTCAAGTTGGCTGCAGAAATTTGCATAAGTAATGAGGAGCTGAATGTTAATCACCAAGACAATGGGGAAAATGTCTCTAGGGTATGTCAGAGACCTTTGCAGCTGCCCCTCCAATCACAGCCCTGGAGATTTAGGAGGGAAAAAATGGTTTTGTGGATGGGGCCCAGGGTCCCTCTGCTGTGTGCAGTCTGGGGACTTGGTGCCCTGTGTTCCAGCTACTTCAGCTGTTACTAAAAGGGGCCAAGATACAGCTTAGGCTATTGCTTCAGAGAGTGGAAGCCTCAAGCCTTGGCAGCTTCCACATGGTGTTGGGCCTGTGGGTTCCCAGAAGTCAAGAGTTGAGGTTTGGGAATCCTTGCTTAGATTTCAGAAGATGTATGGAAACACCTGGATGACCAGGCAGAAGTTTGCTGCAGGGGTTGGGTGCTCATGGAGAACTTCTGCTAGGGCAGTGCAGAAGGGAAATGTGGGGTCAGAGCACCCACACAGAGTCCCTACTGGGGTACCAGCTAGTGGAGCTGTGAGAAGAGGGCCACTGTCCTCCAGACCCCAAATGGTAGATCCACTGACAGTTTGCACCATGTGCCTGGAAAAGACACAGACACTCAATGTCAGCCCATGAAAGCAGCCAGGAGGGGGTCTATACCCTGCAAAGCCCCAGGGGCAGAGCTGCCCAAGGCCATGGCAGTCTACCTCTTGCATCAGTGTGACCTAGATGTGAGACATGGAGTCAAAGGACATCATTTTGGAGTTTTACAATTTGACTACCCTGCTGGATTTCGGACTTGCATGGGGCCCATAGCCCCTTTGTTTTGGCCAATTTCTCCCATTTGGAATGGCTATATTTACCCACTTCCTGTTCCTCCGTTGTATCTAGGAAGTAATTAACTTACTTTTGATTTTACAGGCTCATAGGCAGAAGGGAATTGCCTTGTCTCAGATGAGACTTTGGACTGTGGACTTTTGAGTTAATGCAGAAATGAGTTGAGACTTTGGGGAACTGTTGGGAAGGCATGATTGGTTTTGAAATGTGAAGATATGAGATTTGGGAGGTGCCAGGCGTGGAATAATATGGTTTGGCTCTGTGTCCCCACCCAAATCTCATCTTGTAGCTCCCATAATTCCCAGGTGTTGTGGGAGGGACCTGGTGGGAGATGATTGAATCATGAGGCAGGTCTTTCCTGTGTGTTCTCGTGATAGTGAATGGATCTCATGAGATCTGATGGTTTTAAAAACAGGAGTCTCCCTGCACAAGCTCTCTCTTTTTTACCTGCTGCCATCCACGTAAGACATGACTGCCTCCTCCTTGCCTTCTGCCATGATTGTGGCCTCCCCAGCCACATGGAACAGAAAGTCCAGTAAACCCTTTTTCCTTTATAAATTACCCAGTCTCAGGTATGTCTTTATCAGCAACATGAAAATAGACTAAAACACTAGCAAACTGAATCCAGTAGCACATCACAAAGCTAATCCATCACTATCGAGTAGGCTTTATTCTTGAGACACAAATTTGGCTTAACATACACAAATCAATAATGTGATTCATGAGATAAACGAAACAAAAAACACATGATCCTCCCCATAGATGCAGAAAAGGCTTTTGATAAAATTCAACATTCCTTCATGTCAAAAGCCATCAAAAAACTAGGCATCAAAGGAACATATCTCAAAATAATAAGTCATCTAAGACAAACCCACAGCCAATATTATACTGAATGGGCAAAATCTGGAAGCATTCTCCCTGAGAACCAGAACAGGGTTAGGATGCCCACTTTTACCACTCCTACTCAATATAGTACTGGAAGTCCTAGCCAGAGTCATGAGACAAGAGAAAGAAATAAAAGTTATCCAAATAGAAAAAAAGTAAAACTATCTCTCTCTGCAGATGATATGATTCTATACCTAGAAAACTCCATGGTCTCTGCTCAAAGGCTCCTAGATCTGACAGATAACTTCAGCAAAGTTTCAGGATGCAAAATCAATGTACAAAAATTCATAACCTTTCTATAAACCCATAATGTTCAAGCTGAGAGCCAAATCAAGAGTTCAATCTCACTCATGATGGCCATAAAAAGAATAAAATACCTGGGAATACAGTTAACCAAGGAGGTGAATGATCTCTACAATGAAAACTATAAAATATTGCTGAAAGAAATAAGTGGTGACACAAACAAATGGAAAAACATTCCATAGTCATGGATAGGAAGAATCAATATTGTTAAAATGGCAACACTGCCCAAAGCAATTTACAGATTCAATGCTATTCCTATCAAACTACCAACTTCATTTTTCACAGAATTAGAAAAAACTATTATAAATCTCATATGGAACCAAAAAGGATCCTGAATAGTCAAAGCAGTCCTAAGCCAAAAGAACAAAGCCGTAGGTATCACACTACCCCACTTCAATCTATAATACAGGTGTAAAGTAACAAAAACAGCAGGGTACTCGTACAAAAATAGACACATAGACCATTGGAACAGAGTAGAGGGCCCAAAATAAAGCCACACATCTGCAGCCATCTGATCTTTTACAAAGTTGACAATAATAATCAACATGGAAAGAATTCTCTATTGAATAAATGGCTGGCCATATGAAGAAGATTCAAACTGGACCCCTTCATTTTACTGTATACAAAAATCAGCTGAAGGTGGATTAAGGATTTAAAGGTAAAAGCTAAAACTATAAAAACCCTAGAAGAAAACCTAGGAAATACCATTCTGGAATCTGGAAATGATTTCATGAACAAGACTCCAAAAGAAATTGCAACAAAAACCAAAATTGACAAGTGAAACTGATAAAGTTTGGATATTTGCCCTTGCCCAAATCTCATGTTGAAATGTAATCCCCAGGGTTGGAGATGGGGCCTCGTGGGAGGTGTTTGGATCATGGGGGCAGAACCCCCATGAATGGCTTTGGCCACCCCTTGGTGATAAGTGAGCTGTCCCTCTGAGTTTACATGAGATCTGGTCATTCAAAAGTGTGTGGCACCTCCCGTTCCCCACCCTCTATTTCTCTCTTGCTCCTGCTTTTGCCATGTGAAGTGTTTTCACCCTCTTTGCCTTCTGCCATGAGTAAAAGCTTCTTGAGGCCTCCCTAGAGGCAGATACTGGTGCAATACTTCCTGTACAGCCTGCAGAACTGTTAGCCAGTTAAGCCTCTTTTCTTATAAATTACTCAGTCTCTTGTATTTCTTTATAGGAATGCAAGAAAATTAATACAGAGGAGTGGGACATTGCTATAAAGATACCTGAAAATGATGATATAGCTTTGGAACTGGGTAATAAGCAGAGGTAGGGAGATTTTGCAGGGTTCAGAAGAAGACAGGAAGATGAGAGAAAGTCTGGAGCTTCTTAGAGACTGATTAAATGATTGTGACCACAACGTTAATAGTAATATGGACATTGAAGTCCAAACTGCTGAGGACTCAGTTAGAAATGAGGAACTTACTGGGAACTTACTGGTGCAAAGGGCACACGTGTTATGCCTTAGCAAAGAACTTGGTTGTGTTGTGTCCATGACTTAGAGATCTGTGGAAGTTTAAACTTGAGAGCAATGTTTCAGCATACCTGGTGGAGGAAATTTCTAAGCAGCAAAGCGTTCAAGAGGTGGTGTGGCTGCTTTTAACAACCTACATTCAGACACGGGTGCAAAAAAATGGCTTAAAGTTGGAACTGATATTTAAAAGGGAAGCAGAGTGTAAAAGTTTGGAAAATCTGCAGCCTAGCTATGTGGCAGAGAAAGAAAAACCATTTTGGGATGAGGGATTCAAGCAGGCTGTGGAGCAACCACTTGCTAGATAAATCTGCATAACTAAAAGAGAGCCAAGTATTGATAGCAAAGACAATGGGGAAAAGACTTTGAAAACATTTTAGAGACTTTCACTGCAGTGTCTCCCATCGTAGGCCTAGGAGGGAAGAATGGTTTCTTGAGCCAGACCCAGGGCCCCACTGACCTGTGTAGCCTTGGGACACTGCTTCCTGCGTCCTGGTTGCTCCAGTTTGAGCATTGACTTGAAGGAGACCAAATACTGTTCGTGATACCACTCTACAGAGCTCAAGCTGCCATAAGCCTTTGTGGCTTCCATGTGGCTTCCTTTGTGGCTTCCAAGCCTGCAGGTGCACAGTTGTGCAAAAGTGAATAAGGTTTGGCATCCTCTGCCTAGATCAGAGGATGTATGGAAAAGTGTGAATCCCAGGCAGAAGCCTGCTACAGGGGTGGAGCCCCCACAGAGAACCTCTACTAGGGCAGTGCCAAGTAGAAATGTGAAGTTGGAGCCCTCAGAGGGCACTGCCTGGTGGAGCTGTGGGAAGGGTGCCACCATCCACCAGATCACAGAATGGTAGATCCTCTAGCAGCTTGTGCCAGCCACCTGAAAAAGCTGCAGGCACTCAACAACACATGAAAACAGCTGTAGGGGCTGTACCCTGCAAAACCACCAGGGTGGAGCCGTCCAAGGCTTTGGGAGCTCAGCCTTTGAACTGGTGTGCCCTGGGTGTGGGGCATGGAGTCAAGGGAGATTATTTTGGAGCCTTAAAATTTAATAGCTTCCCTGCTAGGTTTCAGACTTCATGGGGTCTCTAGCTCCTTTCTTCTGTCCAATTTCTCCCTTTTGGAACAGGAATGTTTACCCACCGCCTACACCCCCCATTGTATCTTGGAAGTAAATAACTTGTTTTGATTTTACAGGCTCATAGGTGGAAGGAACTCATTTCCAGATAAGACTTTCTATTTGGGACTTGGGACTTTTGAGTTAATGCTGGAATGAGTTCAGACTTTGCAGGGATTATTAAGAAGAGATTATTGTATTTTGAAATATGAGAAGAACATGAGATGTGAAAGGGGCCAGGAGCAGAATGATATAGTTTGGATATTTGTCCCTGCCCAAATCTCTTGTTGAAGTATAATCCCCATTGTTGGAGATGAGCCTTGGTGGGAGGTGTTTGGGTCGTGGAGCAATCCCTCATGAATAGCTTTGGCTATTCCCTTGGTGATAACTCCCCTTCCCCACCCTCTCTCTCTCTTGCTCCTGCTTTCACCATGTGAAGTGCCTGCTCCTGCTTTACCTTCTGCCATGAATAAAAGCTTTTTGAGGCCTCCCTAGAAGCAAATGCTGGTGCAGTGCTTCCTGTACAGCCTGCAGAACCATGAGCCAATTAAACTTCTTTTCTTATAAATTACCCAGTCTCGGGTATTTCTTTATAACAATGCAAGGATGGCCTAATACAGGGACCTTATTAAACGAAAGAGCTTCTGCATAGCAAAAGAAAACATCAACAGAGTCAATAGACAACCAGCAGAAAGGGAGAAAACATCTGCACACTATGCATCCAAAAAAGGTCTAATATCCGGAATCGATAAGGAACTTAAACAAAATTAATAAGCAGAAAACAATCCCATTAAAATTCGGCAAAAAAAAGAAGACGTATGTACAGCCAACAAGCACATAAAAAATGCTCAACATCACTATTCATTAAAGAAATGCAAACCAAAACCACAAGGAGATTCCATTTCACACCTGTCAGAATGGGTATTATTATAAAGTAAAAAATCTACAGATGCTGGTGAGGTTGTGGAGAAAAGGGAATGCCCGTACACTGGTGGGAATGCTATTAGTTCAAAGCAGTTTGGAGATTTCTCAAATGTCTTGGAACTACCATTTGATCCAGCAATTCCATTACTGGGTATATTCCCAAAGAACTATAAATTATTCCACAAAGAAACATGATGCACACATATGTTCATTGCAGCACTATTCACAATAGCAAAGACATGAAATCAGCATAAATACCTATCAACAGTGGACTGAATAAGGAAATGTAGTTCATATACAACATGGAATACTAGGTAACCATAAAAAAGAATGAAATCCTGTCCTTTGCAGCAACATGGATGGAGCTGGAGGCCATTATCCTAAGCAAATTAGCACAGGAACAGAAGACCAAGCACTGCAAGTTCTCATTTCTATATGGGAGCTAACCATTGAGTACACATAGACACAAAGAAGGAAACAATAGATACTGGAGCCTACCTCCTAGTGGGTGGAGGGTGAGGGTAAAAAAAAGACTTATCAAGTACTGTGCTTATTACGTGGATGATAAAATAATCTGTACATCAAATTCCCATAACACACAATTTGCCCATCTAACAAATCTGCACACATACCTCCTTGAACCTAAAATAAAAGTTGGAAATCAAACAAACAATCCTTTGTGGTTTCCTTAAACCCTACCCACACTTTTATAAACAATTCCTGTATTTAACTCTCTTAGATTATATTAATTTGGGTGTTCCTTCCCTTGCAGCTGGAAATCTAATACCTGAAGTCTTTCTACTCTTCTAAGTCCTAAACTTTCAGTCCATTCTTTCTCCATATTAAACCTTTTGTCCTCAAAAATACTATCTTTCTCTCTCTGTTTTGTGCTATCCTGAAATTTAATAGTTCTACTTTATATTTTAACCAAGTTGTTAATATAATTGTAAACAGTTTAGAGATAAGAATAATACCTGTAGAAAGTTACTGCAACACTCTCTCCCTCTCTCCTGATTGAGTGGTTTATTTATAACATCCTTTAGTGTAATTCAACCACTTACTAATTAACTGAGAGTTTTTGATCTTTGTGCTTGCATTTTGGCCATTCTTTAATTTCTATGCCCGTTGATTCCTCCAAAGGCCATATTCACAGAAAGTACAAGATTTCAGTGGTTACACATATTTAGCCTCTCTTTATCCCTCAGTCTTCAGCTTCTGCCAGGTAGCAGGCAGAAATTCAGATATACTTGCCAAATGGCAGTCCGATGGAAGATTTCAGCTTTTTCAATCTTGGCCTCCCTTTGAAGAATCATGTAGGAAGGCTCTGTGTTGATGCTCTTATGATACTTGTCTTTTTACACCTGATCACACCTGTTGACATTAAGGAGCATCAGCATACTGACAACAGACCTTTCTTAATTTCCCTCTTTAGCCAGACTGCATCACACTGAGCACCGTGAGCTACAGAATTAAGATCAATCTGAGGTATCTGGTGAAACTAGTCCATTTGACATGACAGCATGATACATTTTATTTAAATTACACAATATCTTATGTTTGGAAAGTTCTGTATATCTTGATTAGGGATAAGCATCAGCAAAGACAGGTTTTTCAAAATTCCCTGTAAGCTATTGGCTCATAATTGCTTTCATGGAATTGCTCTTCAGTAATCTGCCATTAAATCTTCTTGAGAGAGCCCAATACAAATGATCAAAAATAAATTGCTATTATTGTTTAGTGTTTTTGAGGATGCTGCTCTTATTTGTATAAGTATTTTCATTCCCTAAATATAACATTTTCATGAATCAAAGTCAACTTTATACTACTATCTCTGTATGAGGTAGACATTGTCAGTAGGAAGGAGAGAAACAAATATGTAGAGAGATTTCAAATTTCAATTTGGGTCTTAACTTCTTGGATTCTATAAAGAAGAACTAGGAAATATGTGCAAACTTATTTCACTGTTGTGTTTCCTTCAAGGATTGGGAGCATATAGATTAGTTAATGAAGGAAGAGGTCAATAGGGGACCACAAGTTAAAAGGGCTAAATCATTACTAACTAGTGATTCTTCTACCCTTACTTACTAATGTGAAAATGTGACTATTTCAAAAATGAAAAAAGTGGATCATGTAACATCTTTTTTCTTAAGTTTTTTCTTAAATAATCATCATGCTAATAGTAATAGTAAATATTTAATACATATTTGCTGTAGCTGGCCCAAAGCCTGGAAACTTAAGCAAATATGCACTAAAATGGTTATTAGTATTACATTGCAATATGTGATTTGTTCAGAAGCCTTACCTGATACATTCAGTGCCTTGCCTCTCATCATGCTGGATAGGATCATCCTCAGATAAGCTTTGTAGAACTTGCATCTTGTATGGTTGAAAGGCATGTGTTTTGGGAATCACTGGGCAGTTCTGCAAGACACCTCCAATTCCTTGGGTGTTTGGCAAGATGATGTCTTTGGTTGGTTATGACCTTGGTTGGCGATGGCTGTTTCCTCTGTCTTGTTAGAAATAAATAATTGTTCACAGAAGAGTTTGTTGAACACACTATGTTCTTGAATTTTTTAAATAGTTTTCTAACTGTACTGTGGGAAATGGTAGTTCTTCCAAGATGAAATGTAGAGAAGGGCTCTGCAATCATTGTGATCAGCCCTTTCATTTTCTTATGAGTATAAGCTCAATGTGTTCATCTTTCATCAACCTGTCAAATGTGTAAGAAGATTATATCTATGTTTCCAGATTTTATAGGATACCCTGTATATGCTAGGAAATATTCTAAGGGAATCTTCTAAGAATTTTTCATTTAATCCTTTTAACAAATCTGAGTTGGCATCTATTATTATTTCCGTTTCACAGAGGAAAATGTAAAGGCACAAGAAGGTTAAGTAACTTGCTCAAGATCACAGAGCTGGTAAATGTCAAATCATGGGTCTTGGGTTTTGGTAATGAGAATAAAAGGAGAAAAATGAGTGAAGTAATACTGTGTTAGGTAGTAGAACACAAATATTTTGCTGTATGTTTATACAATCTGATTAAATGTTAATATAACCTGCTTTCTGGCTTGGATATTGGATGTCAACCTTTTAAGACATGTCAAAATGGTTTTCAGAGAGTTTTCTGATATCCATACTTTTCCATGAAAGTGCTATGTGGCCCTGGACAAATTTTTAGCATCTTTGTGCCCTCAAAAAATAGAGATGATTATTTTAGTCCTCTATCGGGTTAGTTGATGTTTGGGAATTTGAATGAAAACTTTTTTTAAAAATTTCCTTGAAAGAAAGTCACACTATAAAAGCAAATTTGGGCTACTATAATGACAAGTATGTGAGTGTACATTAATTTCTCCCTTATGTTCTTATTGCCAGCAGATGGAGGTCGAAATTGAATTGCTGCTGACTGTTGTCCCTTGTTATGGCCTGTGGAGATATGACAATTGAGGAAGAACTAGAGGAATGCCAAGTAGCAGAGCATGAAGCTGTGGGTGTGGCCCACTGCCTCGGACATTTTATGGCTGATAGCACTTGGCAAGAAAAAAATGCAGCCTTGAAAGTAGGCTTGCAAATAGATTTCAATATCAGCCATGCCCCCACAATCACCATTTGATATCTCCTGTAATATATGCTTTGCCAAAATCCACTCTTCTAATACTCACCTACCTCACTGGTCCCCTTGCAAACTACCTAAATAACTAAATAAATAACACTTGAAGAATTTCAAGTGTTTCATTGCAAATTTAGGCACAGATAGTACAGGCAAGGCATGTTAAACTTCTTGTCCATCTACTTTTGATTCCTTTTGGGCTTGTCTTTTTTTTTTTTTTTTTTTTTTTTTTTGGCCTGTTTGTTTGTCTAACCAGAGATTTTTACCTAGGGAGTCCTCGGATGCTTTTCCAGGGGTGCCTTATTCGTGTGAACTGGAAACATCGTATCAGTTCATGCCACAAAGTTCATTTTTCCCTTTAGAGAGAGAGTCTGTAGCTTTCACAAGATTCTCAAAGGAGCTTGAGACTTCAAAAAGCTTATGAATTCCTGCTTTGGATCTTTGGTTTATGGGGCAATGAAATTGTATGTTTGCTTTAATGATTGA
Organism: Macaca thibetana thibetana; assembly: GCF_024542745.1. Taxonomy (NCBI): domain Eukaryota; kingdom Metazoa; phylum Chordata; class Mammalia; order Primates; family Cercopithecidae; genus Macaca; species Macaca thibetana. The sequence goes on along the minus strand of NC_065578.1, from coordinate 87,207,892 downwards.
GACACAGCATTTTATGCGAATGAGAACAAGGGAGTGGTGGAGAAAAACAGCTTGGAGGGCATTATTACCTTTCCCAATCTTCATTTCTTGTCATGAATTATTAATCATGAGGTAACACTTCATCTGATGCTTTGAAAACTCTCCCCCTGGTAAGAACAGCCTAATTGAATTGGAGGAAGTAGAGCAGGAAGAATTAAACATGGACGTTGATGGTTTCACCAAAAACAATTATACACCCTACAGCCTTCTCCACCTGTTTGAAAACCCAAGGCCCACTAATTCTCATACCACAAGGGAATGAATGGAAGAGTAGAAGAAAAATTAAAATTGTTGAGCTTCAAACATACCTTCCTTGAGAGTATTCCACTTGGCAAAAGGGTGTATGTAGGGCTAAGAAGGAGAGTAAGGGTTGTGGGAAAGGGTCTGACGTACTGGAGATCAGAGTAGAAGCCGGTCCAGCTTCTCTGGAGGGCAACTTGGCAATGTAACAAAAACTCTCATGCAGGCATACTTTACTCAGTAATACCAGTTTTAGGAGGCTCAGTTCAGTAACATACACAGATCTGAAAAGTTTAAATATTCCACATGTGTAATAGAATATGAAACAGTCATTAGAATCATGATAAAAACATTTTGACATGAATATAAATATATATTTATATATATTATTATATATTTTATATATAATATAAATATATATTTTTATATTTTGTCTTTAAAAAGGTAATAAACCAGTATGTATGTGTGCAGAGTAAAGTACAGTCTCCCATTGATAAGAAAAGTAATATTATGGGATTGGGGAATATGTCCCTTAAGGCACATTTACATATAAACATAGGAAAGAATCTGAAGGGACATGTATTAAATGATAAATATGGTCCCTAACGGGTGATGCAATTGTGGTTAATTTAGTTTTGCTCAGCTTTATTTTCAACTTTTTTTCTACAATAAGCATGTTCTACTTTTGTCATTACATGTACTAATACAAGTCTAGACAATATCTTCTTTTTTGAAGTTATAGACTCTAAGTCTAACATCAACAATCATATAGACAAAAAGGGCTAACCCTTGCCCCAACCTTCAAAGTCTGGGTTCCAACCACCAGGAACTGCAGCAGACAGAGGTGATGGAGAGCACTTTCCTTCCTCTCGCCAAATGACAAGGAGAGGCCAGTCCTGGGCTCTTTCCCTAGGTCTGAACAACTCCCTTCTATCCACAACCACAGGTCAAACCAGGTGAGTTACAGCTAGGTTAAATAGTATACAAAAATGATCATAGAGATATATTAAAATAAAACAAAAAAATAAGCTCCGGCCCTAGCAGAATTTCCTACTTCATTCCACTTACGTGCTACCTTTCCTTAACTCTCTGCACTTCTCTAGTTGTAGCATTTTCCAAACTATGCTAGAAATACCCTGTGTGTTTTCTTTAAGGAATGCAAACTCTTTTCATCTTGATTTCCATTGTATTCCTAGTGCCCAGCACAAGACTCCAACAGTAAGTGTTGAATGAATAGAGGATTGAATGAATGCATAGATGAAGACCATCAAGGAAGGACCAACTTAGCTATCTTGCTTTTCCAAAACACAAACATAATAAAATCCAAGAGCGGGAGACAGATATGTTTCCAAAGCTAATCAAAATAGGGCAGGCATCCCCAATGGGGTAAGAAGTGATGACCCAAAATCGTGTATGTGGGGATTTGGAAGAGCTAACAAGGAGGGAAGGAGTGCTGCAAAAACATAGCTGAAATGAAAAGGCAAAGATGAATTGCTGCAGTTATATTCCACCATTATAAATGACATTACCATAAGGATGGAGGAACAAAGGTTGTTTAGTTTGCAGAGAAGTAGATTCTTGAATGGGTGAAAATTAAATCTGCTGGATGATTTGAAGTGGAGACAGAGCGCACAGGATGATTTTAGCCACATAAACAAGAATGGCCTTGTGCAATGATTTCTATTCAACCCCCCTGGCTTCCTGGCCTAAGCTGATTATTATTAAGCATTTATGTGGCATTTCATATGTACAAGTACTTTACAATCATTTATTATTTATTCCTCACAACGTGAGAAAGCCACAAATCAAGGGCAGGGAAAAAGTTAATACAATTTTATTAAACAAGAGGAGTGTGCCTAGCAGCAGGCTCAGCTACAACCAAGGAGTGTGACCTCACTGGAGAGAAACAACATGACAATTACTTTTTTTTTCTTTTAGTGTTGCAATTTACACTTTTAATCAGTATAAAATCAGGTGATTCTGCACACCTGGGAGAACTCTTGGGACTCTGGCAGCCTGGTATGCCAACTCAAGGGAAAGCTTGCCTCTGAATCTGTCACTCCTCTAGATTTTCTCCCTCCTTCTGACCCTCCATTTTTCCCTTTCTTCCTTCTGCTTTTTAGCTTTTATTTCCTATATTTATTTATTCTCTTTCTCTTTTTTCCTTCGTGACCACATATCTCCTTTCCTTCCTTCATATTTTTCTCTCTCATTTCTGTTTTTATTTCCTTCCTCCTTCTCTTTCCATTTCTGATTCTCCTCACTCCTCTCTCTGCTTCTTTGCTTCTCTGTCTCTATGCGTCTCTGTCCCTCTCTCACACACACATACACGCACACAGTCACTACACAGGGAAAAAAGCAGAATCTAAAATGTTGGGAGATGCAGAAGGTCATTTCTCCATGAGGCAGCACTCCTTCACTGCCTTCTTTTGAGACCTGACACGGGGAAAATTTTAACTCAATTTGTACAGGGAGAATAATGCCACTGTTAATCCAAGTTGCTTGGAAGGTCATTTAAAAACCATTCCAGGTTGTTTTACTCCCACTGCTAGTGTTCTTCAGGCACTTCTCATAAATGCTAATGAATAATTCACCTTGGTAGTATAGACAAACACAGGCTGGCTGGTGGTGTTATTTGGAAATCATTCAAATTGACTAATTAGTCATTTCCTTTAGATCTTATTTAACAAAGGAAAAGGGATTTTGAGATATCTGGTGAATCATACATCATTACATTACTAAAATCTTAATAGTTCATATTAGTTTGAGGAAGGATTAACCCGATTTAGTCAAAAAGCCTAAATGGTTGCAAAGGTTAAAAATTATATATGAACTTACTGCAATCTAGGCAGAATTTTGTTAGTGAACAAAAATAGCTAGAGGTTTCATTGGCCCAATTTTGAGAAATGGATAATAATCATTTGTCATTAACACATGTATTGAAAACAAAGAACAGTAGATGAATGCTGTACATAAAATTCCTTTAAGTGTTATTCATTCGTAACCACCTACTATGTGTTGGATGTACTGTTCTATGTGCTGTGGATAGAGCAGGGAACTGCAGAAGAGGTCCTTACTTTTATGGAGCTTAGATTCTAGTGGGAATATTTTATAAAGATAGAGAAAAGCAATTTTAGATGATAGACAGATAATAGACAATAAATGATAGGGATAGAAAGAAAGATGCTAGTTTATAGATAAAGAGATAATAGATGCTCGATATGGATAAACAGATAGATGATATATAGATAGGATGAGTGGATTTCACATTGTGAGAAGAGCTAGGCAGAAAATAGAATGAAAGTGACTATGTGTATGTTTGGAGATGTGTTGGGTGTTATTTTTAGAGATGGGTAAGGAAAAGCCTTCAGGGAAGATGATAGAGCAAGGATCAGAATACTGAGAAGAAGCCTGAAGAATTCCAAGGAAATTCTATGAAGACCTGAGAATTCCAAGGAAATGGATATGGATAAGCAAGGCTGGAAACAAGTGGTGTGCTGAAATCCCAAGCAGCGGTAGCCTAGTGAATAAAAGGATGGTAGGAGAAAGCTGCACCATTTGAACAGGCACCAAATGCTGTTGTTTCTTCCTTTTGCTTATCAAGCAAAAGGAAATTTTCACTTCAGTGACTGAGTCATCACAATTCTCAATATTGATAAGAGCAGGGTGAGTTTGTTAAATTGTGACCAATGTATTTCTCTTCCGTACACATTCCCTTTAAACCTGTCATTCTCTCTTATTCAGGTCAATAGATGTGAGTCTCCAATGTACCAATAAAGGGAAACCTGAAGAACAAAGAAGTCACATTCTTTGCTTTTCAATTTAGTGAAAGACAGAAAATAACTGAAGTAATGTATAACAAAGCACATTCTTGGATTTTGCCCTCCAAGGTGATTGTAAGATCCTCCTAGTTATGTAGATAGAAGATGTCTACACTCTACTTGCCTCATTCCAACCCAAGCCAAATCCAGGAAAGGGAAAATAGATGCCTGACCTGAATAGCTTCCCTCTTGGGGCTGCAGGTGCTTTGCCAAAGCTCTTCTCCATGCCCTACTCCTTTACTAGGAAGCAAGGGTCTGCCCAATGTAAATTAGCCCCCATCTCTGCTAGTCCCAGGGGTCATCAGCCAATAGTCTGAGTTACAAGACATAGATGTAGTGGGAAATATGGCTTAAAAGACATTTTGGAGCCAGATGGGGATGGCTCCTTAATATAATGTCTGATGACATATTGAGGCTTTGATTTGAGAGAAATTACCAAAATAGCAGAGACTAAATGAATTGTAGGGATTGGAGTAAAGCTCCTCTGCATTCTTCTTTCCTTTTTCTATTCTTTTCCCTCCACCTGCCACCTCTTTCTCTTCTTTCTTTTTCTTTTTTCTTCTATTGCATTCCAAATGTAGGTTTTAGTGAGCCGTTTCTGGAACAAAAAGAAATGTAATGCATGGATCAAATTGTAGAATGTCTCCAAGTCTCTGGTTTGCTGGGATCAGCCTGCCTTTGTCCCACTGCTGATCAGAAACTCAGTCTCTCACCATCCCCACACTCCTGAAGAATCTTAGGATCAGAAGCTCATCTTTCCTGTAGGCCCTGCAGCTTCTGCTAGATTCTCAATCATTGCTTTGCTTGTAATCACCTGTACACACTGTTTAGTTTCCATGTCATACCACATTACTGGATATGATGTAGTCTCCCCAAATATCACCTACTAAAGATTATGTATGTACTGGATTTTACTGAGGATTTTGAATCAGCCGATGAGAGGTGGGATCATAGATTGGTTGGAAGGTGGATATATCACAGTGGGCCACAGTCAACTTATAAATAAAAAATAGTTGACTTTGTTCTTAAAAGCCTCAGTCATTACACACTAGGAAATTTCCATTTGTTTTCTCAATACGGTTTTATCCCCTCAGGATGTTGAAGACACGCTTTCTTTCTAGTTTCCCACTTTGTCCCCAAGTTCACTTGTTCTTCCCTTCGAAAGCCATTTGATTTCATAGACAGAGTGGTTTATCTCTCTCTTTCTCACTCCTAATCCAAACAAAACATCCTCTAAGAGCTATCCAAGGCCAAGAGACAAATAAGAGTGTCTTTTCCCTAAAAAAGTTTCCATAACCAGTTTTTAAACTTACTGCATTTCTCCTTGGCATGGAAAGTTTTTTATTTGTCACCATTTCTTAGTTTCCTCTTTCATTTCTCAAGACAAATCAGGCTCCTGGAAGGTGCAAGCCTGTGTGTTTGTGTGTGTGTGTGTGTGTGTGTGTGTGTGTTTCTGTGCATATAGCAAAAACATGACTCAATTGGGCAGGTTCAGTCTAACGTAAACAGGAGAAAACTTATTTTTCAATCTCAACAATTTTTATAATTGTGATGATACTTAACCCATAGATCACCTCTGCATTTTGAAATGAAGACCTTGCAGACAACGAATAAAGGAAATTTGTTCATCTCTTCCTCCTGCCACTACACTGCTCCAAAGAGATTTATACATGATAACTCCAAAGGAGCAGTTTCACTCTTCTTCCTCAAAATATAAAAGAATTTTCTTGGTAAATAAAAATGATTGAGCACAAGTAGATCTCAGAGTTTTAAAAAGTATTCTAAAGGCTAGTATAGAGCTCTGAATTTGTTTTAAAAACTAATGTGCTATGCTGAAGAATTCAGGAAAAAAAGTAGATAAATCCGAGTCTGTAATTTCACAGAATCATTTCAAATGTGAAATGCTGCAGTCTTAGCAAGTCACTCTCTTAGTGTGAAGGAGAAGATGTGCCCCATTTACACTTGACCTCTTTGTTTTCATTATACACAAATTCTCTAACTGAAAGTGGATTTGTAATACAAAAGTGTTTGTTGGAAATTCTTTTATTTTCAAAGCCTGAACTTCTATTTTTTTGTATATAGGTCTATCTGTATGTCTATTACTAGTGGTGACTTAATTTTAAAATATATGTATATACTTACATACATATACATATGTGTATGTACACATACTGACATATATACACACACAACAGTCTGAATTTACAAAACAAATAAATGACAAATTACATATATATAATGCAGCTAAAAGCAGAGCTTTTCTTGCTGAAATGGGGGCAGCTGTTGAAGGAAGGTAGAGGGAGAAAATAGAACCTTGCTTGGCTTGCATCTCGCCCCTTGTGTCAGCTTTCTGTAAATACACCTTGCAAACTACTAAAGTAGGAGGAAATTGTACATGTATCTGTACAGAATTAAACAATCTTCAAAGTGATTTTTAAATAGCTATACACCGAGTTTATTAAAATATACCTCAATATCTACTCATTTGCAATTCTGCTTTTTCTGATTAACTACTACCTTTATGACACCCTCCTGAGGGTTCCCTTGGTGGGAAGGAATCATTTGGTGCCCATAATGTTTCACCAGCATGTCGTTACTGCACCTTGTAGTGCTAGCAATGTTGCATTTTATTATATTGTGAGCGCCTTAAAGCCAGAGTCTTCTTTATCTTTGTGTCCAAGAGCCTGATATGATGCCTAGATCAGAGTTATATATGACCAATAAACACACCTATCTTGTAATTTGTAGAATGAAAGTGTTTTTAAATAAAAAATGCCAGGCTCATCTGTATAGCAAAGAGTAAGAAACTTTGATTTTGGGGTTGCAACAGTATACTATTTCTCTCTTTAAAATTCAGTTGGAATAGACTGATATGTTATCAAATTAAAAATAAAGTTCCTCATTTACAGAATAAATTAAAATTAATTTTTTCTTAATGCTTAAAATTATATGTGCTTCCTTGAAATAAGTAAGATGTTTGAGAGATTAGGATCTTAGACCTGTCAAATAATTAGTGTTAGAATCATTGAATTTTTTTATTATTTTAATATGTTTCAAATTAGAAATTAAAGAGAAAAAGTGGATATGAGGAAGTCATGAGATTAAAACAATCCTGTAATCAAAATTGCAGCTTCTTTATTCTGCTATCTATGTAAAGTAATGGAGAAAATGTGAAGATAATTATAAGAACAAGAGGCTTAATAGAGTCTAAAATCATAAGATTGGAAATTGCTTCCCCAGATCCCTCTGTCATGAGCACTTTGAATGAAAGATGGCTTCGGTTGCTTTTGAATCAAGAAGGTACTAAACAACTACAGTTCTGAGTGACCGGGGAAAGGGGAATGGTTAATAGGAGTGGGCCGTACTCCCTTCTCTTGGGTGCCATCAGATCACCAGTTCCGATTTGCTTTGAAAATCCTCTTTTAATTTATTTTAAACTTTTCTATTAGCATGAAAGTATTTGGTAAGAGATTAGCCATGTTTGAGGGTAGGAATTTTGCTAGTGTTTTGCTAAAGGAAATAATATTCTATGATGTATTGTTGTTAACTTGGTAGGAGCTTCCAATTGGTGGATGGAAATGTACTCCACAGAAGACAACATGCCATGCTATTCCCATTTTTTATATTCCTAGAAGAAAAACTATGGAAAAGATATGCTGCATTCTTGTTTAATTATTAAACAGAAAAGTACTTCTTTCAGATTCTTTTGAAGTAATCACTAGACATTTTTGAAATCTCAGCAAAGGGTATGCCCCATGTGTTTCTTTTCCTTCTTTTTCTGATTCTCCATCATGGAAAGGATGAAAGAAATGCCCTTAAGTGGAAGACTTAGCTTCTACTTAAACTACGGAAACTTTTAACATTTTTTTAAGTGAGTATGAAAGCTTAGTAGTCATAGGACTAGTTCCTTAAGAATCCATAGGTACAATATAAAAAGTTAGAGAAGCTTCTGAGGGGAACCGATATGAAAAGTCAGAAGCACACAAAATTCCAGAAAAAGTCTAAACTGTTTATAACATTTGGACTAGAATAGATGAAAAGTAATACTGTATGTATTGAGAAATATTCCAACCCATTTTTGTTTGTCTTATCGTACAAAAATATTCTTTTAAAATTATGTGCTTAATTAAATGTTTATTATATACTTCATTTAGATATTCAAATTGAGTTATACTTTTTGTTAAAATTAATAATATTTGTTTTTATATCAGCCATAATGTACTTGTGCAACACACATACACACACACACACACACACAGCCTTTGGCTTATGTGCTGTTTGGTCTAGGATGTGCACCACTGCTAGTGTGAATAATCAAATATGATCACAGAAATATTTTCAAGAGAGTAAAAATGTTTTCTGAATAACAGCACTGAAAACTCAAATCCCTGTGTGGGTATTTGGGCAGAAAGGAAAAGTAATCACAGAATACCGAATACTTCTGGCAAACACCTGTCCTGGCTCTGTGGTGTCTCATTTCGGCTGGGCTGGTGCTCATGCCATTCTGATTTTTGAATATTATTTAAAGTTGTGCCTTGTAAACTATGAAATTATAAGGTGACAGACAAGCCTTCTAAAATTTTTATAAGCTCACATCCATATATATGAACATATATCTATATTATCATATGTATGAATATATATGATATACATTAATATATCGATATTATATATTATATATGAATATATATATCTATTAGCATATATATATATATGATGATATCCTAGAAAAAGATCAACTAGTATATTTACAAGAATATTCACTGTGGCATTGTTTGTTCTGGGTAAAAAACAGGAAAAAACCTGCATGCCCATCATTAGGGGAATGAATAAACTCTGGTATACTCTTATTTTGGTACATTCTGCAACAATAAAAACGCATGAGGTAAGCTGGGTGTGGTGGCATTCATCTTTAACTCCAGGAAGCCGAGGTGGAAGATCACCTGAGCCTAGGAGCTTAAGACTGCAGTGAGCTATGATTGTGCTACTGCACTCAGCCCAGGTGATGGAGTGAGACCCTGTCTCTAAAAAATAATTTTTTTTTAAATGAAGTAGATCTATTTCTATAGTCACAGAAAATCTGTAAGATATTTTCTTTGGTTAAAAAAAAAGTTTACAAAAAACAGCTTCAGGAAAATACTATTTGTGGAAACAAAACTAGTGAAATTAGTATCACACACATATGTATAAATTCAGAGAAAATGGTTCTGAAAAAAACACCACACCAGTGACAGTGGTTAGCTTCATAGATGACACAGGATATCCCTATAGGATATACAAGGATACAAAGGATATGTAAGGGTGGCTGTCAAAGGCAACTTTAATCTTATTACCAATGTTTTCATTCTTACAAGAGGAATGCATTTAGGCATTATTTGTTAAACTCTTTTTTTCGTTAATAAATTTGTTTACAGGCATTGCAAAAGAGCCCCAGATAGCTGTGGCAATACACTACATGGCTTCTCTCCTTCACATCCAGGTAACTCTTTCAGATATGGCCCAATCTCTAGGGGCAGTACAGGGCAACTCTCCACTCATGCTGGGGCAGAGCGTGCTGGGTAAGGAGCTATGTGGCTCCTTCCAAAATGTAAACCTGTTTGAAGATGTTTCACTCTGGATACATAACAGCCCATTTGAGTGTCTCTTCTGTTTTCCTGCCCCAGTATTTTTTAAATGTGGTTTTTACTGACTAATGAATGCAAAATGTATATTTTCAGAAGACATAATACACGGGGTTTAACAAAACAAGGTATAAACTGATAGATTACAAAGTTAGTTCAGGTGATCAGAACAGAGGATTCATTGAATATAAATTTCCTTATTCTGGTAAATCAGCATTCTAGATGTTAAAAAGATAAACTGAGCCATGTACATGGCAGGGAAGATATGTTAATAACAACCATTGGCCATAACAGACCTTCTGTGAAAACCTATCCTTGCCCTGACTAGGTGATAGACTTGCTGGTTATATGCTATAACCTTTCGTAGAACTGTCTTTTCTTCCTTCAGTTTGGATAACAAATTAATTATTGTCTCTTAATACACAATAAGCTTTAAGAGGGTAGGGACCATGCATGTTTTCACTCACTGTGTGTGTGTGTGTGTATATATATACATATATATGTGTGTGTGTGTGTATATATATACACATATGTGTGTGTGTGTGAATATATGCACAAGGTCTGCTAAGTAATTCACAAATGAATTAATGAATGAATTAAATGAATACAATAGCTGAATTTACATGATAGGGGAGGGCAAGTAATTCAATGAAAATTAGCTTAAGTTTCCTACTACCTTAGAAAATAAAGCTGAAACCACTTTGTAAACTGAAGAGCAATTTAAATGTCATTCTTGCTGTTTTAGTGAAAATAATGAAAGTAAGTATCTACTATATGTCACTCATTAGTCTTCAAATAAGGGTTATGATAATGATGAATGGACTACAGCAGAAATAAATGAAATTACTACAGGGAATTTCACCCTGGGGTCTTCCCACAAATCTGACCAATTTCACCCTAAAGCCTAGGAGGGTGCTTGATTGTGATACTATTGCTGATGTCTTGACTTTGATGTATTACTCAGATGGCGCTAGCATAGCCACAGCAATGACTAGTACTATAAACCCTTAAGTAGAGCTTACTCTGTGCCAGGCACCCTTCTGAGGTCTTGACATGTATTACCTTAGTCCATTTTCTAAACTTGAACTATAAAACACTGAATTTCTGTTTATCCTTAATGAATCTTTCATTTTAATACTTACAAGGTTATTTTGTTCTTGGAAGATTATATGGAATTTTAAAAATGTTATTCTGAAAGGCCTAATTTTTAATACGATGTCGAATGTATTTGCATATATTTTGTAACTAATATCATTGGCTATATATTTGCAATGTTTTATGAATTTTAGTTTTTATTTGTTGGTTTTTATTTTTCCTGCACTGCTATATCCTTAGTTTTCTGTGTTTCACTATGTAGATTATATCTTGATTTTTTTTCAAAGCTTCTATACTTTTTTGGAAGACATTTGATTTTTAATTCTGCCAGTGATTGTCTTTTAGTTTATTACATATGCAATTCAATCTGAATTTCTCTAATTATCAAAAATAAGCACAAAGGGATAACATAAATTTTCCTTGATGTCTAATGGAGAATTTAGCAGGCTGACTAATGTCATGCCACATTCTAATCTTTGTTGATTGTGGTTGTAGATTCAACACACTATTATACAATTATCATTTTTATTGTGTAATCCTTTTCCATTAGTTATTTTTTATTTACCACTGAAATTAATAATCACTGCAGCAAAAGAAATTCATACTCTCATCTGTAGGCATATTTTGTTATTCTTTAGCAATAATGTTGTTTAATAATAACAGGAAGAAATATATATTTGATACTTTGATATCCCAAACACAATGCCATATAAACTATTTCATTGTATAGTCACCATAATTATCTGATGAAATACCTATTTTTCTCTCCATTTTCATAGAAAAGGACCCGAAATTCCAATTGATTAGGTAATTTACCCAAGGTCAGTAAATTAAACAAATAAGTGTCCAAGTTGTTGTGATTTGAATCCAGCACTGTCAATGTAAGGAAGCCTGAACTCTCATAAACTGCACTCCACCACTACATAAATGTTTCATTTATTTACCTCCTTTAATGTTGCACTTCAGTTTTTCAATACATAGTATGAAATATATAATGTGTGATAGATAATCTGTTGGATAAAATGCTGAGTCCCTGCCCTCATTGCCCCAAATCTCATGTTGACGAGAGTCAAACGAAGAAGCCATGATGCTAACGTGTAATAAATGTTATGATGTGAGAATTACAAGTGCTAGAGAATTGCTCAACAGTGCCTGCACCTACTCTAGGCATCAGGGCAGCCACTGCAGAGACAGGGAATTTTTTGGTGGAGAACTGGGAATATGAGGAACTTGATGACTAAGAAGTTGGAAGGTGGTGGATATGACTGGAGAGTCAGATCATTTATCATTTTTGATGGAAAAAAATAAAATGACAGACATAAATAAGAAGAAGAGATGAGAGATGAGGCCAAAGAGGGGCCCACAGGTTAGTTAATAGAACTTGCTTCTGTCCTGAATTTTGCTTTTATTTCAGAATTTTTCTATTTTTGTTTATAGAACTGCTAATGGTTTATGTCTTTTTGTATTTGTCCATGGGTATTAGCATTGCTATTTAGAGGAGGCATCTATAGCACTGGAAATTTGCTGTCATGTTCTTGTAAAATTTAACATGAAAATTTCACTTCTAAAAGTATTCTGTATGTTGAAAAGGAAATTCTGAGACGACAGCTTCAAATTTACGTTTGTTGAGCTGTTGGAAATGATGAGAAGCTCAGTGGAGCTCATACCCTCATCAAGTTATTAACATGTTTCTGTTGGTTTTTGAGGAATAGTCTCTGAAAAAGTCATTGGAATATTAATGAAAGTTTTATGATGAGATAAAAATTCTACAACTAGAACAAAAAATGTGCATTAATCAAAAATAATGGTGGAGTACAATTTCCATGGCTACCAAAATATTATTCTGGTTTTCATTAAGCCGAGAAGTGAAATGAATATCTTATAAAGAGGCAAATGGAGTTTAGCTCAGTTATAATGGTCAACTGAATCTCAAACGTTTAACATAAAAAACCATAGTAAGAGTGCTTACACTATAAATGTGATATAGGTAAAAAGTGATCAATATTGTCCAAATCGAACACAATATGCATAAATATTCTATAAATGTAATAATTTAACAAGGGTAGAAATGACGGACCCTAACATTTTTAGAGACTCGAAACTAGCAAATGTAATGGATGGAGATCAACCTTTCCCTTCCATATTATTTGCAAAATAAATATAATTTAGCCTTAAACCAAGCCTGTAGACAGAAGTAATTGAAAGCCTGAATTTGGAGAAGAATATAAATAGTGAGGTAATGCATGTCATATGTGTAATGAAGACCATAGATGTGCTTTGTCTGCCATCTCCGGTCTCCACCAAAAACAAAAACAAAAACCCCTCATACTTTAATAGGCAATGAGAGGAATTATTGGGGGTGGGGATAGAAATGGAGGTGGTATGTAAAGTATGCTAACATCTAAAGAGGGAGTCTCAAACTTCAGGAATTAGACAAAACATTGGTCTAAGGGATGGATGGAGTAAGGGTTTCTGGAAGATTTACAGCAACTTTCTCTCAGATTATTGGTAAGTGTCTTGTTATTTATTTTTCTTTAAATGAAATAAAATTTCTTTTGCTGCAAGTAAACCAAGCACGTGAAAGTCACTACATCAGAAGCAGGGGAACAATTCAGAGCATTGGACTCTGGGTTTAGACACTCCAGGGCCCTAGCTCTGCCATTTACAATCAAGCACTTTACCCACCTGTCTCAGTTTTCTCATGCATTAAAATAGAAACAAAAATACCTAACTCACAGATTGTTGCCAAGACTAGAACAGAGTGAATATGTAAAGATCCTAGTTCAATGGCAAGTACAGACCCTGTAAAAGTGATTAGATAATGAAGACACCAACAATGACTACATGATAACAATGATGATGTAGGAAGAAAGCCTCAATTAAGTAAAGATGTATAATCATCGATTCTTTTTAAATGGTTGCTTGATATTCCTCTTTAGTTGGAAATAATTAGAAACTATAAGGTGTCAACCTAAGATAGCAGCAAGAGCTACTGGTTTCAGTAAGAGCAGGTGCAACGTCAGAGATGAGCCCCCAACACTGAGTAACTTTCAGTCAAACCCTGTGAGGCAGTCGGAACCCAGGTCAAGTAATTGAATCACGGGCTGTCAAATCTGGAAAGTTCCTCTGTTTAGATCTGCTCTTGGAGCCCTGGTTGCTGTCCACCTGCTTCTCAATCCTCCTTCCTTGCAGAAATAATTTATGCAGTTGGTTTCCAGGACACTTTTCTCCCTTGGTTCTCCTCCTACACGCTGACAGCGATTTCTCAGTCTCCATTGCACGATTATTTTTTATACGTCCTTCCTCTAAGTAATGGGATGGATGCCTTAGCACTACTTTCTCAGAATTCTTTATTCTGTGTTCACTCACTAGGTAAACTTACCTAGTCAAAGCTTTTAAACTAGACTATACCCTGATAACTTCCATATTTATATCTCAGCTCTGACGTCTTCCCTGAAATCCAGATTCCTGTGTCCAGCCATTCGCTCATCTGCCCATCTTTCCACTTGGCTATCAAAATAGCATCTCAAACTTCACATGTGAAAAAGACTTCCACCCCAAATATCCAACCTCCACCAACTTCCTCAGTCTATTAAATTCCAACTCCACTTTTCATTTACTCAGGTCCCCAAATTTGGATTCATCCTTGATTTGTATTTTTTTCCTCATACCCTAAATACGAGTGACCAAAAAAGTTCCATCCAATTTACGTTCAAGTATATTCAGAAAATCACCCTTTCACCATTTATACCTCACTCTTACTCCGCCCCTTCCACCCCTGCCAAGGGGTCCAGACCACTGTCTTCTCCCTCTTAAATTATCACCATAGCCTCCTAAGGGTTTCTCTGCTGTAACACTTGCCCCACTACTGTTTATGCTCAAGAAGCAACTAGGACTAACTTTCACAAAATAATTTAGATAATATCCCTTCTCTATTCAAAACGCTCTAAGGTTTTCAACATTACCCGAAATAAAATTGACCCACATTTACCCAGTTGCTCATTTTCTTCTGACTCACCTCTCATGGCTTTCTCCTTAGTCACTGTTTGCCAGTCACATTGCCTTCTTTGTTGATCTTCAAACACTCCAAGTCTACTCCTTTCTGAGGCCCTTTGAACTTATTCTTAGCTCTGCCTAAAATGACATTCCCCCAAATATCCACAGGTCTTGCTGGCTCACTTCATTCAGGTCATTTCTTCTCAAATTTCACATGATCCTAGAGGATTCCCCTGTCCAGCCCACACACACAAAAAAACCCCTCCACCCCCTCACCCATCATTTTGAGATACTTTGCTTCACCAAATGCAACATATTCTAGATTGTTTATTCCTCTATCTTATTTGCTTTACTGCCATATTCTTGATATACCTAGAAAAGTGCCTGGCTCATAGAAAAAAAAAATTAGTATTTATTAAAAGAGTGAATGAATGCCTAAAATACAATATAAGAGTGCAGTTTTATACCATCAATGGGAAAAATATCTTCCAATCCTTGCTTGAGATTTTTGAAAGCAAAGTTTAGTTGCACAGTGAGTACTTAGAATCTATACCTAGTAAGGATCCAGTACCTGATTGAAACTGGACTGCCTTACAGTTTTAAAATGTCAACTTGTGAGGCCTTTCCCCCTAAAGCTCTAATCTTAGTCAGGGGGAGTTTTAATGATCATTTTCATTAAAAAGAAAAAAAAAGGGACCTCCACACACCTCTTCTGAAGTTCTGGTACATTTTTCTTTAAAATGTATTTATATCATTTCTGGGATAGAAGGCAATTTGGCTACACATTAAAATAAGATTTTTGGAGCCAAGGAATTCTCTACCCTTCTCCCTGAGGTATCTACTCTACCTTCCAGTAAGATCTCTTGGTATAAGCCTGGATAAACAAAGTAAACTGCACATATATTAATAGGAAAACAGCTGTTGCAAGAGCAATATCACCAACTAATATTAGGGCAATATATTTCAGTCTCTGAAGACAAAGAGCTTTTCAGTTCACCTTTGCATTATAACATTTGCACATTCATAAAAAAGGGGGAGGGGAAGGTATTTTAAATCAAGAATTGGACCCCTTCAGAGGAGACTTTGAATTAGGATGCAGATCACTCACACTAGAAGGGAAAAGAACAGAGCCAACACCTTGTTAACCTGTGTTTGTGAAGCATTTTTCTTTTTTTCTTGTTTGTTTTAACCAACATTATTGGCCAGATAGTGTTCCATGGGACTTGCATGCATGGGGCCAACCCTGTTACCAGATTCCCTGGCTGAGCTCCCTTTCTCCCACCTTGGAAGACCTCTGTCTTGTTTCCTTTCTCCCTGGCTCCCACTGTCACTCTTAATCCACCCATTTCAAATCCTCCTGATTCCAAGAAACTGTTCCATACATCTCCACTATACATTCATTTTGGCTATGTCTGAATTACAGACTGTTGATACCCTCACCGTCATCTTCGGCCTACATATTCCTTCTATGTGTGCATTGAGTGTGTACATGTGAGCATATGTGAGTGTTTTGTCTTCCTCAGCTAACTGGTAGCTCGTTGAGATTAGAGGTAGGTTTTGTATATTAAGCCATCTCTTAAAGAATACTCTAGTATATAGTCTGGGAAAGTGGGTGCGTGTGAGTGTGGGCACTGCATGGGGTTATGGGGAGCAGTCTGAGCTTTGCAATCTGGAACTACTGCCTACTCGTTGTGCGGACTTGCCAAGTTCACACATAGTGGGAAATACAAAATGTCTTTTTCAAGGGTTGGTTGCAGGGATCGAAAGAAATAATGTACATTAATTTAGCTAGTTCAGAGCCCAGCAAATAGCAAGTTCTTACTAAATGTTGACTGGGAAGTGAGTGACTAAGTAAGTATAAATTAGTGATGGATTACATGTAGTTATTGCAGAACAAAATGAAGCAGTAGAGTCACAGAGGGCTCATTTCATCCATTGTGGGATAGGCTGAGAAATGAAGAACTTGGTTGTGGAATCAGACAGGCCTGAGTTCAGCTCTGCCATTCCCTGGCTTACAGATACTTTTAAAGACTTTCAAACCTACATTTTCCTCATGGAAACATTAATGCTTATCTCACGGAGATGTTACAAAGATTATGGGACTGTTATGAAAGAACCCCTGCAGAGTTAATAAATGCAAGTTGGTTAATTTGTTTCTGGGGCTGATCGTTTTTGGAGCTACGGTGAATGGATTCCATTACAGCTCAGGACTTTGACTTCAGTTTCTGTGGCAGACACTGTTCACTGAGTGCCCCACTCTGCTCTCTCCTTCTTTGCACACACAGCTAGACTACATTTCCCAGGATCCTTGCACTTAGTGTGGCCAAGTGGCTGCCATCTCCCCAGTGGAATATGAATAGACACATTGCATGCTACTTTCAGAAATGACCTGTAAAAACCTTTCAGTCATTTTCCCCCATATTGTTTCCCTTCCACCAGCTGGACACAGATGATAACAGTGCACGTGGGGATGATGGAACAAAAAGATGACAGACAGGAACCTGGCTTCCTGGATGAGCAGATACTAGCTGCTTCACCAACCTGAACACCTGACCAGGACTCCTACGTGAAAAAATAAACAGACAAACTTCTTTTCATTAGCCATGAAAAGTCCTTGGTCTCTCTGTTATGCAGATTAGTCTATCCTAATTTAATTTACTCCTTTTGTTCTATCCTCCAAATTCTAGCTTTTAATACTATTTCTACCAGCAGTATGTAAGCATATTATTTCTATACCAGTTGACTTTCAAGGTTAAAAATACTACATCTTTTAAAAAATGAGATTACAAATTTTATATATTATTATTATTATTGAGACAGAGTTTCACTCTTATCACGCAGGCTGGAGTGCAATGGTACAATTTCAGCTCACTGCAACCTCTGCCTCCCAGGTCAAGCAATTTTCCTGTCAGCCTCCCGAGTAGCTGGGATTACAGGTGTGCACCATCAAGTCCAGCTAATTTTCGTATTTTTAATAGAGACAGGATTTCACCATGTTGGCCAACCTGGTCTCAAACTTCTGACCTCAGGGGATCTGCCTGACTCAGCCTCCCAAAGTGCTGGGGTTACAGGTGTGAGCCACCATGCCTGGTCAATTTTATATATTATTAATGATTTACTTTCTGTCTTTTGGGTGCTGTTTGTCATGTAACTACTTCATTATCTATTGAGTTATTCATATTATTCTGCGGAGATTTATAAAACTTTATACAAATAATTATTATCCTTCTGTTGCATTTTGTTGTTTTTTTTTTACAACCAGTACTTAATGATACATAGTTATTACACTGACAAATCTTTTCTTTATGGATTATTCAGTTGCTTTCACGTATTAAAAGTCCTTCCCTGCTCTAGGATTAGATATGCATTTTTCCTCTTGAAAAAAAATTCTCAGACTGAATGCACACTATTCTACCTATACTCGGATTTATGGGCTTTTACGTAACCTTGCCTTTTGATGTACTTAATACTGATCCCTAGCATCTTTTTAAAACACGACAACTTTATCTTAGTTACTTTCTTTTTCTTTCTAATTAAGCATTTGGGATCTAACTGATGTGAGGAATATTTTCCTATCTAGTATCCTTTTATTTTGTCAGTATATCTCTCATATCTCTTTAAGTTCTTTGTCTAATTTATTAATATTCTTACCAGTGCTTTGAAGATTTCATTAACATGCTGTTTACCACTTCAGATGCTATTAGTAAAGATGGTTCAATAAAGCAGAGATAAACTGACCCCCCATTATCTGATTAGCCAGTCTGTATATTCCAACCTGACACCTACCTTTCTATATTATATTCATCTCATGTTTGCTATATTCAGATATTTAAGATCTACATATGCAGCTAATTTAAATTAATTTAGCTATCAAGATTTCACAAGATGCTGCATCCAGCACTTTACTATGTGCACTATCAAGACACAAGATCAAATAATCATCTAACACATTCCTTTTGGCTAATCTAATCTTTGTGATGACAGCCAAAAAGTTTCTAGTTAGTCTAATCTGTCTTATTCTTTGTGAATCTAGGCTATTTATTGCCAGTGGCCTTGGTTTCTCAGAGTTGGATTATCTCTTAGGAGGATTCTGGATAAATATTCTTCAATGTAAGACTCAGAATGAAATATTGAGAAGGCCAAGAGTCTAACAGGAAACAAACTGAGCAAAGGAGTAATCTAATTCCAATATCAATCAATGAATCAATCAATCAAAGTTTTTATTGAATCAAACATGAGCTCTGTACAGTCCTGAGTGTTAAAGGAAATATAGACATATAAGACATATACTGTTTCAGTTAGGGTTCTTTTGGTTGCAAGGATCAGAAGCACAGCTCAAGCTAATTAGAACACCAGAGGAATTCACTGGAAGATTCTGGGTTAGCTCACAGAATTGAAGGGAACAATACTATAGACATTACCTAGGAACATCAGAAATGAAATAAAAACTGGAGACTTGGTGTCTTGAAGTCGTGTCTCTCATTCTCTCTTCCTCTTATCTCTAGATGTCAATTCATTCCCTTTTATTTGTTTGTTTATTATTTATTATAAGAAATTGTCTCATAAGAGTATGGAGGCTTGCAAGTCCCAAGATCTCCAGGGAGAGTGAGCAAGCTAGGGACCAAGGAGAGGAGATGGTTTAGTTTTCGTCTGAGTCTGAAGGCCTGAGACCCAGGAAGAGCTGATGTTTCCATCTGAGTCCAAACACAAGGGGAAAAAGCAACTTTCTAATTCAAAGGCAGTCAGAAAGGAAGAATTCTGTCTTAAGGGATGGTCAGATTTTTGCTCTAGTCAGGACTTAGACTCACTGGATGAGGCCCACTCACATTTGGGAGGGCAATCTCTTTTACTCACTCTATCAATTTAAATGTTAATTTCATCCAAAAATACCCTCATGGAAACATCCAGAATAATGTTTTACCAAATGTCTTGTACTCCATGGCCTAAGTCAAGTTGACACACAAAAATTAACCATCATAGAAAACATCTGCCATTAGCTAGGAAGTCCCATTCTAACATCTTGAGAACCAAAGAGACAGGGTATCTTTCCTTCCCTTCCAGCTCCCAATTGGAAAATCCAAGAGAAGAACTCTTATTAGCTATCCTACAAACAAATCACCATTTCTACCAGGATGCAGTATTATAATTGGTCTATCCTTGCTGATCTGGTTATTTCTGAGATTGGAGGGATGGGGTAGAATATTTTAACTAGTACTTTTTATCTCCAACAAAAACATATATCTAAAATTGGCAAGAGGCAATTCTTCCAGAGAAATAGAGATGGAGCAGTAAAAAGAAGCCAAAGCAGTAAGGAGCCACAATACCTATTATGCTGTCAAAGAGCTTGCAGCTATTTGCGAGAGCAAAGTCAACACAGTGATTCATGAGCAGCGTATAATGATGTACCCCACACTGACATATCCAAAAAGTGCATAGTGGTTCGTAAAATAGAAAAGTCCTAAAAGGTTGTTATATAGTCTGAGAATGCTTAATAACAAAGGTAGAATTCAAACTGGGCCTGTTAAGACTTAGATATACATAGGAATACTAATCGAAGACTTTGACGTGAGGACAGTAAGGATAGAATGATAAGCTATTGAGGAGAATTTCTACAGCAGAAAGAAAGGAGGGCAGTATCATGCAGTCAATTATGGAGGGACTTGAAGAAGCACACATACAAACATACCCCAGAAAATCACCTCATTAACCTTCTTTTTATGTCATGGATCTAGGCACAAAATACTTTTCCCACCTTTTTTCTTAGCTGAAACTTGAGTGTTTCCTCCAAATCCTTTTTTTTTCTTAGTTAGGGTGACTATATGCTTTATCATTCAGACTGAAACACTTTTGGCTTACACTGGGAATGGGCTTGATAGTCTTCTCATTCTCATGTGACTTCTCAACCAATATTCCTTTATTCTCAAGTAAAAGTATGTAGTCACATGAGATCATGATCATTGCTGTTTTTTACCAACTCATTTTCCCTAGCTCTTGGTCACTAAAGACTTGGAAACAGTCTTCATAGTCTACCCCAAGTTTAGTAACACTATGAATCCATGTGTAGTAACCATGCAAATACTCTAAACCCAAGGTTTCTTGGCTTGTTCACCTCTAAAGTCTTTCCCTACTTTTCATTTCACTCTCTCTTTGCTATAGAAACTCTCTGAACTTATGTCTATCCAGAATGAACTGTGTCATTTCTATAGTCTTAAATTCAGTGAGGCTGTATCTTAATTATTCCTATCATGACTTCCTATTTATCTAATCATGTAAAGTCACTCACTAAATCACTGTTCTTTAAGTTATTAGAGACCTCAAAGTCCTTGAATCTTCTGTTTTTTCTGTCTGTTAGTCCCCTCCTGACCTCTGACATTTCTTTTCTAAGTCCTACCAGCAGATTTTCTTTATCCACAATGTGACTCATCTCCCTTTTTCTAGTTCTATAGGACACGGTGTCTCTAATGTTCTAAGCCAAACTTCCACCTTTATTCTTGACTCTGATTCTTCATTTGCCCATGGAGGCTTCACTCCATCTCTCTTCATCTTGACCATAAATATCTTCTACCTTTATTTTTAGGATTGCTTCTTTGAAGCTTAGAAACATGTTCAGAAGTTTCTCCCATTGATTCCATATAGCTTTCTTGTTATCCTTTAAAAAAAATATACAGACTATTTCCTATTTCTATTGATTTCTAATTCCTTCCCAAATCCTACTGCCATCTTTCTTGTTGTCAAACCCAGTGGACCTTTTTTAGATTATAGCTTACCAAAACTGTGCTTTTGACACTTTTGTTATTATTACCATATCAGTTCATTTTCATGCTGCTATGAAGAACTGCCCACAACTGGGTAATTTATAAAGGAAAGAGGTTCCATTGACTCACAAGGGGGTCAATGTGAGTCACGGCGGGGGGTGGGGGGGGGGACTGCCCCCATGATTCAATTACCTCCACCTGGTCTCTCCCTTGACATGTGGAGATTATGGGGATTATGGGGTTTACAATTCAAGATGAGATTTGGGTGGGGACACAGTCTAACCATATCAATCACTTTATGCCACTATACTCCACTTTCTTCTCTTTGATCATCTCTGGTGTTTTTTTTATGTCTAATTTGTGAATTCCAGTCTTAATTTTGATGTTCTGCCAGAACACAACTCTTCCAAAATTTCCTCTGTGATCTCACTCTCTTCCATAGTCTCTTCTCTGCCAATTACAGATGAATGGTTTTGAAATCTACAAATCTATATTTTAAGTCTAGAATTCTGCTCTGAGTTTTAATCACAGATATTCAGTTTTTCCTGGATATATCTATCTGGATATGCCCATGATGCTTCAATGAGAATAAATACAAATTCAATGAATTATCCAAATGTGCTCCTCCAGTAATATCCTCCTCACCTTCAGGGATCTCACTCACCCAGGCATTCAGTTTAGAAACCTGAGAATCATGCTTTGATTCTTCTCTTTTATCATGACCACACTGAATTTTTCAATAAGTGTCATTCATTGAATACCCAGAATATCTTATGGTTTCTTCCCTCATCTGATCTCCTTTACTATTTCTTTAGTTTCAGCCTTCATGAACTTTCTTCAGGAATACTATTTCTAAATGGCTTCCTAGCCTTCCTTTCTTTTAGTAATACATCACCTGAATTTACCCTTCTTGTAGTAGGTGGAGGGATTTACCTAAAATTCATGTATAACCTCCTTCTGTCTTTCCCTTTTAATATCCATCAATGATTCTTTCCATCACCTTCATGTAATGTGACTTCATACACCTTAACGTTGGACACAAGATCTTCCCCCTCTTGTGGCCTTAACAGGAGTAAAAATTCTTATTTATCTCTCCAACCTCATTTTTTATAACTTCAGTAGATAGTATTGAATATAAATCCCCACGATGCTGCTCCCTGCCTTTGTTCATAGTGTAAACTCTGAAATGTCTCTTCCCCTTCACTTCTCTTATTCTATTCATTGTTTTAGACATAGCTTAGCTGTCACTTTGTACAAGAGGTCCCTCCCCATCATCTCCTGATTGGGTTAGGCATTTTTATCAGTCATATTAGTGCAGAAATTAGAAGTTACTCCAGGTATTTCAAACAGGAAGGAATTTAATACCAGAAATATATTATCATTACCAATTTCTATGCTTGTCAGGAAAATCTAGGTTATGTTGTAGAAACAAATTAACCTCGCAACCTGTGGCTTAGCATAACAGAGTACGGCCTTTTTTTCTCATCACAGTGTCTGACTTAGATCAGCAGCAGGACATTTCCTTTGCTTTACACAGTCACTAAGAGACCCACGCTGACAGATACTGTCCCCAGAGGAACTTCTGGTGGTCTCGTTGCTGCATCCAGGAAAGACTGATTCTAGAGAATTTCACTGGGTTTTTTCTGAACAGAACGTACTCCTTCTGCACATTTCATTGGCCAGGATTTGTCACATGGTCCCATCCAACTGTGAAGTGCTGGGATGTGCAGTTTTTCATGTGCCCAGAAAAAAAGGGGGACTAGGTACTGGCGAGTACTGCTGTAAAGATGTAGAAAGTGAAGCTCAGGGAGGTTAAGAAATTTCTTTTTCTTTCCTTTTTTTTTTTTTTGAGATGGAGTCTTGCTCTCTCACCCATGCTGGAGTGCCGTGATGGGATATCAGCTCACCGTAACCTCAGCCTCCAGAGTAGCTGGAATTACAGGCATGCACCACCATACCCAGCTAATATCTGTATTTTTAGTAGAGTCAAGGTTTCACTCTTTTGGTCAGGCTGGTCCCAAACTCCTGGCCTCAAGTGATCTGCCTGCCTTGGCCTCCCAAAGTGCTGGGATTACAAGCATGAGCCATGGTGCCCAACCAGGTTAAGAAATTTCTCCACAGTTACACAGTTGATACTTGGCATACTGGTGTTCAAACTGTATTATTATCCAAAGTGTCTGCTGCCCTTCTCTTTTGGCCTCTCGCTATTAGGTTCCTCCCTGGAAGGGAAGGATGCTTTCATCCGCTCTGATGTTAGGCTTCCTTGGGCCAAGTGAAGGAAATAACACATGCTCCTGCCAAGCAGAGGGTTTGGTAAGCATCATTTAATTGCCTCATTACTCTTTCTGTGTCTGCCACAAGAGTAGCAGTTTTCCAAACAGAAGTTACACCTTCATCCTGGAGTGAAGAGTACACAAAGCAGAGCTTCCGGCAACCTACAGCCAATCTTGAACCAGGAGCAAGATAAAGATTTCTGTTGTTGTAAGTCATTAAGATTTTGGGGTTTTTCATTTCCTTAGCCATAATCTTTTGCAATCTAACAAATATAAATACTGAAGAACTCACAAAATCCAATGAAAAACTGAGCATCCTTGATTTAGAAAGGGCTGGAGTCTGAGGCTATATGGAATCTTGGTTGGAGCCAATGGGCAAACTCTCCATGGCCTTGAACTTAGAATGATTTATATCAAGTTTCTGATTATGTGTTTCTCTGAAGAAGATTCAAATTTCCAAGGAGCAGAGAGAGAGAGAGAGAGAGAGAGGAGAGAGAGCACCTCACTGGTCCAAAATGGTCACATTCCTGTCACCCCTCTGCCAAGGAGGGTGGGGTCTGGTTGAGGGCAGACCAAAATGGTTGATAGGTGCACACGAACCACATGGGATAGAAAAGTGGTGATTTCCCAAAGCAAAATAAGATAGTGACATCCAAAAGGGGAAGAGATGGCATCCCTAAGAGCAGTCCATCAGAATATTGGTAATTATAATTTGTGTACCCCCTTTATCCCTCTCTTTCTCTCTCCTTGATAACCACATAAAACCATCTTCCTACTCTCTGCTTCCCAAAGTAAGCATCTTTAATAACCTTGTAGAAGCGTTTTATTTGGCGATGCCCAGCTTCCCGTCCCCTCTGCTCAAATCAATAGGAAAAAATAAAGATAATCTACATTAATTTGGTTGCAGTTGTTTTAACATCCCCTGAAACCTTGAAGTTCAGCAGTACTGGGCCAGCTTGAAGAAAACCTTTCTGACAGGAAAGCAAGTTTCAAAAAAATGTTCCCCAGTTTGCTGGGCTTATAAGCCTAGGGCAAGTTTAATTAAACTCAATGGAGCATTTTAAAGTGAAGAAAAAATTAGGACAGCAAGAAAAACGTGTTGATTGTTTCCTAATTATGCTGTGGACTTTCTCTCTAATGCATCCCCCCTCCTTTCTCTCCCTAAATAAAACAACTGGCACGTTAAGTTTGCACATAGAAGATTACATCTCAACCATGCATTCTGCACCAGCCAGGCACTGTTCTTCCCATTCCACTGCTGGGTTTGCTTTTTGAATATATTAATGCTATTTTGTTTCATAGAGATATTTAACCACATACAAGAAAATGAGAAAAATGCCGGGAACACATTAGACTTCAGCAATTTGCAACCTTTTAGTCAATGAGGCTCCCTCTGATTAGCCCCTCCTTCAACGTGGACTTCATATTTTAAAAGATATAGTCCACTGAACAATCTGTATTTTTTAAAGACATGATTAATTTACTTTCTCATTTTTATTCGCGAGACATGCATTAACACAAACTGATCTTTTTTCCAGAATAGGATAAGCACATTGCTGATATAATTACATCCAAAAGGAAAGAAACAAAATCAGCAGTTATAATCCATTCATTTTACTAACAACAACCTGCTATGTGCCAGGCACTGTACCTGTAGCCTTGTTACAAGTAAGTGAATGATTTATACTAGAATTTGAGAAATAATAAACTCATGATCTTGAGGGCTTTGGAGCCCCTGGTTGGGAACCTGTGTGCTGCCACATGAAGTGACTGTTACAACTGCCTAAGACCCCTAGCGGGCCACTGGGGAAAAGGCCATGGGTCTGGGTAGGAAAGGTTACCTTTTCAGGACTTCGGCTCAAACCCTTGAGTGAGGCAGGAATCCCCTGCACCATCAACAGGTAAAGAAAAAGCAATATGGTGCCTCAAAATTATTTTAAAAGAAATTGTAATAGTTAACACTTAAATAGTAATTAAATAGTACTTACTATGTGCCAGCTACTGCTCTAAGCGATTTATGTATATGAACTAATTTTATTATCTCAACATTTCTGTCAAGCACGGAGAAGTTACATGATAGGACCAAGATTATCTGGCTAATTGGTGCCAGAATCAGGAGTCAAAGTGATGTAGTCTGACTCTTAACCTAGTGTTAAGTTTGCACATAGAAGACTGTTAACATATCCTAGTAGAGGAAAACATGACAAGCACATGTAAGTCAGCAGTTTCCAATCTTTTGACCACTAATAAACCATTTGTTTCTTTTTTGCTTACCTGAGTTCTTGCGCTTTGAAAGATTTTTAACTTGCTACATCAAAAAAGGTGGGCAGGGGGAAGTCAAAATGAAACTGATTTAATTGTATTTAAAAATAAATACATCATGTGGAATTGTGGAAGACTGGAAGAACAAGTGTCATGAGAGTACCTTAATAATAATACTACAGTGCTAAAACTATCCCTCAGTGTAGAAATCCAAATAAGTTGAACTATAAAGTCACTTTGGAATTTAATAGGTTAGATTAGACTCCCCGTTAAAGTCCATATTACTGTCTCTCAATCTTTATTTCTTTTTTTTTTTTTTTTTTTTTTTTGAGGCGGAGTCTTCACTCTGTCGCCCAGGCTGGAGTGCAGTGGCACCATCTCGGCTCAAGGTTCACGCCATTCTCCTGCCTCAGCCTCCCGAGTAGCTGGGACTACAGGCGCCCGCCACCGCGCCCGGCTAATTTTTTTTTTTTGTATTTTATTAGAGACGGGGTTTCACCGTGTTAGCCAGGATGGTCTCGATCTCCTGACCTCGTGATCCGCACGCCTCGGCCTCCCAAAGTGCAGGGATTACAGGCGTGAGCCACCGCGCCCGGCCACAATCTTTATTTCTTCCCACTCAACAATGGTTCTCTAAAGCAGGGATTCTCAGAAGTTTGGGAATAGCTGCCTCGGGATATTACTAGGTAGTATATTAGAATCTCAAAGAAATATGTTGAATTTGAAGAAAACCTGCAAGTGATTCTGAAATGCCCACAACTGAGTGTGGAGACGTAGTTGCTCCCTACATCATTTTCCGTAACACTCAGAGACCAGTGGAGAGGCACAGAGAGCTGTCAGTTCTCCTTCCTCCAATCTAGTCCACATGGAGTCCTATATGTGAGCACTTGTTAAAGACAGGCAACCCAATGCAAATTAAAGCCTTAAAAATGCACGTGGTAGCACCTTCCGGAGTCAGCAAAGAGTAATGGCAAAAGCATTAGGCTGAGCGTGAATGGAAATCCCAGCTTTTGCACAACTGGCTCTGTGGGTGTGGTCAAATTGCACGACGCTGGGCTTCAGCATCTTTACCTGTCAAACATGGACATTTGACCAAAGGATGTCTACAATATCTTTTCAACTCCAAATGTATTTGATTCTGAAATAAAAAAACAATACATACACCAGGGCCTAAAATTATTAGTTCTTTTAACATTTACCAATTTGGTGTTTCAAATGAATAGTCTCCGATAACTATAAAGCAAATTGTCTAGCCTGATATTTGAGGCCTTGATAAGTTTGTTTCCTTTTTCCCGCCTACATCCTACTCTTCAAATGATTCTAGCTGTTTTGTTTACAATTGGAGCTCCCCTTAGAACTCAACATAGTTTTAAAATATTACTTTTTCTTCCTTTTGCTAGAAAGTTATTCTCCATTTCCCATAACTCTTTAATTCCCAGCTTTCAAACTCTCATACGAGTTTCGTGGCACAGTCAAATGTTACTTTCTTCTTGAGACCTTTACAAGTTAGATTTAACTCCTGAACAGAAGTGAATTTTACTTTTCCACTGTCTTTTTCTTTGCCTCCTCCTATTGAATATGGAATATAGTGGCTTGAGTGGAAGTCAAGTTTTTCAGCCTGGGCACTGTGATATCTGAAGCTAGATAATTCTTTGTTGTGGGGGACGGTGCTCTATATTGCGAGATGTTTAGCAGCATTTATGGCCTCTACCCTCTAGATGACAGTAAAACCACCCCACTGGTTAAAATAACCAAAACTTTCTCCAAATTTTGCCAAATGTCTCCTGGGGGCAAAATTGCACCTGGGTAAGAACCACTGGCCTAGATATTTGTGTATCTATCTCAGCTTCTCTTCCCCACAGGACTTAGGACAGTACTTGTTAGCATAAATATTTGTAGAAGGAATGAATTAATAAATCCTTGTTGAAAAATTATTTGTATAATGAATGGATTTCTGTAAAATCACACAATTCAGCTATGTGTTCTATTAAGTTCTGAGTTAAAAGAACAGGCAAACATTTGTGATGGTCATCTGGAAAGACCGCATGCAGGATTGATATTTACCTAAATTCCTCTCAAACATGCACTCTGCCTTAACTTCATGCTAAGGAATAAGCAGCTTGAACTTTTCCTTGATGCTAAGGAGTAAGCAGCTTGAAGCTTATCTAAAGGTTTCCCTTTAAATTCACACTAACACTGGCCTCTTCTAGTTTTCCATAGAGTGGAGGCTAGTCAAGGCTGAGAACATCGGCCAATAACAGTAATGGTGGAGGGGAAGGGCAGGGGGGAAAAGGTTGGAGTTTGGAATTGGAGATTCAGAGGAAAGGCCAGGCCTAGAGTGACTGTGTTTGCTAAAGCAAATTTGTTTGTCTGCATGGAGGTTAGACCTTTAGGATACAGTAAGGAATTTGAAAGCAGGGCTTGCTTTAGGATAAGTAGACCCCCTTTCTGGCCTTAAACTAGTAAGTTTTGGAGTTGAATGGGGAGGGCACTTGGGGTGGAAGGTGGTTGAGGAATGCATGCCGGGTTGAGCCCCAGTGAAGCTCTTCCATGATGCGGCCCATGGGGCTCTGTGAGAGTGGCAGTTCCATCACCAGGAAGGTGAAGTTCTGTCTCAGAGGTACAGTCGAGTTTCAGGCATCTGCCAGCAACAGGACCAAGTACAAAGCTGGAATGCAGAGCAGAACCTGACAGGTTATATGTCTGTGTCGTTCATGGGATCTCAATTTAAAAATGCCAGCTTGTCGAGTCAGCTCTTGTTTTAGATTATTCCTCTCCCTTCTATTAGCAAAGATCATTGAGAGCTGCTTTAGTATTCTTTGCGGCAAGATTAATGCCTGTTCTAAATCCATTACCTCTTTTCCTTTCAGCCTCAAACTTAGTCCCTATCCGTTTCTTCCACTAGTTCTCTGAACCAAGAATTTTATGAATCGGCCCAGGTCATCATTTGGTATTTACACATCCAGTTCTTTTCCATTAATAACATAACAACAACAGCAACAATACAATAACAGTTATCACCACCACCAAAAGATCAGGTAAAAGTTTTGGAGTACTTACTATGTGGAGAATATCATGCAAAACCTATATATATATTATTAATAATCCCCGTGATAACCTTATAAGCCACTCGTCTCAGTTTGAAAGTAAAGGAGCTAAGGCTTAAATAATTTAATAAATGCTTGACATGACATAGCTAATAATTGGGTAGATCTAGCATTTGAATCCAAATCTGTCTGATTCAAGAAACTGCTGTTGACTAGGAAATGATACTTTTCTCCATGGCTTCTCACTTTGTGCTTTAGATAGGCAGCATTCCAGTGAAGAATATAATAATAAAAGGAACATATCGATATGTCAGTATCATGTTACTCAGCCCTCCCTAATCCTTTCCTGTTCTTTCTGTAAGGCCAAATAGTACTCTGCATGCCATACTAGATGTTCCACACATGCTCCTGGACTGATCCATCATGAGACCTGGCAAGCATGGGTTACACCCTTGAGATTTTGAAATGCAGGTGAGCCTGTAGAGATACCTTACGTATTGTGTTTGTTCTTTTGTTTCAGTTTCAGATATTGTTAATTTTGCAAAAGAGAAAAATAAATGCCATCGGTGTTTTGAGATTGACTGACTTCTGAGAAGGAAAAGAGGGATGCTGAAAGAATCAAAGTCCCACCTAAGTAACTGGTTAGGGGTAGTAGTCCTCATAAACTATGCTTGTCTCAAGCCTGACCTTTGTTCCAGTCTTGGAATCAAAGTCCGTGGAGCCCTTCTTTGGTTCCTACTTTGAATCTGGCCCCGGTCAATAGCCAGTAACAGGAAATTGTGCTGAATGATCACAATTTTTATTTGTGCTGACTTATTGGAAATAAGGCAAGACAGATGAGTTGCAGCATTTGCACACTTGATTACCCCCTTCCCCAATTTTTATGTAGCTTCATTTTGGATCTCTTTGCTACAGCATTTTAGCTCTAACTTTGGGCACTGAATCATGCTCCAATGTCCCATCAAGCATCTCGGTAATGTGATAAATCCATCCAAAGTCTCGCAGTGCCATCCCGCACGTGACAAATGCAATAACACGTCAGGCTCAGAATGATACCCATATTAGGCAGATACTCCCTCTGCTGACAGCAGGTGTTTCTGCTTTATCTGAAAATAATTCACTGAATAGATAATTGGTGAATCCCCAGTGGGAACAAAACTTGATTCTGTCTGAGCATAGGTTACCAAGTGTACTACCATAAAATAATTGATTTTGTGATATATTAAGTGGGGACGTACTCAAGACTACTGAACTTTTCACTTAGGGCCTCAGGCTGAAGTTGAACTAGGCTCCCAAAGGTGAAGAACCCATGCATGACACGGGCAGGGCTTCACACTCCAACAGCCAATTTAACTTTCATTTTCTTTATTAATCTAATATGTTCTACCTTTCACCAGGACGTGATGTGCAGGGAGTTTCATTAAAATGGTTGAGTTGTTACTGGAGATAATCACTGAAGGAATGTATCAGAAAAGTCAAGAAAGTCTGAATCATTTTTTTATGCTGTTGTTTTAGGGAAGAGGTTTTGGATGCTGATAGGGAAGTTACTCTAGCTATAGGGCGAATTTAATTGCATTTTTAGAAACTTCTTTTAATCCTATAATAACAAAAAATTAAATCAGCGCTGACATTTTTTGTTGCCAGAAGAAGGTAGTAAAAGGGTAAAGAAATAATTGTTAGTTCTGAGAATATAATTAGCAACTTTAATGCTTTAATCTAAAAAATGCATATTTTGAGCCTGGGTGAATGATTAAAGAAAAGATATTGAAAGTCTTTGAAATTTCTAACTGTGTTTGTTTTAAATTGTGAGTTATGATCACTATAATTAGCTCATTTATAGCATAAACAAATATGAATTTCTACAAGTTCAGGGATATTTCAGGGCAAATAAGATTGACATCCTGACCTCCAGTTATTAAGCCTTTCTTGCAGTGTCAGGCAGAAGTATTCTTTGATTTGGAGGGAGGGAGGGAGGAAGGAAGGTTGAAGACACCAGGATCAATCACTGGGAGACAAGATTGGGATGTGTTTGGAGATTTGTACCAAAGGGATGATCAGGATCTTCCCATGAGTGGCCTGGCTCCCCCTAGCCCAGCCAGAGAGGCCTGTGTTTCCAGACCCCCTTCCGCTGGGACAGAGCCTGAGGCTGGGTCTGAGTTAGAAGCACAGGAAGAAGTAGTAGGCTACAGATAGAGGAAAGCTCTCTGGTGCTGAGTGTCTGTGAAGGCAGAACCCGACTTCTCCTGCTTTGCCTTGACAAAACCAGGAAACCTCATTACTATGCACTAGAAAAGGGAAAAGGGGAAAAAAAACCCAGAGGGATCTGGGGAATGAACTTTTTGGGGGTCTTATTTCTCTCAGAGGTGCACATTAAAATTCTCTCTTTCATTCATTAATGTGAATACAAGCTGCCTGAGAAAATAGCTGGTGGGACCTCCCTTAATGAATAGTGGGGCTTTTCTATGCTCTAGAGGCTTAAAATTGGGTTTCATCCCACAGAGGATTTCTCCGGTTTTTTTTTTTTTTTTTTTTTTCCTTCTCCTTCTCTCTTCTTAACACTGCATGTTTGGTTATATTTCTAGGACTCACCTAGGTGGTGACCTGCCACATCAAGTTCTAATCGCTCATATGATTAGATTGGGCCACCCACAGGTAGGAAGGAGGGGCTGGTGTCAGAGACTCTCCCAGAAGTTCAGGAATTTTTCCAACGTTATTTGAAAGTTTCTACCCTGTCAATGACATGCAATCAAACTTGTTCTTGTGAGGTTCCTCATACTGCTTGGTTTAGAATAGGTTAGATATGAATATAAAAATCTTTACTCTTGCTTTCAGGGTTTTTACTTTGATTTCAAATGAAATTAACTCTTTCTGACATTTTATGGTTTTTCTTCTTTAGGATTCTGGTCTCAACCTACTTATTTTTCTCCCGTATCTTCTGGGTGTTGTGCTCAACTGCTGCATTCTATGACATCCACGTCCTCCTCCAACAATTATTGTCTGTATCATCAATTTGGACTGTTTTTCACGAACTGCCTTATGTTGTCAGTTATCTGCCAGTGTACATTTCTAAGTTTCTTAAGGAAACACACTGCTTTTCACTTGTTTATGTCTCCAGGGCCCAGCAAATAGTAGGTGCTCAATTAGAGCATGAGAATAATGCTCTTTTATTCATGAGAATAATGATCATTGACATGAGGCCATGTCTTTACCAGTTATCTCCTCACTTCCACCAGCGGGAAGCTGGAATGACCATGAGCCCTGAGTCATAATACCAAAACTTAACCAATTTTTCTGGAACTGATAGAGAAAGTGCCTCTGGAATGAGCTCTACTAATGTAGACAAGATTATGATAAGAAAAGAATGCCATGTGTGTTGGGCCATTCTTGTGCTGCTATAAAGAAATATCTGAAACTGTGTAATTTATAAAGGAAAGAGGTTTAATTGGCTAATGGTTCTGCAGGTTGTACAAACATGGCACTGGCGTCTGCTCAGCTTCTTGGGAGGCCACAGGAAGCCTCCCTGGTGGATGGCAAGGCGGAGGCAGGCACATCGCATGGTAAAGGCAGGAGCAAGACAGAGCGCAAGAGGTATCACACACTTTTAAAAACTAGATCTTGCGTTAACTCACTCCTCACCAAGGGGATTGTGCTAAGCCATTCATGAGGGCTATGCCCCCATGATCTAATCCCTTGCCACAAGATCCCCACCTCCATTATTGGGATTATTATTCAACCTGAGATTTGGTGAGGATATAAACTGTATTACTTCGATACACCTACGCAAGCAATTTGAGGGTGAGGTGACAATGTGACAGCAAATTCCAGAGGAACTTGTGATCAGCCCCAAAAGATGACACGAAGCCCCGGGCTGGAACACAGAGACACTCAGCAGTGGACAATTACTCCGTTCCACACCAGTTGAGAAGCAAGAAGCTGTTTTTCTGACAGGGAAGGCATTTGGAAGTCCAGTTTAAATGACGCTTTTCCTTTTGTTACTCCTTAAAAGTTCTTTTAACTTGTGGCATTTACTTTCCTTTTACTGCGCCCTATATATTTTAAACACAAACAAATAAAAGAAAACAGTGTATCGTATTATTTAGGACAGGATTAATTAGCAAGGTATATATAGACAAAGGTAGAATGGTACTAAAGTTTTAAGAAAAGGTGGGGCAAGTAATAAACACTTAAGAGCAATGACGCAGTCACCTAAAGCTCCAGAAGCAGTCTTGGATCACACATTATTCACTTGTTTAATATTTATTGAGTGTCTACTATGTCAGATATTATGCTAGACACTGTTTTATCTGTTCATTGTTTAACATTGTAAAACCACTCTATATACTTTATAAATCAATGAAATTTATAGTCTCATAGTCTATCCAGTATATTGGGCCATTTAAAAATTCTGTGGCATATTTATAATCATGATATTCTGGACGTCACACTATTGATAGAGAGCTACTTTGTCAGTAATTGTCTACCAATTTGCCAGTAGGCTTTTAAAAGGCAGATAATTTTTCTCAGTGGGAACCAAGGAGAATTTGGCGGAAGGAATGCCAACATGCAACTTTTTAAAAAATTTAGCTATTAAAGGTCTGCCTTTAGCACCATATGTTCCATTTTGTATCTTAAGGAAACTTTGCACAGCTTGAAATTTAGCACACATGGCGTAAGGAGTTAATATTGCACAGCCAAAGTGAGCAAACTAATAAAGGAAAGGCGGTGCTTCCTCTGTAGGATCAGATCTGTTACCTGTTATTTGGTTCTGCTGCTGAAGGAGAAAAATAAGTCTTGGATATTACAGCTGTCACTGTGACATCTGTTGTTTCAGGATCCGTGACTGCTTCAGTCACCACCTGACCCAGATCATCACCATAACATTCTGTCCACTATTAAACTGTGAAAGGCCCTTGCCCTCCAGGTGGTACTTCAAGGTTGACATACCAAGGTGTTTGTCTCTGTCCCCCTGACTGCTTCTCAACTGAAAAATACAGCCTCACTTTGTGCAGAATTGATGGTGAACCAAGTCTCCCAGGGTTCAAGGGGAGCAGCTGAGAGCAAGAGTTCCTGAGGCGTAACCCCGCTCCGCTTTTAATCACTTGTCACAACTACTGGAGGGCTTAAGAGCCTTCAGAAGTGTCACTTTTGTTCTTTGTTGGTGGTGGCTATCTTTTCCCTTTGAACAGACGACTCCAGCAATTCCAACAGCAATAAAAGCACATACATATATCCACACTCACAAATCAGATACGTGAGGAGTTTTTAGTCCTCCCGACCACATGAAGAATATTTTACTTTTAGAAGATTCTCTAAATTGAGCTCCATCTGTGGTTGTCTGTGTCTGGTTCAGATCACTGATGACTTAGACTGGCTACTGAAAATGTAGGTGAAAAGTTGATGTAATACTAAGTAAGAGTGTATCATGTATGTTAACAAAATCAGGCTGGCCTATACATTTACAAAAATGGAATGAATATGTACAGAAAGGCACATCTTTGCTGCAAAGAGTCCTCGTTCCAAGGACTCATTCCCTTATTGATTCATTTACTCAGAACCTGTTTATTGAGACTCTGTAATGTACGAGGCACCGTGCTGGAGATGGGATACAATAAGAGAAAAGAGACACATTCTCTTCGCTCATGAAGTTGAGTATGACAAGAAAAATCAAGATTCACAACCATATTTGTGGCACAGATTTTTCCCATTTCATTGAAAGACAGAAAATTTACCCACTGCTGGCCACCTAGCTATTTGATAGTCAGCAAGAAGCAGTTTGCTTTCACAATAACATGAACTCACCAAAGAAAACAAGAGCCACAAGCTGCTTCTTGCATGGTACGCCTCAATTTACTTCCGTTACTTCCATTTCCCAACAAATTTCTGCAATGCTCTAGTATTAACTCTGACACTGGTTAAATTTATGATCTTATACAAGTCAATTATTCTCTCTAAACCTTGATTTCTTTGCATGTAAAATTCCTTTAGTTGATAGATAAGATATATACTTTTTTCAATTTTAAGACAATTCTTTTTAGAGTAGTTTTATGTTCATGGCAAATTTGAAAGGAAGGTCCAGAGATTTCCCATACACTCCTGCCTCCACACATGCCTTGCCTCCCTCATTTTCAACATTCTCCACCAGAATGGCATTTCATTACAATTGGTGAACCTATATTGATACATCATAACCACTGAAAGTCCAGTTTACATTAAGTTTACGTTAAGATTCACTCTTGCTGTTGTACATTCTACAGATGTGGATAAATGTATAATGACAGGTACCACATTTGGAGTATCTTACAGAGTTGCCCTGAAAATCCTCTGTGCTCTATGTATTTGTCCCTCCCTCTCCCAACCCCTAGTAGTCACTGATCTTTTTACTGTCTCCATAGTTTTACCTTTTCCAGAGTGCCATATATTTGGATTCATGCAATATGTAGCCTTTTCAGACTGGCTTCTTGCCTTTAGTAATAGGCATTTATGTTTCCTCCATGTTTTTTTCATGGTGAGATTTTTTTTTTTAACATGAAAATATAATATGATCTTCAGACAAGTATAATTCTTATTTAATTCACTGTCTTCAAAGTGCCTCAGGACATTTGCAGTTGCATGGCTTAGGCATTATGGCTCAGCAGGCAGGATGAACGGGGAGAAGATGAGGTCTGTGCCACCCAAGCCGTCTCAGAGTCATGAGTTCTCTACTCACCTGGAAACCCCCTGTAGTCTGTGCCTGAACAAAGACCTATTATCTGGGCCTGGCAGTATTTACCCAGCTCAGAACACACCAGAAATCTTGGCCAGCAAGATGGTTTGAGGCTGCACTTTGTGGCATCTACAGTGGCTTTATGGCTTTGGGTTTGTAGTGTTAGGTTTTTTCTTTTCCTTTTCTTTTCTCTTCTTTCTTTTTCTGGTTGGCACACTGCCTGCGTATTTAGGTAGTTGCTGCCAGGTGAGTGTTGGCATCTTGTATAATGGTTCTACTGGTTATAATGGCATGTACCCAGACATGTGTAACTAAGAGGGAGGAAGGATGTGCTGAAAATTAACCTCATATTTTATGTTTTCTTTATAACAAAAACTGGTCCAATTAATTAAGTACTAATTATCAATAGTTTATAACAAGTGAAAGAAAAATAGAATGCCGTATAAAATGGACAAATAATACAGGCACCTAGGAGCCTATGAATACTTTTCCACTAAATCTGAATTTCCGCCCACTGTTGTAGTTATTCTTGGCTCTTTTTTTGCGTGAACTTTCTTTCACAAACAACTAATATGCTGAGATCTTTGCTAAGCAGATCGAGCAGATTTGAGAAATATGATATCAAAAGGTCCTCTTTAGAAGAACAGGCTTCTGGAGTAGCAGGGCTAGGAGCATAATCTGAGTCTAGCCGTGGGTTAGAATATTTTTGTAGAATGCCCTAGGAGTTTTATTTTTCGTAGAGCAGAAATTTGGAAATGAGCTGCACCAAAGTCCATTGGCTTACTGTCCCTCCACCTCATTGTTCATTCTCCAAAACTTTCCGGCACTTTAACCCTATAAAAGTGGGAAGACATATTCCTTTACACTGACAGAGATTTTAAAGATCACATTAGTGGTCTATGAAGTCTTTTCCAGGGAAACAATTATGGAAATATTTGTAATGCTTTTTTGGGGTGGGGCAGGGTGACTGAAAGGAAGACACATATGTTTTTGGAATTTGATACACATTTTAAAGTTTGTCCTTAAAAACTACCCCCAGAGTTCTTGATTATCTCAAGGTGAAGACAGTGTTGAATTACCTACTTATGGTGACAGCTTGTCAGACTGAACATGTTGCAGAAGGACTAGGGGAGTCTCCGCAAGCCCAAACTGCCCTGAAGGAATAAGATGGAGATGAGTGGAGGTGGAAACGGGTGCCGTGCCTTAATCAGAATCCCAATTACAGAATATGGATGGTTCCTTTTGTCTCCTGTGGTAGGAGCCCCTCTTCTCTGTGGGGATTTCCATGTGCGGATTGGCACTTCTGTGAAACACATGAAGAAAACAGGCAACCTAAAAGATGAGGACTTAATGTGCTCAGAGTAAACATTGGCAAGTATCAGGTTCCTCTCACTGGAGACCACAAGGGTCTGTTGTTACAAGATAGGCACCTGGATTTACTCAGATCATATAGGACATGCGAGGTTTCAAAGCAGATGCAGTGGGTAGGAAAATGGTAGTGCTAGATACACAAGCTAATAAAGGGAAGGATGGAGTCAGTTCAACTCCTTGAAGAATTAGAGATTTTGAGAGTCTCAGGCTACACTGCTTAACTTGGTAACCACAGTGACCAGCGAGCACTTGAAGTGTGGCTGGTCCAAATTAAGATGTGCTGGAAGTATAAAATACAAAACGGACTTCAAAGACTTTATATGACAAAAAATAAAGGATATTTCATTAGTAAATTTTTGCGATATCTATATGTTAAATATTTTGGTGTGTTGGGTTACAGCGCATATTAAGATTAATTTAACTTATGTCTTTTTATGTTTTTTAATGTGGCCACTAGAAAACTTAAAATTACATGATGTGGTTTGCATTTGTGATGTGCATTATATTTCTGTTGGGACCCTGGCCTAGGGTATGTTTGCATAAGGAAGCCCTACGTATCTGAATGCGGGATAATTCAATATAATACTTGTGTTAAGGATATAAACGCCTATGTTTCTAAAATAAATTCTATAGAGCTGTTATAATACAGCTTATTATTACACAGAGCTGGCTACCCCATAGGTCAAGTAGCAAATCCTAAACCTTGATAACACTCTTCAGCAAAAGCCCACTGATCATATTGGCTTGGAATAGAGGCATCATATATCTACCAACATGAAAGAAGGAAAGGGAAGTGTATAAAGGAACAAGGTTAAGGTTGGGGAATAAAGACCATTCATTCAATATGTAAAAGTACTTTTCAGCAACTCCCACATTTAGAGAAATTCAGAAACAATGAAAGGGTTTGGAAGTCCCTGAGGACTCACTGTAAGAAAGCCTATTGTCTTAAAGAAAGCCCCCAGAGAATCAAAGAAATATGTTGCATTAATGGGATTTTGCTGTGAGTAGTGTGCTGTGTTCTAGGTAATTTCCAACATGCTGAGCATTTTTCTGTATCTTATTTTCAAAGGGTTCTATATGAATTGGGCCTTTGAAGAAAAAAAAAATTATTTCCATGTGAAGCCACCTCAAAGACTTCCCCATTTTAACCCTTCATGAAATGAAGGGCTCCTTCTCTGAAGACTGTTCTATCACCCGATCCTCACTGCTCATCACTCCTGAGACGTTTTTCAATCCCAGTGTAATTAACTCCATCATGAAGGCGGCTCCAGATGCACGTATTTGCCCCTCTCCGTGATGGAAAATGTATTCCATTTTCAGTTATAGTCAGTAATTAAAATGGCCTAATCTACATTCACTTTGTAACCACAGACTCACCCTCCCTCAACCCCAGAGGTGGGAGGGCTGCCTCTCTTAAACCTATGGTGAAGATCTCTGATTGGCTGGCAAATGGTTAGAACAGGTAAAATAATCTAATCTGGAATATTGCTCTCCTCACCTTTTTTAATAAACATTTTGCCTCACCACAGACCTTAATATAACAGCAGTAAAGGCAGGAGAGGAAATTGGAAACATGGCCAGGAGTGTGCCTTATGGTTCATAACAGCCCCAAATTGTGGCTGTTTATTAAAACTAACACCCTTTTGTCAGGGTGTGGATCAAAATATCCAGTGGTTTCTCTTCTTTGATACTCCTTTCCTTTTTTTTATGGCACTGAGTTTAAGTTTCAATTTTAGGCTTTAATTAAGTTTCTAAAATTGTTTCAGACTGAAACATTGATATAAAGAAAGCACCTTGCCCATGATTTGGCCCCATCAAATATTTCCATCACTTATTTCAGTCAGTAGGAGATGTGTATGGGTGGATTGGCTCTTGGGCCACTGGGACAGGAAAGAGTTAAGGCAGGTGAAGGAAGGGAGGAGTGAGGTGGCCAGAGAACTGCCTCACAAAATACAATTAAGGGCCTTTCCCAGGCCTGGGGCGCTCTGGTGCTGCCAGGGGAAAGGAGGACGGAGTACAATGTTCTCCTTGTCCACATACCTCCCTTTTGTTTCAGCAGCACTTTGGCTCCCACGCATGCAAAAGTTTGAATTTCCTGTTGGCTCTGAGGTGAGATTTATAACATTTATTAAGGTTGCTATTCATTGTGAGTTTACTGGGCAATAAGCCTGAGAGCTTTTAGGGGCTTAATTGCATATGTTTATGGGGGGTTGCAAAGCTCCCCACAGCTTCACTGTCAGCCAGGTTGGCCAAATGTGGACTTCTTGGTGTGTCCAGGGAGGGTATCCCAGTCCAACGGGAAGGTCAGGGGATGGCTGAAAGTCTAAGAAGGAGACAGCACCATGAAGTAGTATCAGATTGGTTTTCTGCTTGGGCTATTTTGATCTATCCCCCTCCAGCTCACCTACCTCATTCTGGCCATGTTTGAAGACACATTTGGATTTTTTGTTTTCTCCTAGAAGAAAAGGAGAAATAATTTGAAATAATAGGTGTGTGTGTTGGGAGAAGAGGGGTAGCAGGTAGCATTGGCAGAAATGGAGGTAAACACATGTTACAAACATAATAAAGGTTAAATAAACATTTTCACATACACTGTCACATTTCATCTTCACAACAGCCCCAGTAAAGCAGATACTACTATTCTCACTTTACAAATGAGGAAATTGAGGCTTAGAGAAATAGAGTAACTTGTGAAATTAAAATAGCTAACAAAGAGCTGGGATTTAAATTTTATTTGTGTGGGGCTAGAGTTTGTTCTAGTTCATAGTTCCATGCTACACTGACCCGGGCTTCACAGCTGATTGCTACTTGCTCAACTAAGCACTCGCTTCAATTGTGTCATCAGGACATTAGAAAGTAAAGAGGTAAGCTTTTTGTTTGTTTGTTTGTTTTTTGTTTTTTTTTTTTTAAGATTGTGAGTTTTCTTTGTCACAGAAAGGTAGCTTTTACACAATGATCTTATCCCTTGGACTTAGCCAACCAAGGAAGTCTTCCAGGATGGAGTGGGTAAAAGTAGAGAAAAGGCAACTGGGCAATGCTCTGAGCTGACAAGGTTCAGGATGTGCTCGCCTACAATATAACACCTTGACATATTGAATATTGTAAGAAGGAATTTCAGAAATGGTGGGTACAGGAAGGACTCTATGACTGTATTAGTCTGTTTTCATAGTGCTATGAAGAAATACCCAAGGCTTAGTAATTTATAAAGAAAAAGAGGTTTAATGGACTCAGTTCCACATGGCTGAGGACACCTCATGATCATTCTGGAAGGTGAAGGAGGAGCAAAGGTGCATCTTACATAGAAGTAGTCAAGAGAGCATGTGCAAGGGAACTGCCCTGTATACGATCATCAGATCTCATGAGACTTATTCACTATTATGAGAACAGCACGAGAAAACCGGCCCCCATGATTCAATTACCTCCCACCAGGTCCCTCCCATATGGGAGCTACAGTTCAAGATGAGATTTGGGTGGGGACACAGCCAAACCATATCAATGACCTTCCCCTGAAGCAGGTCAGAAGACCTTCATATGAGAGGAATCCTTTCTATACTGGGATGAAAAGAGCATCCTTATCTCTGAAGAGGGAGGAAGGACAAGAGAAACCTGAAGTAATAAGCCTTGCTAAGTTTCCTTCGGTTTACTATTCATAGCTCATATCCTTTGTCCTATCGCATTTTTCCACAACTCTACACTCTTCATCAAACTTACTATAAAAATACTTGGGTTTAACTGATTCTTCTGGTCTTCATTTCCTTATGAAGTCTCCTGTGTCACATAAAACTTATATTGAATAAATGTATATGCTTTTCTTTTGTTAATCTGTTTCATAACCGAGAACCCAGAAGGGTAGAAGAAAAGATATTTTTCCTCCCCTACAGGGCCACTCAGGGAAAAGGGTCAGGTATCTTGCGGTCCCTGAGAGTGGTGACTACTGAATCAGCTCTATAATTTGGTGACAGAGGTGGAGAGAGAGCGAGAGGAGTCCTATAGCCCATTTCATTATTTCATGCATATATTTATTAAATATTTGGTAAGCATCTTCTATATACTAGGCACTGTGGTAGCATTGGGCATGCTAGATGCTTCAGCACTCTACCTGCTCCCCCATGCTGTGTGGAGGTGGCCAGGAAGCTGCCCTGTGCCTTGCTTATCTCTTAAAGGCTCTTCTCAGATCACCCCAAGTTCTGCCACAGTGGCTAATTTCCCAGAAGGCTTTCTGGAGATAGTCTTACCACGGGGAAGAAAAAATAAAAAGAAAACAAAAAACTGATGAACAGTGTACTCTTCATATGAAATAAATAAATATCTCTACATACATATATACATGTATACATATATAAATATGCATACATAGGATACTCTTCATAAAAAATAGACAAATATATATACATATACGTGTGCGTGTATACACATTAGTCTGATGTCAGTCTGATGGTCCAGTCCAAACTGTCGTTACAAATTTATGATTGGACTTCTAACAGGCAAAGAGCACAGAGGACTAAGCCATTGAGCCATCGTTTTTGGAAATGTATTGTTCAGGACATTTGCTAATTTATTGATGCAGCAGCAGAGTTAGAATCAGATTCACAAGAAGAATAAATTGGAATATTTTGGTGCATTTATTTAAAAAAAAAAAAAAGCCACTTTAAAGCCTATGTATTAAAATGACAAAGTCTTAAATAGGGGTCTCTTTTTCTAAACAAAAGATATGCAAATTGCAATTCAAGATTTATATTATGATAAAAACGGAAATACAAAAGAGTCATTATCCTGCAAAATGTAAAAGTACATTGCTTCATGAGTCTATAATGATATAATGGGATGTTGATGTAGTAAGAGGTGTCAGAAGGGAGACAATGACCTTAAAATTTTAAGTCAGAAACATTAGAATTGAACAATAAGTATCTACCTACCCACCTAACTACCCATCTATCTATTGAATGCTGCACTTTTTGAAAATTTGAGATGAGGAATAGTCTATTTTTATCTTCTAATGTTGTAGCCATAATAGGATGGAGGAGGGGTTGGGGAATTACTTTTAACATAACCATTTCTACTCTGAAATTGGATAAAAATTTACCTTGAATTTTAGGTTTATAGGCCTGTTTCTCATAAAAATCAGTGGTGTGTTAGGAAGCTTGGAGACCATTTCTGGCCTAGCCATAGGGTCGGTGCCTTAACATCAAATGTCAGTGATTCCAATGCTCTCTGCATAAGAACGACTTGCAGTTAGTTTGCAGGGTCTCCCACTGTTTAGATGATCAGAGTCATTTCCAATTGGTCGTTGTGTTTCCCTGAAGGAGGGTGGGTCAACTTAAAAAGACTGTATTAGAACAGCATAGATTTATTCTATCAAATCGCAGAGAAACTCCAGCAAACAGATACTTAGCTGTAGTTCCAACGCAGACACAGTTTAAGTAATCAAGTGATACACCACATGTGAAGCAGATGTACAGGATTGTTCTCTCTACTAAACAGAGCAGAATGTCTGCTTTAGCTTTATTTGGCAGAAATTTATATACTTGCTTCACGATTTGATCTTAACTTAAACAAAGGACATTGGTCTCAGCCACCACTGATTTCAGGGCAATAGCTCTGTCTAATTTCTGAAAGGCAGCAGAATTGTGACACTTTGAAAATCAGATGGTTGCACAGTGTGGAAGTATCTTAAATGTTTATTTATTGTTTTAGTGAGCCAAACCC
Source organism: Macaca thibetana thibetana (assembly GCF_024542745.1). NCBI lineage: Eukaryota > Metazoa > Chordata > Mammalia > Primates > Cercopithecidae > Macaca > Macaca thibetana. The sequence goes on along the minus strand of NC_065578.1, from coordinate 87,164,963 downwards.
TCATTTTTTTGTTTCTGAGGGCACAATTGATTGCACTGAAAGTTGTAGGCAGAAGGATCTGACTTTTGTACAAATGTCAGAACCTTTGCAAAGCAATTCGAAGAACTTCAAGACAAACCCCAAAAAGCCAGGGACTCCAAATGAGGCCTAAGAAAATACTGTCAGACGGAACTCCTGATGATTTTCCAGTTCAAAACGTGGCTGAGGGTCTTCTGTCACGGTGAGCTCATGGTTTATGATTTTGGAGGCTGTGCAATGCTCCTTTCTATTTCATCTTGACTTAATGTCATTAGTCTTCCTTCACAGAAACCTGAGCGTTCATTTTCTAATCTATCTAGATGATACGCTGACAGCATTTCCCCTGATCGAGACTTTACCATTTATGTCTCTGCCTCTGTTAATCATTTTCAGAAATGAGATTTATAGTAAAAAGGATTAAATCAATTCTTACTACCTCCAAATTTCTAGGATTTCAGGGATTCTTGATGAACACAGAAACCATGGCCCCTTGGAGAGGCTTTGCTAAGAAGATCTTTCTTGCCTTTGTGAGCCGGCCTTTCAGAACTAGCCGTCTCTCTGTGGATCATAGCAAGTCAACTTCTCTATGTTTTGTTTGGCAACCACACCACAGAGGCTCCCCTCTGAGCAACTCAAGCTGTTTTTGATTGGAAATAGATTAGTGAGCTATCAATTCTCTTCTCCTTTATTCTCCATCTCTCCTTCTTTCTCTTCTTCCTAGTCCTAAGATGAGTACCCTTAGGAGATGTGTCAGCCTATTTCAATTAAGTGTTTATCTTTTAAGTTTCTTATCATAGGGTAAATTATGACATTTTTAGAAGCCAGGGTTGAAGAAAAAAATTATACCCATCCAAACTAAATCACAGCTTATAGCTTATTTTCTTCCTTTCCAATTTCTCTAATCTTCAGCTTACTTCAAATAACATCACTACTATGCATCAGGCTTTGTGCAAGGCAAGGAGCTTTCACAAATATAATCACTTTCCTTCTCTTTCTTCTTTCCATCATTCCTTCCTTTTTCTTTTTCCAGATACACTCGATTTTTCTTCACTGAACATATTTTTACATCCTCCCTGAATAACTTTGGCTCTCTTCCTCTTATACTCACTGAGACGTGAGTACAGGCATAGCATTCCCTGAGTTTCTCCCACCCCTTTTTTAAACATTGCCTATCTCATGAGGTGTGCTGTCTCAGCAAAATGACAGTGATCACACTGACTTATCCTTGATCGTGTGTCTAGGTGATCAGATTCTGTGCATTTAAAGTTCAACTGAACCACTACTTACTCACTGATAGTTGTCCTAAACTATCTGCTCCTGTGTCATTCCATTTGCTATCTCCTCCAGTCTAGACAGGCCTGCATTATAACCTCCTTGGTTTGGTTTCCTATGTCTGTCCCTGTTCTCAGATCCTTGGTCTAGGTAGACATTTTGTCTTCCCTAGCTCTTATCCTTATTACTACATAGATTCCAGGTCCTAGAATGAAACCTGAAAATCTTGTGGACTCTCCACTTTTGGGGGCCACTCTGCGCAACTGTCAGAAATACAATCAACTTATACCCACAGAGTCTTTCCCCAGTATCATCCTACTCCATTACTGTAGGGCTTACCACAGTCACCAAGTTTGGAGAGGGGAGAGTAGGTTAATGTGCCACATATTTTTGCCTCAATTTAGAATGTCTTATTTTTACCACTGTGAACTGGCCCATGTCTGTATGCTCTAAAGTCACTTTTCCATCTCTCTAATCTCCAGTGAAGACTTAGTATTTATATGTATAGAATTTGCATACCATACACACAAAGATTTCAGTGTCCAGGATCCCTGGCTATGGATGCCTGTGCTGCTACTCCGTGGTAAGTATACTTGGAGATGGTAGACACATCCTTCAATTTCGACTGAGACAGTATGGTGACATGCACACTCTCAGCTCTCCTGTCACCATGCCCTCTGCTAGTGTCTAGGGAACAGGCAAGAGCCAGACACTTTACTCATACAAGAAAAGTGGATTTTGGCAACACTTTCATATATGAAAGGTTAAAAAGGAATTTCGCAAGTAATAGCCAGGCTACTTTACCCCCTTGTTAGTTGATAAAGAGGGATTTAGCAAGTAGGAAGAGACTGACAAATATTACTAACTTACAGTTTCAAGGGTTCCATGAATCAGATCATGCCCCTGGGGTGCTCGGTATCATCCATATCCACAATAAGCACCTGCTGTATGCACAGGACACTCTACAATCCACTGAAGATGCAAAGTGTCATAAAAGATGCAAAATGCTATAAAAGACAGCTGTTCCTTTCCAGGGGATTTGGATGAGTCCAAAGAGAAGCGCTATATATAGACTTAAAGGACAGAAACTATCATAAAACAGTTGTTTGGACAATAAGTACTAAAAGTGTTTCAAAGAGAGTACAATGACTGCAACTGAGACAATCAAAATGGAATTTTACTGGGGATCACAGCCAGCTTCATGAATATGAGACCTGTGTAGTCTCAAGGAACTTCAATTTTGTTTTAATTCTCTGCTCTTGTTATTTTGAAATTCTTAATAATTTAATCTTTGAATTTGTGTTTTATAAGCAAAGTCCAAAGGGGGCACGCACATGAGCAGAGAAGACAAGCACAACATGCGTGTCAATCTCTCCTTGCTGCCCTATTTGCATGTAGTATTCACAATGCCCTGTGAGCCTACAATTCTCGTGGACCTATAAGGTGTGGGAGTTAAGGGAGATTCAAAGCAAGTACAAAGTTAAGTGTGTTGTATCTATGACAGTAATTTGGGGAGGAAGGGGTGGGGTAGGGGGGCACTGACACCCTCTAGAGGCCGTGCTTTTCATTCCAGCAGAATTCTGGTCAGCTTCACAAACAGACCACAGAAAGAAGGCATGGAGTTCTAAGAAACACAAACAATGAAGGAACTCTATCAGATCTTTTCTACCCATATCAGTTCTGTGCGTTAATCAATCACTTATACTGGAAACGATGACGTGGAATGAAAGGAGATGACAGGCCAATCCATAGTTCCTTTTCCTTTTAGTCCATCCTTATTCACTAGTAAGCCGAAAGTAGAGTGTTAGTAGAATATACATGTGAAATAATGACAGTTGCATTTGTTTTGCATTTGTTTTTTGTTTTTTTTTACTTAGAATGACATTAAACAGAAAATTTAAAAAAAAAATCATGACAATTCAAAAGGGAGACCAGAGAAGAAGGGAAAGCATTTTATAATTTAGTACATTTAATAGCACTTGTTTCCTGCATTTCGCAAAAGGCCTCCAAATTTTCACTTTGCACTGGGTCCCACAGATTAGAAAGCACTACCTAATGGTCTTGATGGAAAGATGGAACCTTGAGAAGCCAAGATCCTCTGTTGGAAGTAATATCTTTGTGACCTGAAATGGGTTTCCCTGATTTGGTCTATGGCTATCAAAACGGAAGTGTGAATACTCAAAAGTACTTATTCAATGCCACCATGTATCAATTTTCTTCTATTGATTCTAATTTTAGAAAGTTAAACCTATCCCAAATGTTTGATGAATTCTCAATTTTCTTCTCTTCTTTTTACTTTATGTTCTCTAATTTTTTATATATTCAGCTCTTAGATCCTCATCTGTAATTGACTTTGGGGTAAAGTGTAGAACCAGGAAAACTAAGTGTTTTCTATTTGCAAAATGCTCCTTTAAGACCTCAGCTGTCTGCTGAACCATATTAAGACTCCTGATTTTTATTTGTAAACTCCTTATAAACATTTCTTTTGATTTCTATGCATTTCCATCCCCTTGCTGTCCACAGCCTTGAACTCTGCTTGTATTCTACTACTCTTTTACCTGGGTTCTCAATTCCAACCCAGCAACCACCTCAGTATCTCCTTTATGGAATTTCCCTCTTCTACTCTTGAGTTACATACATCACCCTTTCTACCTGGGATAATCTCATACAGCATGATTACTCCTATTTCTCTCTTACCTCATTAAGAAAAATAGAGATTCTTCAGTCTTACTCCACTTCACCTTAACTACAGATCCACCAAAAACAAGTGGAAGTGCTTTATAACTACAAAGCACAATACACATATAGTCCATAACATTAATGTCATTTTAATTATATGAATTAAAGTTAATGCTTACTTAGGGCTCACTCTATGCCAGACAGTGTTCTAAACTTTTATATATATTAATTCATTTATATTGTCACAATGACCCTTTTGAGGAGTTACTAGTATTTCTCACTTACAGATAACAAAACAGGCACAGAAAGGTTAAGCAACTTGTCAAACAGCTAATAAGTAGTGGAGGTGGAATTCCAACTCAGCAATACCCTTGTTTTGCCTTCCTAAGGAGAGATGCTGAAAAGTGTCATAATGTCATTCATAGCTTAGTATGCAATAATACTGATAAATTAACATGCATTTACCTAGGCTCTAAGTCCATATTTCCAAGAGGAATGGGGAAGCAGAACTGAATAATCTTTACATCAGGAATTGCCTGCCAAAAAAATCCACCCACTCTTTGACTCTATGATTTTGTCTTGTTTCATTTTGTTTTTTAATTTTGGAGAACAGACTTCTCGGGGAAGTCAGATTTTACTTTGATTTTCCACCAGAGACTGGAGAGTGGAGAGCCTACATGCCTTTGCTGTCTCCCACAGATGCTTATTCTAGCTGTGTGACCACCAGCCTACATGACTGCACTGCAATCCACTTGGAACTTCCTAGCAGGACCACCCAGAAGCTGCAGCTGGTGCAGAGTATGTGGCCGCCTGGCCTGTTTACATGAGAATGTGAGCTTAAGGAAGTGGACAGTACCTGCTTTCTGCTGTCAGCCAAAGCCTCCATTCCCCTGGAAAGACCCAGTGTGTAATCTAGAGATATTCATAGGTTTTAGCCCTAACTATTCTCCAGACTTGGAAGTGTTCCCTTCCCAACATTGGAGCAGCTTCTCCCAGGATGCTTGTCACATGTCCCAGTCCAGCAGAGCCAGCTGTAGCTTTGGAAATGTGGGTCAGACAGACTCCAAATGTGCTGATCCTTAGATAGACCACTTTGAAAGAGCCATTTTCTCATACAAAGACTTTCCGTTGAATCATATCCTATGCACTATCTCAGGCTTCTCAGAGAGCAACAACACTTAACTTGTGAGAAAAAAAAAAAAAAAAGAAAACATGTCCTTAAAACCCTTTCCTGTATCTTTTGTGGGCAGCCAAGTTCATGCCTGGCCACCACCCCAGGAGGGCATTTGGCAATAGTCACAGCTGAAAGCCTTTCTAGCCAGATGAATGACAGTGTCCGGAAAAGCCGACCTGGGGGCTGAGTGGTGCCTCTGGAAGCAAGTTTTATAGAGCTGTTAGCAACGCCTTTATCATACTCCTTAGGTAACAGATTTATTGCTGAACAGGTTATCCTTCCTCTATGTTTTTGTAAATCAAATCCTTTTTAAAACTTTGCTTTGGAACTCTTTAGAGAGTTCACAATTTAAAGAATTTTTGTAATGGAACATTTTATAAAATCATGGGAATAATCACTCCTTCGGCCATCTGCTTCCAGAGTAAGTTCAAATTTTCAAAGATAAAGTTGCCTTAAGTTGAGGGGGACCTGTATTAACAGCTCTGTCTCGTCTACTTTGTCCTTTTAAATAGGCTACTCCACGCTCTCTGTTGCATGCTACAAATAGGCCCTGGGGAGGAGAGATGAGGAGTAAAGCCTAGAGATAAATGTCACAAGTGGTTGAGGCTTTTTCTTCACTGTTAGGCACAGAGCAGATTCTTCTGAGGCTGAACCTTGAGAGGAAAGGCAAACCAAAATTCATGGAATTAGTACTATGTAACAGGCATTTAATCTCACAACAACTCAGCAAGGGAAGAAGGAAATAATAATACTCAGTGAATCCTACTACCTACTGGGAATGAAGGTGGTAGCTTTACAGTATATTTTTTCATTTAGTCTTTACAATTAGGATTGCCATACTCAGTAAATAAAAATATAGGGTATCTAGTTACATGTGAACTTCAGATAAACAATAAATAGTTTTTTAGTGTAAGTATGTTCCATACAATAATGGGGACATATTTATATGAAAAATATTATTATTGGCCGGGCGTGGTGGCTCAAGCCTGTAATCCCAGCACTTTAGGAGGCTGAGATGGGCGGATCACGAGGTCAAGAGATCGAGACCATCCTGGCTAATATGGTGAAACCCCGTCTCTACTAAAAAAAAATACAAAAAACTAGCCGGGCAAGGTGGCGGGCACCTGTAGTCCCAGTTACTTGGGAGGCTGAGGCAGGAGAATGGCATAAAACCGGGAGGCGGAGCTTGCAGTGAGCTGAGGTCTGGCCACTGCACACCAGCCTGGGCGACAGAGCGAGACTCCGTCTCAAAAAAAAAAAAAAAAAAAAAAAAAATTATTATTTATCTGCAATTCATATTGAACTGGGTGTCTTGTTCTATCCTACTTATAATAATTCTAAGAAATAGGAGTTATAATTTCTATTTTATAATTGAGAAAATGAAAACTCAGAGTCATTAAGAAATTTGCCCAAGATGTTAACTAATGTCAGAGTTGGGATAACAGTCTAGTTCTGTTTGATTCTAAATCCTACACATTAGCAACTCCACCAGAAAGTCTCCTCATCCTAGCTAATACAGAGGATTAGTTTTTAGTTAGCTGAATAAACCACCTTAAGAAAAAGCGCTAATTTCAATTTTAAATACTACTTATTAATGATCTACCTGGTCCAAAATCCTGTATTGGGGCTGGAGAGAAGAAAGAATGTGCTACCAAGATTATTTAGGAACCAGGGCCTGCCCTCACAGAAACATATAATGAAGTGGGTAAATGGTTGAGAGAGGAAGAAAAGGAAAACAGTGGGAAGAAACACTGAACATGTTACTCGGTCTCACATTTTTAAACAGGAACATTGGTGTTACAGTTGATTCTGCTTTAAAACCTTGAACTAATGGTGAGGTCCCCTGTAGAGCATCTTATGCAGGAAGGGGTGTTGAGTGAGGGATATTGATGGTCATCCTCAGTGTCTCTGAGGAAGAAGATCCCTTCCTGCAGATCAGCATCTGCCTTTCTGGAGTGTCCCCGGCACCTTGTGTCTGTGGCTCCAGGTCACTTAGTGACTTTTAGGGTCCTGCAGTGGTTTGGCTGTCACACGGCTGACCTCATGGATGACCAGGGTGACCTTGGCTCGGCTGTCTAGTGAGGAGACTGCCTCTTCCTTCCCTCACTGCCCATAGCTGCCAGCTTGTGTGATGAAATTGATCAGGAAAGCTTAAGAAGAAGGCAGAATCCAAGGCAGCAAGTATGAGAAGCTCAAAAAATAAAATAGTTTCATCATAAAGTTATATTTGAGTAGCTCATGTGTGTCACGCATTGTATCAGCTGTGTTTCATGAGCATTATTCCCAAACATCACAAGAATACAGTCAGGTAGGAATTATTATTTCTATCTCATGGATGGGAACACTGAGATTCAAAGATGTTAAGGTACATGCTGAAGGCCACACTGTGCACACGAATGTCTGCCCTGAAACGCTCATCTTGTACAGCACTGAGCTCTCTCCTTAAAATGAAGGGGGCGGTTGGGTCCTTCTTCCCTCCAGATAGGCAGGGAAATTCACACTAAACAGCAAGGAGAAAGAGGAAAGGCAGAACCTCAGTGCAAAGAAGCAGGCCTGAATGTAATACCATTCTCTCTTATCTCTTAATTGAAGCCAGGGGTATACATGCCCACTTTTGTAGCTAGCATAAAAAATGGAAATCAACACTGTGCAAATGTATATCTAATGGTATAGCTTACGGTGTGATTCCCTTTCCCCATATCATTTTACAAAATAGAAAAGATCGGGGAAAAGAAACACAGAAATGGACAAAGAAAGAAAAAAGCATATATATATTTTGCTGTTATAGTAAGGGCCTTTTTAAAGTCGAAATTCTGTTTTCGATAAGAAAAAGCTTTTAAGAACATTTTTTATGTAGCATTGTTTATCTGTATTTATAGTCCATTTCTTCCTTCACTTTGCTTCTCCTATACTACAATGCTAAGTTTCCCTTCATATTTTCCCAGTGGTTAACATTCTGCTTCTGAAAATTATCCATTAAAATTTTATCAATTTTGTATTTTGGTGAGACAGTATGAGGAAATGCCATTGTGAAATTAGATTTTTTCTTTGACATCAGGCGCCCAGTCAGCAATCCAATCCCATGTGTTTCTATTGAGACATTAGGGTTTGATATAATTTTGGGCAGAAAACATTTTAAAAATGAAACAATTGAATTTTCTAGATGGTCTTGGGGACCACTTAGCTTAAGAGAATACACTTCCAAATCAAAAGCCTTTCAATCATTTTAAATATTATTTGGATGATATTTGCTCTGTGTGTAGTAGCAGTTTGAATTTGTATTGAATGTTTGACCGGCTCATGCACACATAGATGATGTATGAAATTATTATTTCATATTTTTCTAGTGTTTGCATTGCAAGTGACATCTGGCTGACAGGAACTTGGAGAAATGGGATACGAAGTGAATGCTGCAGTTACCACAAGCATCATATTTATCAAAAGGTTTAAGGTTGGCCTGTCTTTGTTTAACATACGAAACTTGGAACAGTGATGAGGAAGCAGCATGTTTTGGTGTGGCGTGCATTTTTTAACTGAGCTTTTTAGTAAAAGGGTAGTCAAAGAATAAACACTAATTGTATTATTTGTTCTGCTCATGAAACTAAATATTATACATCCTAATTTTAAGAAAACAGATTTAAATTAGGTTTAATATAATTTCCATACATTTTGCCTTTATTCAGAGAATTTGCAGATTTCATATAAGAAGAACATGCATATTGAGCACTATTCATCATTACTCAGAAAAGGCGATGTGGGAGGAAAAAAAGCTCAACCTCATTTTTAGTTTTATTTTCTAATTTGTAAATGTGCAAAATTGAAGTAAGACATGTGATATATAGTACAATATTTGCAAGCTCTGAATTTGCTGTAATACACACATACAAATATAAGCATTTTCCTATTTTCCCTTTTCTTGGAAATCATGGGGCAAATTATTAATTAAGTCATGAGGAATATCATTCATTTAACAAAGATTTATGAGCCTACTATGGCCTGTGGGCTACCCAGGTGCTGGAGATATACAGAGGAATATGACAACCCCTGCTCTTAATAAACTCACAGTCAGGTGGAAGGGGAGGTCACTATGAAATAACTAAGTACAGTATAAGGCTATAAATACCATGAAAACAATATGGAAGTATTGATAAAGGGGAGTAGATGGTAAGAGTGGTCCATCTGCCACAGACAGGTAGGGAACAGAAAGCGCAACATAAAAGCCATTTTGAAATCCTCTTAGTGTATGCAAGTAAGACTCACTCATTGTTTGAAATAGGAAAATAGAAAGATGGTAAAAACTCATCCCAGCTCTTATCACCTAAAGACAAATACTATGAACATTTCCATCTAGTGTTTTCCGAATCACTATTTTTTTTTTTTTAGTTTTGAAAGCATTGTGATAATACTGCAAATATGATTAATGTATGAAAAAAACTAAGCTGCTTTCAAAGAAAACATAAAATGTCATCATTTAATGCATTTCTATGTTAGTTTAAACTGGATATTGTCTATATAACAATGTCCATATAACAATCCAATTGATTGTCAATACCGTAAATTAGCCATTACTCTATTAGGATGTTTACCTTGTTTTCCATCTCCCTCAACCAACAATAAATTAGTGACTTCTAAGAAAAAAGGCATTCAGGAGAAGAGAGAGATCTCCAATGGTGGGATTCCTGGCACCAAAGTAAGATGTGAAAGGGGTAAGTCACATCTTACCCTTTTCAACATTTATTTCAACATTTATTCAGCATCTGCTACTGTGCTATGTACTTTGGATGTGTTAATTTGTTTATTGCCACAGGAATCCTGATTCAAGTGTAGTATAGTGAAAATACACTCCAGATTCACCTAGGGTGGAGTTCCAATCTAATTCTCAGCTTTGTCCAGATGTGTGATTTCCAAATTTAGCTCATCTCTCTGACTCTCAGATTCCTCATTTATGAGTTGGGCAATATTATCACTCATTTGTTTAATTATATTAAGCCCACATTAGGTATATATGTATATTATGTGTAGGGTATCTTGACAGGCAGGAAATGTAAGATGAGTATAATATGTCTCATGTCTTTAAGAAGCTTACAGCCTCATGGCAGAGTCATTCATGGGAGCGGGCCTGACAGGTCCCAGGAGACATATTCTTCCTGGTGGAGTAGCATTTGGTCTGGATCTTAAGTAATGAGGAGCAGGTTTTATCTCATGGTTCTTCAACCAAAATGTTCATCTTCTGATAATCAATCAATCAATCAATCAATCCATCATGTGCCCAGTGTTGTGCATATTTGTTCTGTTCCCTGTTCTGAATAAGCTTACCAAGTAGTTTCAGTCCTAATGCCTAGAAGAATGTGGCTTCTGATTCATAGATTAATACACTAACCTATTTAAGAAGTGATTGTGTTGGTTCAGAGGTGATTGGTTTCTACCAGAGCCTTTCTTTCTAAAAGATGTGCTCTTGTGAACCTTGTGAACGGAGGGTTCTGTCACTCTATTAGTAACCATCTTTGGACACTGTATTTTAAAAACCTCATTAATCTGAATACAACTGTTACTGTTGTATACCTAGAATAACTAGGTTTCACAAATGGACAATGGTATTAAGCAAAATACAGACATACTCTAATCAGATTTGGGACTGCAAATGTTAAGTCCGTCCCTGCTAAAAATTCCTGAATCTAAAATTAAAGCTAGAATACTCAGACCTAATGGCAAGTTTTCAAATGCTCATAATTTAGCAATTTAAAATGTTTCAGAAATCATGAAAAATGTCATTTGAACCAAAAAGATAATTTAGCAAATTTTTGTCTCTCTTCTCCTACCAAAATTTTATGCAAAAGTGTATCTGAAAGTTCAACAAATGTGGGAAAGCAAATATATGTTCAAATTTCATTAATTAACTACAGTTTTAAAATAAAACTATCTACAACTCCTATCTTCTGTAATGAATCAATGGTGTATCAGTTAGCTATTGCCATAAAGCTGCTGCATAACAACCTGCTCCAAAATTCAGTGGCTTAAAACAAACAGCTCATCTATTTTGCTTCTGAGGGTTGACTTAGCTGCGATTTGGCTGGCCTAGGCAGATCATGGCTAGTGTTGGCTCTATCCCATGTATCTCTTATCCTCTTCTTGGGACTTGTGGGTTAGTTAGTTAGTTAGACATATTCTTATTTTAGTGATGGAAGAGTCACCAAAGTTTGAGTCCAATCACCCAATCACTTTTCAAACCTCTGTTTGCATCACATTTGCTAACATTGTTCTGACCAAAGTATGTCATTTAGCCATACCCAGAGTCAGGCTGGATGGGGCACTGCAGAATTACAGGACAAACAGCACAGATGCAGCAAGTGGGGAAGAAGAGGGGCTCTTAGGGTAATCTACCCTAAATGGCTGTGGCATTTTACTACAAAGAAGAATGGAATCTAAATTCAGTGAGTTTTTATTTTTTAGTTATCATGTATTTAAAGCCTTCTGTATCCCAGGCATTGAATTTTTACCTCATTATCTTTCTGCAATCCTACAAAATATATTTCAACATCTCAATTATGCAGATGAAGAAATGGAGGCTGAGCAATGTCGAGTAATATGTTGAAGCTTTCATGACTGATCAGTGGCTGAGTCTAGAGTTAAATCCTATCCAGGGACTCTGGGCTTTGGCTTCTGTTGTTTCTACTATGTAATGATGACTCTATTCAGAATTTCAACTGTAAAATTTAAGAACAAGAAGAAATTTTTAAAATCTCATCTAGTCTCCTTATTTTGTAGATGAGACAACAGAGTCCCAGAGACACAATTTTTCATATTTTTATCTTACTAATTAGTTAACCAAAAAAATCTAGTGACTAGAACCTGGATCTCCCAATTCCTCATTTACTCATTATTTTATACATATTTTTGTCATTGGTCATACATTTACTGAGTACTTACTATGTGCCAAGCACTGTGGTGATCAAGTCTTCTATTGCTGAAATCATATCCTGATTGTAGAAATGAAGAGAAATAGAAGGTCATGTGTGTGCCTACTATGTGTCACGGTGGGTGTCTTTGTTTTCTAAAATTTACCAAAAATAAAGTCCTGAATTCCTGCATCAATCTATTTCTACCAAAATATAGGACAGTTTTTCTTTTTGACCCTGATCACATTCTACATTTCATAGAGGCCAAGTTGGTCTTGGAGGCGGCAGAAGTTGTGCAGGCAGCCGGAGCCTCACTGCTGCTCAAGGTGGGCATCTAGCTCACGTTGGCAGCTGTGTAACAACCCTGAAATCATATAGCTGCCAGGCCCTACCTGAATTAGAGCTGACCTTAAGATGGATTTTGTAAACCATTTAAATAGATCTCTCCTTTTGGAAAGTTTTCAGAGTAAAAAAGAAGAAAACAATAAAATGTCTCCAATTTGCAGACCCTCCCTCTGAGATCTGCTACATGCAGCCTTCATGCTCTCCCCAGCACTGAACCATGATCCCCAGTGGGTCCTAAAGCCATAGGACTGATGGAAAACAAGTAAAACATGGCTTAGAACTGCCTGCATGGAACGAGAACTGCCCTTTCCATGTTGCTGAGCCCATTGTATTAGCCCTGGGAGACAGAGGAGGATGTGGAAGAAATTTGGAGACAAACCT